>NC_056731.1:999278374-999600874 GCF_019279795.1 Protopterus annectens
CTTGTAATTCCTTGGCTTTCAATTATAATCCATAAAACTGCACTAGGATGATTAGCAGTTTTAATAATCATTTGACAGCTAGCCTGTGTTTCTTTTTTAAGCAGAACACCATTATAATAGTTGCATAATCTACATGATAAGAGAATTGAGCTCTTCATGGGACTGTAACAGTGAATTTAAATATGATGCCAGTGCATATTATTTGAAACTCAATCTATGTTATTCCATTGCTTAGGGAAAGCATGAAGCAGTGCTCTTAGATATGGAATTGCTTAATACAGTAAGTCGTCAGTTAAATGGCACCCATGGGGATTTATAGATGCCAGATAACTGTAGTTTATGGTTGCTTGAGAGTTAATATTAAAAACAGGCCTGACTAATAGTGTACTTTATACTATTTGTTTGGTTTGACTTGTTCTCAAGTTGGGAAGAGAGGGAATTTATTCCTATCTTCCTTTTTAAAACTCTAAAACTCTAAAAATGTAAGATGCTTTTGGGGGGGGGGGGGGCAGAAAGTGCAACACATGAAGACAGTACTATATTTCTTTGATATTTTTTTTGCCAGTTGCTTGAGTTCCAGTTAACTGAGAGTTTACTGTACAATAATTTATGTCCTTACAATCCTACTTTGGGACTTAAGGTTGCATAGTGGATCAATACATAACTTTGCTCATATCTGTGTGTGACAACCAGCATGAGTATGGCTGCAAGCAATAGCAACATCCCATACAGACAGGAACCAGCTAAACATGTGGAATCACAGCACAAATTGTTAAAATTATGATCTGTTAACACGCCTTGTGCTACTATCTACATGCTATGTCCCCCCTCTGTTTCCATTTGCATAAAATGAGGTTGTCAAGCAAACATGCTCCAAGGTTGGCCCTGAAATAAAAATGCCCAATTACGGCCAACAGACAGATTCTATAGACTGAGTCATTCAGGCTGATGGAAGTGCTGTATTGTGCTAATTTTTTCTGGGCCTTGAAATAGGCTTATGCATTTATTTTTGCCTGAGCATACTGTGTGCGTTTGTATCAAGATAAAGCATTACTCACAGACCACATCTGGTCATGGTGTTAACACATCCATCTTTAACAAGGTGACAACAACAAATGACTCATCCAGTTTTCCTTTTCATTTACTGTCTCAGCTTTTCGTTCTGACTTTGCATGCATTTAAACTGCTTTCATAGCAATGCATTCAGTTGTTGCCAATATCTAGTGTGACAGACCAACCTGTTATCTCTACTTTCTTTCCTAACCTCTCTTCTTTAAACATTGAATCTTATTAGCTGTAGTGTCTTTTATTAATACCAGCAATTCCCTCTCCATCCCTGGAAGTACAATTCACAACTATGTATTCCTTATTTGATTTTTATCATCTCTAGTTACTGAATGCAGTGGCTATTTATGTGCTTGTCTTTTCATCTGGACCTTCTGCCCAGGCCTAGTTCCTCTTCTCTTGCACTTTTGCACTAACAAATCTGCTTTCAGTAACTTGGTATATTGGCTGTCTTCTTTCTGGAAAAATGACTTAATTGCACTGTGTCATAAATAAAAAGAAACCATTTATACATCTCTATCTATCTATCTATCTATCTATAAATAAATATAGTCCATGTATAATATGAATGCTGTATACATCTAGTTATGAAACTGTATTGAATGGATTATATTGAATATCTGCAGATCGTCTCAACTATCACTAATACTTAATAGAATATGGCATTTTATTTTTGAAAGTGTGATTGTATTAAAACACCATTAAATCCAAAAGTGCACGATACCGTTTTTCTACATTTTTAGCAACTTTTAAAAGAAATGTTAAACTGAATCTATATGGTGTTCCTCTTTTTATATATCATTTGGGTTTGAGCTCATTGAATTTTGCATAATTATTTTTAATTTTGTTGTGTTAATTTAGTTAGTCTAATTAATATATATTTTTTTCTCTAGCTGAAACCTCCCCTGCAATGCAAATTGATGCAGAGAAGGTGGTTGTTGCAGCACACTTGGCGGGTACTTCCAAAAAAGTAGAGGCATCAAATGGTAAATACAACATTTTTTCTCTAGCTTTATAATAAATATGTAAATAGATTTATTCCAGTTTTAGAAACATGCTGTGGGTGAGCAGAATTATTTTTGTTCTTCAAGTTCTTGTCTCATGTTGTACTCCACACCAGTAGTCACTCCAATTTAACTGGCTCCTTAGCAGGAGTTAAGAGGGATGCAATAGGGGCTACCTTGAAACTAGAACACTGGTCAGCTCTACTCCCTAAATCCAACTCTCACCTCTCAGTGAGCAACTAGGCAGACCAGCCCCTAAAACTGAAACAACAATGGGCCAGAGGGCTCTCACCCTGTTCAGAGGAATCTGACTGCTGTCCCCCCTGAAGAACAAATGAGCCATTTGGGCACAGGATGGGGAGCTATTGGTAATGGTCATCTGGAAGACATAAAAAAGAACCCTCCGAGGGGAGACAGTGGTTGAGTTGTCTACTTTGGGTGGAAGGTGTCTTTTAAGCAAGAATAATCATGTGTGCGTGTGTGTGTGTGTGTGTGTGTGTGTGTGTGTGTGTGTGTGTGTGTGTGTGTGTGTTCAGTTCACTGCTCTCATCCCCCTCAGGTGACATGGTAGACCATATAAAATCCCAGTGGATATTTAGGAGCAGATGATAATGGATTGGGATACCTCCACTTCCTTAAAGTTGGGACCCCAGGCTGGTCAACCCACTCCAAGAGAGAAGGAATAGAAGGAAGACAAATCACCAACCACCATTTGAATGATATTCATACGGGGGGGGGGGCAAAAGAAGTCCACTTGTACCAGTGTAATATTTCCAGTGACACTGTATCATTTTGTATTACTTGTAAGACATGTGCAGGTTTATTACCAGGTTTACTATATACATAGAATTTTCTTTTATGTAGTGCCTGTGTTTCTGTTCCAGTTAGTAGTTTTGGTTTAATTCTACATGTTTCCTAAGAAGTATAAGAGGATTTTTAGCAAAAATGAGATTGCCACCTCTGCTTAGACTACAGTTAATGATAGTCCTAATCTAAATATTTACTCTCCATGTCATTTTACACTATGTTGACATAGTTTTTCTGTTTTTATTGGGACTGAGCTTTGGTCTCTGCAATTTTATACTGCCTGTATTGTATAAGTGCCAGGCACTATTAGGATTTGGGATGCAACACTGCAGAGGAGCTACTTCTAAGAAACGGGAAAATCCAGTGGTCTTTATAACAGATATTGGCAATCTTAGTTGGAATGAGAGTCACATGGGCATAACATGATGCTAAAATTATGTTCAGCACACATACACATTGCCATTGTTGGTAATACTGATTGCTCTGCTGGCAGAACTTCATTCAGAATTAAGAATGTGCACACATCCTATCCTGTCCTCACTGTTTTAACTGGGGGGCTTCCATCCAGCAGTCTGTGTGCCTCCCTTACCTCTGTATGCAGCTACATGTTATCAATACATGGTATTTATGATCATAAGTGTAAGCAGATAAGTGCTACATATTAGTAACAGAAAATACTGCCTCGACTGAATAATCTGTACCTTTGGATTGAAAGGGCAGAAAATTATAAACTAGAGTCAAGTCATTAGACCTCTGTTTATTAATGGCTAATTGCAAAGCAATGACAGGTTTGTTTCATTTGCAGATATATTCAGTTCAGAAGGCTTTTGGATTTCTGTTGAATATTACTAGGTGGTCTATTTAAGCTTACATTCAGAAGTACAGCTGTTTGTTTCTTCAAGATTTTCTCTCTACCTTTGATGATTGGCTATACAATTATATAGCAGAGTCTGCTACATGACTTATGATTCTGTTTTCCATGAGTGAGTGTCATGAAGAAAATGATTTCTTTTCTACACTAACTTAACAAATACAAGGACTTTCTGCTGTGAGGTGTTCTAAATGACAGCAGAGTGTCGACAGTCTTTTCAGTGGAGCTATAAAACATGTTTTGCATGTTACTTTATAATATTTTAACCTACTAGCAAATCTATTTTTTTCCACAATAATAAATCTCATGTTACTATGATTCCTTATTTCAGCTACATTTTGAGCCTAAAGTCACAATCTTTATTCAGTGCAGCAATTTTTTGCAGAGTGAGGTAAACCTGGAAGGTGTGAAAAATGATTATTAAAAGTGTTAGCAAATATTCACTTTAGTGATGTATGACAGTCAAAAACATCACATCAGAAACTGAAAGAGCAGTGTAGAAGGGTTGCCCCTGCTCATACCGATTACAGCATTCCAGAGCTCTGTGGGCTTTCTTGGTGCAGAAAAGGGAGCCATATATCTTACAAATTCCACAAAAACAGACACAAAACGCTTTCAATAACCAGTTATTCATACCTAGGGGGTTATGATCCCTATGTGTAAAAAAAATAACAGAACAGGGATTGAATATTCAGTTTAATAACAGAACTGTATTTTCTGATGGAAACAAACAGTATGAATGAAAATGTAAATATTCTAATACATTTTATATTGTTTAACAATGCTGCTGTTAGGCTTAACCATATTTTGAAATCATGCTTCAGTGGGGCATACAACACTCTATATGTGGCTCTATATATGGATGTATATGTGGCATTACAGGCTGCAGTTTTAAAACAATCATATTCCATACCTACTAAGTTCACTGCTTCATGAGGCCAACGGATTCTTAGGTAGATAAAACACATGTTAAACATTAACTTACATATCTACATCAAATAAATCTTCTTTTATAATAGCCACCTATATCTAACAAAGAAAAATATACTGTTGCCAGCTTCAGTCAATATAAATCTGATTTTACATTTGCAAGCATGTAGCTAAATCAAGTTTACCAAACTAAATGGATTGAACATTCAGAACAACAAAGTGAATTATGACTTTTACAAAACAAGTGAAAATAAAAAAATATTTTACATTGTGCAGATCCTTTCCTTCACAGACTGTTGTGTTTCCTACTTATAACTAACTCTGAGATCATTGGCTAATTGCATAAGTGGGGACATTCCCATTATATAGTGGCCAGGCAGTCCATGCAACTGTGACATCACACCGTTGCATTACAACACAAAATAAACCATCAAAGAATTCTGTGCATACCAAAGTAAAGAGAGAGAGAGAGATGAAAAGTATTAAACACAAATAACAAGTGCTTGGGATGCCTTGTCCGATTATTCAGAAGTCTTTACCATTTATAGAATATAGCAGTAAAAAACTAGCTTTCAAAAACCTAGCATGTTGGTGTCAGTTTAGTCTTGTTCTGTGACTCTTTCTACTGTCCTTATGTTGTACATAATATATAAGATATAATTATTAAGTAGAATCCAGTTGATACAGAACCAAGATCTGGGACTCGGAGCTACAATATTGATGAAAAATGCACAACATATATCAGCAAACATGCATGAAAGTGATGTAATTACCATGGCTGCAGAGTAAGGTAACATCAGAAGATAAAGTAATATTTACAGAATTCCAAAATATAGACATATAAATCAGTCATCAGACCAATAGGAAGTAAAGTTGTTGAATGTAGGAAGGGCTAATAAAAAACTAAAACCCCAAATGACAGTTATTCTAAAAAAGGGTAGTCTGTGAATAAAAAATGGATGTAAAGTGAGGGTGAATAATTGAAGACAAATGGGCAGATGAATGTATAATTAAGTATCAATTCAAATACTGAGCTTTGGCTTTCACTATAAGTCATCAAACATCAAACTATTGATGATAGGAATCATTAAACTGTGATCCCTGAAAAATATGCAACAAAAAACAAAAATATTGTTATCTAGGGAAAGCACCCTCCCACCTTTGAAAGTTATGTATACCAACTCCATAACTGCACCAACTTGAACAAGGAAAAATCACTCCAAAAAGGGCATCACTGACAGCACATCTCACCAACAAAGATTTCCAAGGGAGATGTTCTAATCTTTGGTGTCTTAAGGCTTGAGCAATTGATGCCGGAGAAATCAAACTTTGTCCAGCAGCAGGGTGGCCTGACTTTTGTTTAGTATTTATGAAGCAAGTGTAGATAGCATTACTAAGCCTATTCAGTATTAACCCTTAGGAGAAAGGGGCTCATCACTGTCTTTACCAGAAAATTAATTGTAAAAAGCATTAGTAACTAAAAATCACATGGTGATATGGCTTCATTCTCCACATACTTCTTAGAACATTCAAGAAAACCTTTGAGACTTTGTGAGAGATAGTGTGTCATCACATTCCACAATGATCAGTTCTGTGAGGGAGTGTGTCCTCATATTCCACAAAGATCAGTTCTGTGAGAGGTAGTGTGTCATCACATTCCACAAAGATCAGTTCTGTGTCCCTTCTTATTTAAATACGTCAGTGATTTATTAAGGTTAACATTGGGCTGCCACTCCTACCACATTTACATCATGAAATGGGTGCCATGTGTACACAATAATAGGTTAACCATTGCTGATGCCTAACTTGTCAGAAAATCTGTAATCTGGGTCTAAGTTAAATAACCTGATTACAAATTCAGAGAAGTCCTAAGTGCTAAGATTTGGTACAAGAAAGATAATAGTAGGTGCTTATTAAATTTTGTGGACATGTATAATGATTTGGGTTTAACCATGGACAACAAGTAGATTTTTAGTCACATACCAATAAGTTTTTTCATCTTTAAACACATTTTTAAATTTGTTACCCATACAGTGACACTTCTCATGGTCTTATTGGGTATTACATTAATTATGCCTTAATTAGAGACTAGACCACATGTACAACACCATACACATGTAGATCAGCAAATAAAACAGAAAGGGCTCACAGAAAGGTTATGAGTCATCTTTCTGATCTTCCTTACAAGTATAAATCGAAAAATTGGAGACTCTTCCCATTGTTGTATAAATGATCGAGAGACCTAATTATGATGTGAAGGTTTTTTAATATAAATTTATCTTCCAATGTACTAGCTTGAAGTAGATGAGCCAGGCTTGTAAAAAAATCCTAACCAAATTAAAAACCATCTAATTTTGTTTAAAGATACAATGGATCCTGCTTACAATGGATAGATGCAATTAATAACATGATCTAAAAGATCTAATTGGATACCTATCTGAGTGACAGGGTTTCCAAGATGTGGTAATAGCCAATGTGCTGTACTTTTACTCCCTACTTCAGTACTGCATATGTGTATTAAGCAGCTTTAAAACAAATCATGGGCAGGAGATAAACTCAATCCAAAAAGAAAATAGCAGATAGTATGTGTCTTCAAAAGAGAGGGACCATTACAGACACTGTAATCTAATAGTCTCTTCAAACTTATTCATCTGGATAATCAGGGACTATGAAAAATGGAAGTCATAAAATATCTAGAAGCCAGTGAGACATGCAACTCCAGCCAGAACAGCTTTATAATGTAAATGTCATTTCAGATTAATTTAACAGAACTCTTTGTCTAAATAGTAGAATAAATAATCAAGGGATCTGTGAGTGTGACTATGGCCTTTTTAAAATGCAGCCAGGTATTTGATAATATGCCAGTGTAAAATGCTATTTAACAAATGAAATAATATTGGCTTTGGCATCAGAACTATCTGGAAGCTTGTGTAAAATGACGGCTGTTCTACAGGACTCTAAAAGTAGCTTTATATGAACTCCACTCACAAGAAAGCATGGGTCCTTAGTGTTCTATTATATCTACAAGTATAGTTATGTTATTGCACTTTTCAGCAACTGTATAAGTGACATTGTTTATTATCTGTTGTAAAATCCTGTTTTTCAGTTGATAAAACACATGCAGCAGGACTCGTACATAAGGTGATATATAAAAGGCATGTTGCACTTTGGATTAGTCCATGTCTTTTTCAGACTAATTTTTATTTTCTATAAGGAGCCAGGGTGGTGATTTCCTTCCTGTTAGCAGGAAGAATATTGATGAAGCGTAGAATACAGCTGGCAGAATTGTCATTTTTGTGAAGGCATTTCTTTATAAAGCACACTGAAATGAATATGAATAATTCAAAGTGTGTGTGTCCATATGAGGAAAGAAGTATGGGGTACTATCCTGTTTTGAAGGGGATGATCTCCATCACTTTCATAAATAGTACCAATTTGTCACCCCAATACAATTTTTAGGCAAAGATAAAATGAATGGGTATCCTAAATTGTTGTCAATCAAGATAAATTATGTAAGGGTAGAAAGAAGCTTAAATACAATGTTGTGCAGCCTTGACATTTTCCTGACTCTGGAAGATGCGGAGGTATACAACATCACATAAACTTGATTTAAGGACCATTCCAGCATCCTCAGTATTTCAGGTTATATGCCTTCTACCCATCCAGATCCAGTGCAGCTGGCTGTGAGATGTCCATCCACACTTCTGGCAATTTCAATTCATGGTCAATTAGAAAATACCACAAAGGAGGAGTAAGAGGAACACATCAACCGCCCATATTACAATATAACTTGCTCCTAAAAACACTGTCTATATTACTCAAATAACATAAGTAGTATCATTCCCACTTTAAGAAGTTCGCAGTCAAAAACAACACAGCCATTATGGGCATCTTCAATTACCCTACAAATGGTGAGGACACCTGAACTGCCATAGCAAATATGTCCAGTGCTTCCTTGACCTTGTTACCTCCAGCTGTATTATATATCTAGTGAAACATCTAATCAGAGAATTCAATATCTTATTGTCATTATCAATAAATCATCAATGTGCGCAGTTACTATTGTCACCAATCATTTTGTCCGAGCATTGTTTAGTGTTACTGTCCATCAAAACACGAAATGTCTTTGTGCACAATGCCCCCATATTTAAAAAAAAACTCTACAAACAGTAGTTACACTAAAAGAAATAACGCCTGTAAGAAAAGCGACAGCAATCAAAGCATAGATGAGATAAATATGTCAGACAACTTTAATACATTTTATAACAGCCTGGAAAGTTGTATCTTAATTATGCCTACATTAAGCATAAATGTAACAGAAGATACAAGCACAAGTTCAACTCATGTATTTGAAAAATAAGCAAAGCATATAATCAAAACAAAATGGAAAGAATAAAGATGAAAAAAAAAACATGGTCTAGCCCAAAAAGAATTAATTTAAATTATGATGAGAATTTATATTTAATAATAAGACTGAATGAAATAGTAAAGACTTTTGTAATTATATAAGGAAAATGGTGCCCATAAAAAGCAGCACCTTTGAGATAAACAAAATATTCTCAAATCACAATACAGCAGCAATATGTCTGCAAACAAATTTAGTACAATGTCACCTCCGCAGTAAGTATGATCACTACTTCACTGTAACACTGTAACTAAATCTCCTCCCCAACATAACTTAAGATCAAATAGAAGCAGCCCTAGTATGAAAAAAACAGCATATCAGTGGGCTTAGATAACATCCACAAATGTTTTTCTTTAGGAGTATATTGTTCCATTACATATCATAACAAAGGTCTCTTCACAGGCTTCATCCCCATGACATGGCAGGAAGACAGTGTGTCTCCCATTCACAAAGATATATCTGCAGCAAGTTTAAAGAACTAGAGATGCGCCAGCTTCACTATTATGAACTGCAACGTTTTGGTGAGGATTATTAAGAGATTAGCTCAGAAAAATATATATAATCTGCTGCTTCTAGTTATAAATCAATATAGGTTTGTAAAACATAAATCATACCTCCTGGAGTTGTTTACCTTTTTTGGGTGGAGTGTCACCTTAGCCCTGGACAGGGAGAAGTCTGTTCAAAAAGTGTATTTTGACATTGCCAAGGTATTGACACCATCCTACATGCAGGAGCTATTAACATGTAATAAGACTGGGATAATATTTATATTGTGTGCAGAACTGAAAACTGGCTAACCCAAGGAACTCATTTAGTAATAATGGGTGGTAACGTCTTCACAAATGAAGTATCTATGAAAAACACTGCTTTTTGCCATCTTGTTCTCTTCTGTAACCTCATTCAGGTCTAACCTTGAACAATGAATGGGAAATCAGAAATTCACCCCTGGTCTAGCACCTATGTCTCTAAAATAACCTGTAAGGCCCAACACCTTGTGGGATATATTTGAGATGGCTGGATAGGCTTATAAAGGCCCCAGCTGGTCATTAGCCTAGTATACACCTATGAACATATGAAGGTCCAAAACAAAGCCCCTTTTTCATATCATCTTTGCAAATAACTACAATTTAAGAAGCACTATTCTATCGTTTATAGATGTAATGATTCTCCAGAATGTGTGTGGCACAAGCTATAGCTTGTACAAAGATAATAACTTGGTACTGCATATAAATAAATTTAAAATTGCCAGTTTTTAGGACTAAGTGATCTTGGCTTCCTATGTCATTGAAGTAGAACCACTAAATAAATAACTCTTTTATAAAGTACTTTGGTACAATTATACAAGCGGTTATCTTCACTGAACAGAAGATTGTGACAGTAGCAGGAAAGGCCTTCAATTTTACCTACATGATACTTAAGGGAACTACAAGGCATTCATGAAAGTAATTGCTCCTCTTTACAGCTATGGTTTTCAAGCCAATAATTGTCTAATTCCCCTATATGCAGTCTCTCAGCAACACCTCATTCAGCTATAGAAGCAGCAGATATTTCACTGTAAGCTGACTGAAGAGTTTGTCAACCTGCATTACTCTGATGGACTGAAAGAGCTGTGCCAGCTGTCTATGACATCTTGACTCCAAAGGGAGGATATGTGCCTTGCTCTCTTGCCCAAAAAAGAGCCACCCCTCTCCAAGGTTGTTTAGAAGGAACCTCTGGGGGACTAACATGCACAAATACTGACAGCCTTAAGATGTTACTCTATAGTAAAAACTGCAAAATATTTATAATCCAATGTGTCCACTACTTCGTGATAAACTCTCCTACCTTGAAACCGTGCCAATCCCTTCATGCTTTAAATAGACTTCAGTGAATACTTGATTGCACATACATTTCTGCAACAGACAAAGGAAATGTACTTTTGTAGAGGCCAAAAGGCTTTCTGCTTGTCATAAATCAGTGAATCACTGAACTTAGCAGGAATGCCCTAGAAGAAAGGAAGGAAGAAGACTTGATAGAAGCATCTGAATAAATTAAAAAAAAGAATCAGAAGACACAAAAATAGTGCCATCTTGGCAAAAAAAAAATGCTACACATGAACAGGAAGTCATATGTATAATATAAATGTTAGCTTGTAAAGCTTGGAAGCATGGAGGTGACTGCAACAGCTTTTAGAAGGACATAATTGTGTTAAGAGAAGGAGCTCACACTACATCAGAAAGGAAAGGTATATTCTCAACTACTCCCTCTCCATTGTTATATGATAAATATTGGTAATACAATGTAGTTTTTATTTCATATAATCTGATAAACAGATGCTTAAGTTTTTGCTCATGCAGTATGGATCATGAAAATCTGTAAAAGCAGCAGAAAAAAATGAGCAACCAGCCTTAGAAGAGTTGAATAGTGTAGAGGCTTCAGCAGTCTGCTTAGCCGAAGGAAAGGCTGAAGTCACTGGTGTCAAACGGGATTTGGATGTCACTGCCTTTATCGTTACAGAGGAGGGGTTGTTATAGACTAAATTAGATGAATTTTGAAAGATTTATAGCAAAGTCTAGAATTTCATGGTAGGGACGGTGGATAGGATATGACCAAACCAGTGTCATATTTGCATTACAATTTAAAATAAGATGTTGAGGTATCAATTTATCACCTTATACTGGACATTAGCAATGCTTATTTTTAAATGTGTAGGAAAAAAATAGTAAGACAGGGAGGAACAATTTGTATACAAGTGGTATACCAGAGATACTGGATTGAGTGGTCTGGTTTTCCTGTAAGCAGCATTGTCCTGGAGAGGGTGCATTGGGTTTCTTTACTAGTATTAAAACTTGCAGCAGGAAGTACCTGAAATAAGTTAGTGTTGCTTAAATTGTGGTATACAAAAGGAAAATGTTTTCTCAGCTTTGGCAGCCAGACAAAGTCATCACCGCTGAAGGAAAAGACTGTTGTTCAAGTGTCTATCGTCTTCAAATGAATGAATGAAAACATGAATGATCTTGTATCTATGAGCGTATGTGGGTATGTCAACCAAAGAATTTAAAGTATAAACTGATGCCTCTAGCGCACTTAAAGTTTTTTGTTTGTTTTGTCTTATTGGAAGTGTCATTATTTACTGGTGACCGAAAAGTTGTGGCCAGTGTAATGCAGTTTGTGTCAGAAATGGAAATTTGTTTGCTAAACAAGGGTACAGTGAGGAAGGAAGCAATAACGACAGGATATTTGATGCACTGTTCAGTGCAGATGACTAGTCAGATCAATTCCAGAGATGGTTAAACAAGTCAGAGCTGCCCTCTTCTACTGAGAACAAGTTGCCATGAGTATAATTTACGAGGCAGTAGATCCGTGTGGAAGCAATGAACTTGCTTATATATATATATTTTTTTAGTTTCTATTTTATGGCCATGATTAGTAAAATCCATTGCTGATGAGTAAGAAAATAATGGCTAGATCAATTCCAGATATGATTTAATGTACAAGATCTGCTTTTATGAATGAACTATCTTAGCTGTAATTTAGCAGGTTACTGCAGATATTGTGCACTTGAAAGCTAAAACATTACTGTGTGTTAGCACTATATATTAATGACAGCTCTTCTTTTTGTTTTATTGCCATGATTAATGAGAAGCATTGCTTGATGTAAGCTAGACATTCACTGCAGTGCCACGTCTCTTGGCTTGCTTTTCTCTGGACTATGCTAGCATCATAATCAATTAAGAATACAAGGTCTCCAAACATGAGATGCTGGTGTTTCTCCGCCTACTTGTTAAAAAGAGAGGAATTTAAGGAATGGATAGTGGAAATTACTCAAGAGTTATTGGGGAAGGGAGAAACTTCTTCAGAAGTTATAGCTAGTGAGTTGGATAAAATGAAAGTGGAGTTTAAGAATAGGGTAGAAATTAAAGAAAAAGATATATGGTTAAGAAAGAACAGGATTACTTAGAGGGGCTAACAAAATATTAAAGTATTGCAGAGTAAGGGGAATCTCACAGAACAAGAACAGGTCCAACTGCAGAGTGCTAAACAGAAAGTAAAAAAGAATCCTGAAAATATGCACGAGTTTAGAAAGATTTTTGTTAAGCAAATGATTTTTTAATAATAACTCCATAGCACAAAATATTTTAGCACAATGACTTAGATAACAGAAAGTGGAATGGGTTTTTGCCAGACTTAGGGAGTCTATAACAAGAAAAATAGGCAGAGATCATGTAGAGGTATTAGAGATATTTCAGACATTTTATGAAAACTTGTATAAAGCAGAGAAATGTGAAATTCAAGAAGGATCACAAATGGAAATATTTATTGATGACTTAAGTATGCCAAGGTTAGAGGCAGAAGAGGCTCAACAATTAAAAGTTAGGTAGGAGGAGATGAGATAAAAATGGTGACATACAATCAATCTGCAGGAAAGTCTCCAGGAATAGATGTCATTCCTTTGGAAGTTTGGAACCTAGAAAGTAAGAAAGTGATACGAGTCTGGAAGGTTTTCTTTAGCAGTATTTTAAAAGCAGGGGAAGCATCAGCATCCTTGAAGAAAGCTATGGTGGCTGTAATTCCTAAAGACGGTAAAGACCCATCAGAACCAGCTTCATATCAACCCTTTTCAATTCTAAACCATGATTATAAAATGTTTATGGCTATAATAGCTAAGAGAATGGCAAAGATGTTGCCAAAATTGATAGTTATGGATCAATCTAGTTTTCAGAAGAGGATGCAAACATTTGACAGCATTAATAGAGCAATGATGATCCAGAGGGAAGCAGAGTGGAAGAAAATACTGCTGTTGGTGGGTCTTGTTGAGGAGAAAGCATTTGACAGAGTAAGCTGGGATTTTATTAGCAGGACAGTGGAAGCATTTGCATTACCTGATCTAATAATAATGGGGGATCGGAGGCAAAAATTAAAGGAGAGGTTCCTTTCTGAAAAGTAGTGTCTGAACAGAGAACCAGGCATGGATGTCCTTGTTTCCCTTTGTTTTTCACTTTACACTTACAGCTATTGCAAAGAAAATAATGGACTAAGAAATTCAAGAATATAATTGATATGGTAATCATTAAAAGTTGGCTTTATTGTAGACAATATTATTTTGGACCTGATAAAAGCTGAAAAAGACATCTTGGTGTTGTGGAACATCTTGAAACGGTTTCAAGTCTTTTTGGGATATAAAATGAATGAAAACAAAACAAAGACTATATCTGTAAACCATGTACCTACACATGAATTGGTCCAGCAATACCCATATTTATTGGGACATGACAAAATGAGGTATTTAGGACTCTGGTTTAAAAGGATACTGTTATGGCAGCTAAGGATATGCAGGAAGAGATAAATAAAAGATAATACAAAAACTGAGAAACTGAAAGCTCTTGTTTATTGATATGGATAGCAAGATGCAAGCAGTGAACTGTTTTTAGTCTATTTAGTTTTATATATAGATCAGGCATATTCTTATCAACCAGAATAGAAGTTGTGAACAGTAATTAATTAAGAGTTGATGAAGTTTATCTAGGAGGGGAGAAGAGGGCAAGGGTCAAGTGGGAAAGTTGATCCTTCCATGGATTGGGATTACCTGATTTGAAGGGATGTTTTAGAGTACACAGTTAAGGGTTTATATATATATATATATATATATATATATATATATATATATATATATATATATATATATATATGTATTTTTTTAACACTAATGTATCCCTTGTATTTCTCAGTAAGACATGATGTGTACATGTGTGTTTATATGATTTGTACTACAAACATAAAATACATAAAAATAAAAATGATATTAAAAACACTGAGGGGATCAAAGGATGCATGAGATGAGCATACATCAATCAAATGAAGGTTGCAAAAAATAAGAATTGTCTGAAGATGTTCTGCTAAAAAACAATGGCAAATTGGCTTAAGAGGATGTAGTTGCCTACATTTCCTACAGAAAAGGAAACTGCATTCCCCCCCTAAGATCCCTACTTTACAAAAACAGCTCTGATACAGTATTGGATATCCTTGTTTGAGATGGGTTTGTGTAAAGTTACATACATTGCTTTTATTTTGATAGAGTCTGATTGCTTAAATGTCACATTTGCTGATATTTGCTTGGTTGCTAGAAATAATATCAGTGTGTTTTGCCACAATGCCATCATGTTTATTCTTACTTTGAGAGTTTGGTATCTTGAAATAAGAGCAAATATTGTTTCAACTTGTCATCCAGTTTGAGCTTTCTCCTATCTGCAGCTGCCTTAGAGTGAGAATCATAATATTTTCATGTGAATAGTGTGGATGGCTTGAGCCCCTACCCACCCAGGAACAATTATTTGAGTTTCAATGTGTAGTATGTTTGCTTGAAAGGACTGTCCTTATATTCAGAAAGTATGCAGAGGTATACAAGCACTATGAATTGTATGCTGTAATTTCGGATAGTGATTCACTGGCACGGCTCTTGATCCTTTATAGTGGAATTCAAATGTTCCCTGAGCTTTATGAATTGCACACAGCACTGCACTGTACACCGCTTTGTACAATACTCCATGGTGCCCAACTCATTCCTGTCCCACTCTTCAGCCCAGTGACAGCAGAGGGTGAACCACTTGATACAATGCTTAATACACTAAGTATGTGCCGTGTTGCATGACAGCACAGCAAAATACAGTGGAGAATACACTTTTTGTGGTAATCATTTAAAATGTAAGGACCTCCTAGACTGAGTCCCAAAAAATGGAGAGACAGAATGGTTAAAATGTCTGAAAGATTGGACTTGTATATATATTAAGTCTGAGATGCCATTTCTCAGAATATTCCCTTTTCTCTGAGGTATGGTAATCTCAGAGTAGCTATATATAAGTTTCAGGGAGCAGGGGGTTGCAAAAAGAAGTTTAAATCAAAGGAGCATTTTTTGAGATTTGCTCTTCTTCTGAGCTTTCAGTCTTTTTTTTTTTTTTGGCTTTTCAGGACTCTGCATTTCTAGTGCCAACATTTCAATATGGAGAGTACTTTTGTACAAAAATGTCCTCTGCTTTGTTGCATTCCGCCATCTATGATTAATAAAGATATCACAATCATAAGGCATGATGGCAGTGCTAAGCTCATTACTATAATATGATAAGGAGGGTAATGGGGGGGTCCAATGCTATCCAAACTCCCATTGGTGGAAGCTCACCAATATCACTTTGTTGGATTGGACACATTTGCATGAGGCAAAAAAACTTGGAACCCTTTTGCTAGCATGCATTTTCCTATCATGTAGAGTTCATTTTTTACAGCAGAAGCATGTGGTTTATCTCTGTATACTCAGTAACATATTTAAAGGGAAGAGGAAAAGACTGCTGTGCTCAGAAGCACAAGTCAGTGATATTGCTATCTCATTGGTTACCCTTTGTGACCACTTGGTACACTAACGGTTCTGTGCTGGTGAATCATAAATAATTGAAGAGGGCAGCCATTTGCATGCCTACATAATGACAAAAGACTATGTACAAAGTCTTGCCCCATTGTGTATTGCTTCTTATTAATTGCTGGGGCGTTAGTACACAAGCATGCTATGTACCAACTCTGTTATGCTATGCCCTCATGACTATAAGTAAGGCCTTTTTACATTTGGTACTGTTGGACTGAGGAAATAGTGTCGCAAATTGATGTACAGTTAATGTGTTTTGAGAAGTTGAGAATCAAAGTAACATTCTAGAGCTTCAGAGCTAAGAGCACAGTTTGGCAGCATGCCATGCAGCTAGGATCTCCAGTTTATCAAAAAGATAAGAGAAAGTAAATAGAAACATAGAATAGAGGACTAATACTAGACAGGATATTGTGCAGGCCATAAGATTTCTAGCCTTATATACCCTTAAGTAAACACAGCCAAACCTTCTTGTCGCACTTTTTATTTACTTAATAGCGTTTATCTTCCAAATCAAGCAGGGCTATACATAATAACCGTGGTGTGAATTTGTGTCAACATATCCAGTCATAAAGACTAGCCTTAAAGGTAGTCAAAGTGATACTTTGTTTGGTCTTTAGTGGTAACATATTTAATAAGCTGGGAATACTCTCAGTTTGGAACTTATCCCTCCAATAAGTCTGTTTTATTTGCTGATGTAGCTTTAGGTCCCTAATGATGATGTTTGCAGAGACACTAGCTTTAGAAAGAAATTGGAGGTCAAATAGGACTGGGTCTTTCATGGCTCAAAAAACAAACATGGGTCACCTCACAACCTGTAGGCTATTAAGTAGATGGATGACCATGCTAATCTAGTGGGATAGTCTAAGGATTTAAGTCCCTTAATGTCCTTGATTAGAAATGTCTGTGGACTTTCCAGATGAGCAATATGCTTGAATTTGCACATACCAAGGGGCTATTACATTTGATGATGGGGCAATAATAGAAGAGCACAGTGGTAGGACAAATTCTTTCGATCTTGAAAATATTCCCTTGAAAGTTAATTGGGTCAGATAGAAGGATTTCCTGTCTATGGTGGAAACATGATGATCAAATGAGAAAGACAGTTGTCCAAATAAGTAGCCAGATATGTTATGACAAGATCTATATTGATAACATATGGGGTGGGAGTAGCTTTTTTTGCTGAATGTCACACTATCTTTTTTTTTGCCTTTAGCTTGAGACCAAGATTGTGCATTTCCAGCCCTGCTGGAGCTGTTTAATATCAGTAGATGAATGGATATCAGTGCTCAGCTTGCAAGTCATCATCAGACTTGGTCAACCACACTTCTGGAATATTGGCTTGAATGCCTGCAACATAAATGTCAAACATGAGATGGCAAATTACTGATCCATGTGGTACTCTGGTAATAAGAATTTTGCATTCATAGAGGGTACCAGCACATCTTACAACCTGGGTTCTGTTGGAATGCTAACTTACAATCCACCAAGCAACTCTGAGCTTTACATTACTTTTGATTCCTTAGTAATACCTGGGGTGGGGGGTAGTGTCAAGACCCCTGGCAAGGTTGAGTTAAGCAGCATAAATGGAGTGACTACTGTTTACAACCTCTGTAAACTTTTCAAAGAACCATCAGAAGAGAGGACCTGCTTTATACAAAATCAGACTGACTGAGGCCTGGGTCAGTTATGCTGCCTATGTTATACTTCCGCTCCTTTGCAAATAAGATCAGTGAGGCTAATGGACATATAATCACCCAGGTCTCTACAGGGGCTGTTCTTGTGTAATGGAGTCACAGCAGCCGTCTTACAGACAATAGGCACAAACCCTGGGGACAGGATACATTTAAACTGTTTAAGCAGAGGTTCTGGTACTGCATATTTGTAACTGATGAGAATGTAGCCTGATATGTTGTCTGCTTCCATGGAAGAGATTTTTAACCTTTGCAAGGATTTTAAGACTTGTTTCAAGCTGATTGATTAGTTGACTGATTGGCTGATTGATTGATATTTGTTAACCAAGGTAGAGCACTGATCCTACCAGAACATTTCAGGTTTAGCATTTTGTAGTGAAACTAAATTTTAGGTATAATGGGAACAACATTGTTGGGATATGGGGTAAAAGTTAGCAGTGAATTTGTTTGCTGATGTATTAACTGTATCCTTTGGATCAGAATATGTGATATCATTATTATTATTATTTATTTGATAATTATTTGATATTTATTTACTGGGGAAGTCCAACTGGGCTGCTAACCCATTTTCAGCAGAGGTCTGAGGAGAAAAGCTCAACAAAAAAGTAATATATTATTATTATTATCATTATTATTATTATTATTATTATTATTATTATTATTATTATTATCATTATTATTATCATTATTATTATTATTATTATTATTATTATCATTATCATCATTATTATTATCATTATTATTATTATTATTATTGTTATTATTATTATTATCATCATTATTATGATGATTATTATTATTATTATTATTATTATTATCATTATTATTATTATTGCTAAGCTTAGTGCATTGTTGAACATTATTCCTTAATTTCCTGACATAACTGAAGAAAACTTTGTAGTTTCCTTTGGTATCCATAGTGACATTAAACACAAACACTAACTTACTTACTGGCATAGTTCCAATCCAGAATGCAATGCTGAAACAAAACTACTCACTTTTGAGGACAAAATAAATCAATCCATGCTAGGACTCTTGCCATATTCATGAATGACATGCGCAATGGTGTTACCAGCTCTTGCTTAGGATACTATGTAAATGATTTGACCATTATCTGCTCAGTAAATACACTTACTTAGCTTCAATACATGACTCATCATGTTTTACATAGTAATGAAAACTATCTAAAAGACCCCCACCTAATGCTTAAAGCTAAAAAAACTAAATTCATTATATTTATCTCAACCTCACTATAAATAAAGCTACTGCACTCAAAGTATACTCAATAATAAACACCATCATAGAACATGTATTCCAAACTAAATTCTTAAAAATGATCGTAGACAAACACCAAAAATGTTATCAACATATTTAACATTTAATATGTAAAGTACATAAAGAAACTAGGAATGTCTTCAAGGTAAAACCTAACAGAATAGTCATGTCACTCTACTGCAATAATATTGCAACTTCGTACCTTCTCTCAACATTTCTGACCAATCTACAGAAGTCCCAAATCCACATGCCTGAGCTAACATGCAATACGATAACTATATTTTCCACAACTTTGCCAAGGAGAACACATCATTGTCTGGCCATAAACAGATTAGGATTGCTAGATCTATTAGATAACCTAACATTTACTAAAAAAACGTGCACAACATAATTCAAAGAACAAACAAATGTTTGATCTACTGGGTATTGTTCAAAGTTAAAATCCTAATTATAGTTAAAATACCCAGTCAAGCCAAATATTCATTATATTCTGTCTATGTAAGAAAGGTATGGAAGTCTATACCCCTACAGCTTAGAAATGAAACTAATATTAAAGTATTTTCATAACAACTAAACACCTGTTTAGCTATCAGCAAAACATGTCAGTATATAAAGCACTGGCCTTCACTATAGCACTATACCTTTTATTTAGTTAATAGTTCTTACATTAAATAAATATTGTATATTCTAACTTTCTCTCCATTTCAAACATGCATTCTTTCTCAATATCCTCGTATTTCTGTGTTGCTCCTCTATCTTAGTCCCTCGTGTGTGTGTCTCCCTCTCTCCTGTTAAATTAATCATAATTACTCACTCAAAAACATTATTCCTCTCTTCTGAATCTCACTTTCCCTTTCCCACATTGAATTCCTACATATTACGAAACATTGCCACTTACTATAATGCACACCTGTAAATAGACATGTACAAACAATTCTGTTTTTGTACACTTCTCTTGTCACTGTTTTATGTCTACATAATTAGTCTTTGTAGATTATGTCATGTGTACATGCATACAAGAAGGTTTACTGTGTTGTAATGTGCTAATTTGTCTTTGATGGAACTTTCCTTCCCAGAATGCCACAGAAAAGGAACCTTGTTTTGGTTCAATCAGTCAATCCCAGTTAACAACTTAGCTGAATGATTGAATGAATAAATAAATAAATGTTATCCAGTAGGTTGCTCCATTGTCTACATTAAAAATGACTATTAATTCCATGACTGATCTATTTTATAAATGTGTTGATTAATATACTGTTCAAATGTTTAGTCAGCATCCAGTTAGTACATTTCCAAATAACCCACAGTCTTTTTGCTTACTTTGATGTTTACCAAAGCCAAAATGTTCACACATCATGGCAGGCTATTTTAGTAGAGAGCCCACAAAGTAAGCTTTAGAAATAGCAGTCATAAGCCAAGTCCAATTATTTAATTATAACTCTCCAATGCTAAACTAAACTTTTAGTTCTAAAAAAAAAAGACCAGTTAAACCCGTTTTCTAGGTAACACTATTACCCAAGCCATAAAAATGATCTGTTTGCACTCCTTAGCCTTTACAAAATAATAACTTTTATAAAACCTTTGAATAGGTTTTTGAGTTACAGTTATGTGCATTAACATGCAGTTGCAATATACTGAATTTCTTTGTAAGGATTCTTAAAACAGAAAAAAAAAATAAATGCATATGTATCTGGATGAAAAAGTCTAGTAAAAAATTGGGCTGGCAAGAAAGCTTGCTGTTCAGCTTTGCTTTTATCCACAGTTATTTGACTTCATAATCTCTTTACAAAGGTGACAGCAAATGGTGTGTGATTTGCATATGTTTATATTTAAATGGCACTATCAAAGTTTTCTACAGCAAATCATTGAGGATAAACCCCTCCCAACAACTGAAATCCTTGAACTATAATAAAATATACTTACTGAAAAAAACAAGTATTTTTTGCAGGAGGCCAAGCCCCACCATGCACCACTGATGTGGGAGGGGGCAAGCCTCTCACACCCTCCAAACTTATATATACCAGCTCTGTGGTCACATAAACAGAACAAAGGGTGGTTACCCCTAAAAAAGGCATCCCTGCTGGCACATCTTACTAAGAATGATTTTCTAAGGAGCCAGTCAAACCTTTGGGGAACCGAGTCTCAGGCAGTTGACCCTCAAAATCTTTAACTTTGTCCAGTAGTGGGGTAACATTTTGGGTACATTACTACTGATACACAAAGGTAACAAACAGATAGTTCCATTTTCCTGAAAAAAAAACATGTTACTGTCTAAAATATGTGATATCATTTAAGATGCTGACTTTCTAATACATATTAAATATGCTGTGAATCTGTAAGCCAATGTGCAGATTTAGCAATGATATAATGATTCAAAATGTTAAAAAATGACTATCAAATGTAGCCCAAATAAATAAAAAATGTAACAGACTGTATATGATGAAATTACAAATAGTGCTAAAATAACACTGCAGGCTTCCAGGTTTGCAGGTTTTGGTTGATTCTTTCCTTTTAACACTGGATAGAGCACTTTGATACGTCCACACCTTCATTTCTCAGCTCCATTTTTTCATATATTCCTTACTGTGTATGTATTTTTCCATATATTCCTTACTGTGTATGTGTTTTTTCATATATCCCTTACTGTGTATGTGTTTTTTCATATATTCCTTACTGTGTATGTATCTTTTCATATATTCCTTACTGTGCATGTGTTTTTTCATATATTCCTTACTGTGTATGTATTTTTCCATATATTCCTTACTGTGTATGTGTTTTTTCATATATCCCTTACTGTGTATGTGTTTTTTCATATATTCCTTACTGTGTATGTATTTTTTCATATATTCCTTACTGTGCATGTGTTTTTTCATATATTCCTTACTGTGTATGTATTTTTCCATATATTCCTTACTGTGTATGTATTTTTCCATATATTCCTTACTGTGTATGTGTTTTTTCATATATCCCTTACTGTGTATGTATTTGTTCATATATTCCTTACTGTGTATGTATTTTTGCATATATTCCTTACTGTGTATGTGTTTTTTCATATATCCCTTACTGTGTATGTGTTTTTTCATATATTCCTTACTGTGTATGTATTTTTTCATATATTCCTTACTGTGCATGTGTTTTTTCATATATTCCTTACTGTGTATGTGTTTTTTCATATATTCCTTACTGTGTATGTATTTGTTCATATATTCCTTACTGTGTATGTGTTTTTTCATATATTCCTTACTGTGTATGTATTTTGAGGGAAGGAAAGAAAAATATTTGTCTTGCACAGGGTCAGAGCCATGGAGTGAACTTTTCCAAATTAGGCTATGAAAATCATTTTCATTTGTTTTTCATATTCAGTGACTCTTGTATGTTGGCATGTACTACCCTGTTTGATATCACAGAATTCTTGATGTGCTACTTCAAGAATGTAAAATACTATAAATTTTCACTTCTCTGATTCCTACGAAAGAGAAGTACAGCTATTACATATATACTCAGGTTGCTCATTGGTGGCTTTTTACAGCCTGAGAATGAAGCTAGTCAGTAATACTAAGGTGCTCTCACTGTATTTTTTTTTGTTTGCTAAGCATTTTGTAAAAGATTTACAGTTTTGCGTTACGATACGTATTATCAGTATGGACATGCATTTTTCTCTAATACTTGTATCGGTATTATTTTTGTCAGAAACTATCATACATTGTTTAGCAGAATATGAAAACTTCAACTCATTTAATTTGCTTATGGAAATGTACCCACTTGCATATATTTTCCTTATAATCTTGCTGAAATATAATCTAAAAACCAGATAGACAAATGGAATGTGATCAACTTATATAAAAAGTTAATTTCCTCTGTAAGTTGACATTTATAGGTTAATTTTAGTATGACCTGTAGGTGGATTTGATTTACAGTTTAGCTGTAGGAAGACAAGGAAAGTGCATACCTCTTAGTTCAGTATTTTTTTAGTCATGCTTGCCTACAGACATGAAAGCAATTTTGTGGGGTTGACGGAAACTAAAGCAGCACATTTCCAAATGCTTCAACAAGTGACAGACCTGTGCATCTGAAAGTTATTATATTACCACTAGAAGGAGGTACATAAAGAATACAGGTCTTTAATCAGAAACTTATTTTAAACTGTAAGTTGGCACTGGTAAAACAAAGCACTACCTCATAAATAAAAACTAAATAAAATTAACAGGTGAAAGCAGTATAGAAATATGCAGGTAGAAGCCAGCAGCCCTTATCAGACTTAATAAACCAGGTTTTCACTTTCTGCAGTAACATCCTGCATCATTTTTCTTTGTTGTACTTTATATAGCAACATTCTGTAGCTCTGTGTGTCTATTTTTGTCACACATGAATCATGTTAAATTTCTTGATTCTCTTAGCAACGGTATACATTTCATTTTGTTGTATTTTGTTGTGCTTTTTGACTACTACAAACATTTTTGATTGTCAGTATTTTTTGATCTGGGATGAAATTCTACCTACTTGTTTATTGTATGCATGCATTTTGCTTTAAAAACTTGGCAAGGAGCATTTTAAAAGGTGTGGTAATAATTCTTGACTTCTTAACATTATACGCTCTGATGCATAACATAAGCAAGGTTTATTATGTCTTATAGGGAAATCATGCTATAATCATGCTTGCTCAGGGATTACTGATTCTTAAGTTGCAATACCATCTAATCAATGTGCAGCTGAGATAGAGAGAATAAAGCATGCTATAAAACAGACTATTGTTGGCTGATGTAACCATTTAACTATTAAGACACAGTGCCATAACACCAGTTAAAGTAAAATAAAAATTCATAAATTATAATTCAAGTTTAAGAAGTGAAAGTAAAATCCAAACAATACACTAGTGTTAATTTATGTAATCTGCTGATAATTTGAATTATGTTTAAAACTAATATATAGAGCTTCAAAGTGGTTGCCCAAGAAAGGTGTTCAGTTATTAGTATGGACATCTGTTAAACACTTCAAAGAGGTCACTGCAGCTGTTTTTAAGACATGCACCTGTTTGGTACAGAGATGTATGTGATAACGACTTGCACTGGTTTTAGACATAAATTCTATAATGTTATTTATTTCAGTGTTAGGTACTTGTTTATCATTTGCATGAATTTTGTTTTGCAAATGTGGCAGGAGGATTTTAATAAATATTGCAAAAAACTCTTTTAATAGTTATCTTACATGAGCAATGATATCTTACCTTAGAAACACACACAGCTTATTATTTTAGCACCCTTCTTACACTTATATTTTGTATTGTGGGTGTGCTAATACTACAACCTAGACTAGTGAATGTAAATGGAAAAATATTTATATCTACGCTGCAGCAAGTAGTCAGTGTTTCAAGCATATCAGGCTTTAAGAGATAATGTGTGATTGCACAATGCATGCAGTTAGCTATCTTATATCTGCTGAATACAGCTATTATTTTTGTGGCTATAAAAAAATTAGTGCAGGCAGTATAGTAAAAACATGCTCATACAATCTGTACTGAAATTCTGAGGAGCAGCATTGCAATGAGACCTTGGAGCTTCATGCTTTTTCTGGCACTATACAGCTTCTGATGATAACAACACATCTCTGAATCTTCCCCACTGCAGTTATAAGAATAAACTGAACACAGTCTTTGTATGCATGTTTTTGTTTATTTATAAAAGCTTTATTTACTAAAATGGCAGCATGTTGTAGTGTGATGAAGAAATTACTCTGTATGTTTTATAGTATGCATAGAAAAATGGATTCCTTTGACTTATCAGTGGCATTTATTAAAACTAAGTGTCATAATTGTCCAGAGTAGTGTTAGAGAAATAGCTTTATTTATTGCCACAATTTGTTTCAATTATATGAAAACAACTATTATGAATCTGTCAGTGCAAAACAAAAAATAATTGCATATTTCTGTCTAACGTCAATGTGTCAAGACGGGTTTAATTCAGTTAGTCGAACGGCCATAACATTGACATGCATATGCCCAAGATGAAAACATTGTTTCTATACAACATCGAATCCAAAATAAAAAAAACATTTTTCTTTTTTTTTTTTGCTGCACCCCTGCTACTTAAGTATACCAACTCTGAGATTGCACTTACATTGAAGTGAATGGGAATTTTTCAGTATGGCGATCTCCATGTAAACGTTTCAGTGTTTTGAAGAAACAATGTTTTGATCTCGGCGGTTCGATGTTATGGCCATTCGACGATCTGAAAGGAACCCATCAAGATACTACTTGTAATTTTTCTTGGGCCTTATAAAAGTCTTGCAATGTTTTTAGTTAAGAAGGAAATTACGAATAGCTCACAAATATAACAAGCAAACAACTTGCAAAAAGATGAAAAGTAATCTTCAAACAGTGTGAATTTCAAGGAACAGCATAGGTTACAGAAGCCAGCATTGTATGAAGCTGAGTTCATATAATGTGAAGAAATGTACAACACCATTATTCACATTGTGATACCTACTTTAGTTGCATGACTTTTCCAGCATAAAAAAAATGTTAATAATTTTTTTCTCCTAATTTAGAAGATGGAAATGTTTATTGCATTAATACACAGATGTCATATCCCTCCTTCTCTCTCTCTCTTTCTCCCTCCCTCTGCACGCGTATACACACACACACACACACACACACACACACACATATCTATCTATGTATATAAATATATTTTTCTTGGTAAATGTGTAGTAGTGTGTCAGTATTCACAAAGACAACTTTTTGTGGTCAACCTTGTGAACATCTATAATTACATCTTTCTTTTTCAGTAGACCCATGTATATATATATATATATATATATATATATATATATATATATATATATATATATATAGGTCCACTTCTTAATTTCGAAATCTCAAAATCCTGAACATCAGAAGCCCGATGTCCAGCTGTTCACAATTTTGAAATCTGAAAGGTAAACAGTTGAGGTCACCCGACAGTGCGGAACGGTAATTTTACCGTTCTCTTCACTGTAGTGCAATCTTGGAGTTGGTATATTTAAGTAGCAGGGGGTTTGGGGGGTGCAGCCTCAGTTGCATCTCTGTTTGAATGTGATTCTGACCCTGTACTGCTGTGTGCCTTTCTACAAGTTTACCAAAGGTGTGCCTTCCTACAAGATTACTGGCAGGCGCTCCTTCTTATGCAGTTACCAATACAGCAGTGCATGCATTACTACTTTAGCGTTTGTCTGACTAGCTTGATGTTGACATTATTGCTTAATGATATGATATTAAGTACAACATCAACTTTCAATGGCCATCAGAGACATTTATTCCATTTTTGGAGGAGTTAATCCTCCAAGGCAGTTTAATAAATGAGAGTATCATTTAGATTACTTTTTAGTTCACTCATTTGTTAATTATGAATGATGCTGCGGACTTTAATCTGCATAACTACTCTGTGTCTAGGATCTTTGCCCCCATGCTGTTGTGTGCTGGAAATTTTATGAATTGTTTAGGGATGTGGTATCAGATTTTATCATTGTTTAGACTTATACAGCTGTAGGGAACCTTTATCAATATCACCCCCTCATTTTGAGGCTGATTTCTTTCCTGAAAAATGTGTTGCAGGTATCAATCAGCATTCCTCCTTAGGTAAGGGACTGACCAGATCAATTGCTTCATGTAGTAAACAAACTATTTAGCCCTCTAAGCCTGTGATATAAGGTGGATATTATTGCAAGTGGAATGTATGACATTTAGTTAGATTCCCTCTGAAAAGATCATGGGCTCTAAGGCAGGAGTATTACCTTTCTCAACAAATACAGTTGCTTAACTTTGTAAACCATGGTGGCATTCTGGTTCTGTGGACTGAATTTACAGTCCATTTTAATGCATGGATCATAATTAATATCCATGTGATAAAACTACTTTATGCTGTTTAGAAACTACATACAAAAAGCTTATAGTGAACTGTAGAAGTGCTATTAACCGGGATTTTTGGACAATTGTGAGGACTTCTTATAACAGGTCACTTAAACTGTCACCCTAATAAAGACAGAAGCAGCTTGAAAATGATGTCATTAGACCCCTGACAGCCCCGTAATTATAAGACCACCTCAAAACTCATTCTTGAAGGAATATTAGCAAGGATGTGATTACCTCAGAACTGGATAACTTTCTGAAAAATCGTGTTGTAGAAATCATTCCATGGGGAGTTGGGAAACAAAACAGTATGTGTTCAGTTCTTATAAAAGTTAAATGAACTTTTCTTTTCTGGAGAGAGAGGAGATCATCGCTGTTTCTGCTGCTTATTAGCCTGAATGAGAATTGTAATTCTATGGCCATAGTATATTAACGAATTAACTTTGGTGATATTGTCAGTTTTGGAGAGCAGCTGTAATTTGTTTTTCCAGCTTATCTAAGGATAGGTAAAAAAAAAGAATATGCTCGGGTATCTTTCTTGTTTTCTCCCCCATTACTTCATGGGATTTATCGGTGTTCATGTCTTACCATACGTGCTGATTGGCATCTGCTTGTTACGACTAGGAGGGATTGCTGAAAAATATGTGTTGAATTTAACTTTTTATGCAAATGATCATTTCATCTGGATAATCCTGCTCTATTAAGAACAATTATCCTGCTACATGACTAAAACATGCTTTCTTGAGACCCTAACCTAGAGCTCAGAGTTGCTGTTTCTAAGTAAGTAAGGCTAAGAATAATGTATCTTCTATGCAGCCCATAATATTACACAAACTTTGCTCAATACATTTCCACTCTGGACATTAGCCTGGGATGGGACAGTCTGTGATTAGTGATCAGGTAAAGAGTTTATGACTAGAGTTTGAAAACCTCTCCCCACTAAGAATGCAGGCATGGTTAGGTCAGCATATTTTATTGTAAACAAACAATGTTTCTTGGATCATTGCTGGAGGTTTACCTGCCTGTGTTACACTCCGAGATCACTTCACGCACTGATTATTGTAATCTATTGTAGTCAGCTATTAGTATCAGAAATCTTCCTGACATTTAACTGTAGAATTCTACAACTCGCTTTCAGTTCAGTTATTCTAAAAGATGAAATATATTTTTCATTTCATGGGATTGACAGTAATTGTCAGTGTGTTGGAGACTGTATTTCTAAGACTTGTTTATTAGTATGGAAAGTGCTACATAGATTGGGTCAAAATATCTGGCCTCTTGCTCTCTACAGTAGATGTTTTTCACTTTACAGCTTTGGAGTGGAGTGGTTAGAAATTGTTATGAAAAAGGCTTTGCCTTGCTGGTCATGGTTCATGTAAATCTTTATGTTATCTTTTTGAGAATCTGATTTGGTCTCAGTCTACTTGAGGTTTCAGGGCACATGAGTCTTCTGCAAAAATTGGGTTAACACCAGAACCTCTTCATATGGGGGTGCTGCACTCCCCCCCCCCGCTAATTGTAAATGCCAACTCTGAGATTACACTACAGTAGGGAAAGGGCAGATTTCTAGATCACACTGCAGTAGGGAAAGGGCAGATTTCTAGATCACACTGCAGTAGGGAAAGGGCAGATTTCTAGATCACACTGCAGTAGGGAAAGGGCAGATTTCTAGATCACACTACAGTAGGGAAAGGGCAGATTTCTAGATCACACTACAGTAGGGAAAGGGCAGATTTCTAGATCACACTGCAGTAGGGAAAGGGCAGATTTCTAGATCACACTGCAGTAGGGAAAGGGCAGATTTCTAGATCACACTACAGTAGGGAAAGGGCAGATTTCTAGATCACACTGCAGTAGGGAAAGGGCAGATTTCTAGATCACACTGCAGTAGGGAAAGAGCAGATTTCTAGATCACACTGCAGTAGGGAAAGGGAAGATTTCTAGATCACACTACAGTAGGGAAAGGGCAGATTTCTAGATCACACTGCAGTAGGGAAAGGGCAGATTTCTAGATCACACTGCAGTAGGGAAAGAGCAGATTTCTAGATCACACTGCAGTAGGGAAAGGGAAGATTTCTAGATCACACTACAGTACGGAAAGGGCAGATTTCTAGATCACACTACAGTAGGGAAAGGGCAGATTTCTAGATCACACTGCAGTAGGGAAAGAGCAGATTTCTAGATCACACTGCAGTAGGGAAAGAGCAGATTTCTAGATCACACTGCAGTAGGGAAAGGGCAGATTTCCTTATCCCTAGCATACCGGTAAGTGCTAACTCACTTCCATTGTGTGTATGTTGGCCAGCTATGCATATTCAATGATTTTCTTTATGATGATGTGGGTGTTCAATAAAATGGAGTCTCGATGGATAGTGTTCAATGACTGGTCATTTGATGGAAATTTCATTGGATGGGTAAACAGACACATATATTACTCTCACAAATCTGTTATATCCCTGAGCGGCTTTATAACCAACGTACTGGACATTTGACTGGTTTTCCCAGGAGCAAGATCCACTCTAAGCAGGGACATGTATGTAGATAGTTTGAGGAATGGGAAAAATGGAGGTCAGGACAACTTGACAGAAATGTTTTGGCCTCAGTCTTATCAGATATCAGTCATGGAATGGCATCAGTATGGAACATTGGCTGCATTTAATTCCTCTCTTTTGCTTGACATTAGAGCCCCTAAGCTCCATCACAGGTTGTAATCAAAGCAGTGGCTCTCCCCTCTCACCCTGGGACAGGTGAGCTGGCAAAATCCACATGTATCCCTACCCTCATCCAAGTTGCCATGGATTTCATCAGAAATTCTGACCAGCCCATACAAATCTTCATCAGTTGCATTTAAGCTACTTAATATTTTGTAATAGAAATGCTTATATGTGAATGCGTTATCTGTCAAGCAATATCAATGTACTATTCTTTGTAGCTGTAGCAGCACAGTTCTTTTGAAGTGTTTATAACAAATTTTCTGATAATGTTGATGATCTGGGTCTTTGTTTTAAAGTCAAGTGTATGAGAAATTTCCTGTATCAGTTATATGTAAGCACATAGACTTTAACAATGTCAGATGAGCTTAAGCTACTGGAGAAGGTTCATAGAGCAAATCCCATTGAAAAGACCCATCTGTACTGCAGTTTGTGACAGTGTGATTGAATTATATTTAACTCTCTGCAGTGCTTATGAGCTGATTGCAATCAAAGTGAAGGTGCAGATCCAACTCCATCATCATGGGAAATTATGTACATGTGTGGTGGTGGTAGGGGAGGGGTTCTATACGTGAAAATGGCCCAACTAACACACCAAAATAAAGAGTAAGAAGGTCACACAGAAAAAACAATCAGTAAGAACTAAATTAAAACTCCAGCCAAGCTAGAACATCCACTGAGTGACCTCTCAAACCTCTTATAGCAGAGGTACATGAGATATATGCAAATGACCCTTATGAACATCAGGTGTTTCAGTTATATGGCAATTCTGAATGCCCATGACTTATTTGTTTTTAAGTCGTTTCAATGGACAATTTCAGGCTAATAAAGCCAAACCCCACTAGTTGTGCATATGCATATTTCAGCCTTGTTATGACCTCATCAACACAGGACAAACAGAGTATTTGACTGATAATAAGAAACACAGGGCTGTGATACCCAGCTGATGTCTATTACCATTAGGATGACTGCAAAATATCCCAACTAACAAACAAAAACAAAGAGTGAGAAGGTCACACAAGAAAAACAATCAGTAAAAACTAAATGAAAACTCCATCCAAGGTAGAACATCCACTGAGTGACCTCTCAAACCTCTTGCATCAGAGGCATATGGGATATATGCAAATGACCCTTATGAACATCATTTGTTTCAGCCATATGACTTTCTGAATGACGATTACTTATTTCTTTTTAAGTCGTTTCAATGGAAAATTTCTGGCCAATAATGTCAAACCCCACTAGCTGTGGATATGCATATTTTGGCCTTGTTATGACCTCATCAGCACAGCACAAGCAGAGTGCTTGACTAAGCATAAGAAACACAGGGCTGTTACACCAAGATTGTACTGACAAAAGCTATCATCCTGTATCACTTTCTCTGAGTATACTCAGTAAGATGTTACCTACAATAAGGACTAACTCACTCACTCACTGATGGGATATTACTATAACAGGTTTGAAGAGACATGAAATAGAAACCTATGGGTCCCAGGTACACAGCACACAACTCCTGACACAAAGGTGAATGAAGGGACTACAATACTCTGGTTCCAGCTTTCATATATAAAGTAAAATACAATCTTACTTTCTAATCTGAAGATATTTAAGCAGAAAATTAAGAGCATATGCAGTTCTTCAAAATAGTACTGTTTTTTCTCCCGTATCCACCTTTCTCCACCTTTTCCTCAAAACAATGCTTTTTTGAATTTGGCTTAATTTCGGTTGCTTTTATGTGCATGCCTCTGTTTTATCTGTTTTGCAATATGATAACCAGGTAAAGAGTCCCTGTTTACCTGGTCTGCAAAAACTTTGTAAAAAAGCCATGTTCTTGTTATTGTCTGAGGCCATTTTGATGTTTAGTTTTAATCAGTTTTAAAAACCTTCCCATAGTGTGATGAGTCCAGCTATCATCACTGCAGGCAGGGTGTTTGAAGTGCATAACATAAAATCAAGAGGCAAAATAAATGATAGCTTTAATACCTTTTAATTAGGAGTATGGATGCCAGTAAATTTTAAAAACTGTAAAAAATAAATAAATAAATATAAAATAGGCTTATATATGAGTCAAATTGCGAACCATTTAGAAGCCACCAACAACTTTTTATAATTTTTTCTGCATTTTGAAGATGTTGTTTACATGTGCGCAGCTTTTACCTCTCTGTTTGTAGTGTACTATGGCCAAGGTCATTCCTGTTTCTAAGTCCTGACTACATTCACTTGGGATTGTGCATCTTCTGAGAGAGGACACATGATCCACATATTCCAATTACACTGCTTGAGGCACAAAACTGGCATTCTAATTTTCCAGGGATGATATGCACATGTACATTAGCCCTGAAACCAATTGCATTAAGTTTTAGTGCACAAAGTTTAACTTACCTAATAATTACAATGCATGTCACTGAAGTATGACTGTGGTTTATAATCGGATTGCTCATTGCAGCCTTACTGTTTGCATCCTTGAAGTGCCCTTGTTACCATCCTACAACATGTGATTTTGATGCAGACAAGTTTTCTGAATACATGGAGCCTCCTGTCGCCCACAGTAAAATACTGGAGCCTGCTATGGGTATCCAAAATCTAATTTGGTTTGGGTTTCACTACCCATTTTTATATATGTGTGTGTGTGTGTGTGTGTGTGTGTGTGTGTGTGTGTGTGTGTGTGTGTGTGTGTGTGTGTGTGTGTGTGTGTGTGTGTGTGCACCAAACCAAAGGGTAAAATGGTCACACAGGCAAACTACATAATAAAAATATCAAGAAAGAGCAAGCCAAGTTACAGTCTTCAGTGTTGTTGTGTCTTTCGGCTTTTCCCAGTTAGGGGTCGCCACAGCAGAACTCCGGTCCGCTAATGATTGGCAGTAGATTTTTACATGCAGAGTTGCCGGCCCTGACGCACAACCTTCAACGAAGGTACACCCATTCACGCATGTCTCCACACAGAAGATGCTCTAGCTGAGAATCAAACAGGACAACATCTTACTGTGAGGCAACAATGCTACCGCAGCACCATACAGTCTTCAGTGTATAATACCTTAAACCATCTCTAGTAGAGGTGCATGGAATATAAGCAAGTAATCCCTAAGGACATACAAGTGTTTCAGCTACATGGCTTTTGAGCATCTGTGACATTTTACTTTTTAAGTCATTATGAGGACATTAGACCTATATAGTCAAACCCTATAAGCTTTACTGTATTGTACCAAACTGAACAAAATAACTATTCACAGTATCAATGCAAGAGCAACCAGGCAAAACAAACAACTTCTGTCAGTGCGATAAATATCACAAATTTATAAAAACAATGGAGCATGTTTATCTTTTCTCTACGCAAGACTACTTCAAGTTGTTTAAACTAATACATAATGACTTTTAAATAGTCTTAAAAAGATACATCATGTGACAGCAATCAGCCATTTAATACTCTCATAAATTCAAGTCACAAAGTTAAAACAAGAAAAAACTATTAAGAATGAAATGCCCACATCTAGAAAAGGGGTCTTTGCTTTAAAAGGCACTGAATATCTGTACTGTCATTCAGACCTAGATTGTTTGATGCTTCTAGATAAATATGTCATATCAAATCTTTTTTATACTGTGAACAATGAAAATAACTCTCTTTACAATTCTTGGAAACATAATCCAATACAGAAAATGTATTTTTTTAATTTAATTTAATGGAGAATCCAGGGTGTAAACATATTGCCTAAACAGCTCACTTTATATCACTATTGATATACTCAGTCTCCTGTAAGTTACTGAGAGGTGATCTGTGCTTGGCATACAAGGCATCCTCAGATACAGTTCTGGTGGACCATTTTGCACATTCGCGAAATGAAGAGTACCAGAACCACTAGACCCAAGGATTTAAATTTTGCTTGTGACATAAATAAGACTTGTTGGTGAGACAGATATGTATTACAGAGGATCCCCATACAGAGTACATCCCTCACCCTCCTTAACTATAATATTGACCAATGGATGGGAAATAGTAAATTCATCCCAAGTCTTGTCCCAATGTGTCTGATAGACTGGGGGAGACAATAGTGCCTAAACTAAAATACCCACCAATAACCTCTAGAAATTTCCCAGTTAACATACTCCCTAATAATAAACACCCATGATACACAGGGACACAATCGGGTTGTGTTGCATGGCTAGGCTTATAAAGGCCACAGTGGTTATTAGCCTAGTATATACCTATGAACCTATGAAACTATGCAGCCTAAGGTAAGTCTGATGTAAAAATTATTCAAATTTTTGTTTTAATGGCATTATTATTAATTATAATTTAGTTATAGATAATAATTTCTTTTGATATCCTGCATTGTACACAGCACACCAACCTCTTAGTGAGAAGTACACACACGAGCGCACACACACACACACACACACACACACACACACACACACGCACACACACACACACACACACACACACACACACGCGCACTTGAAATAACTGAGCTTTATATGAATACATTTTTTTATTTACTGCTGATTTCTATTATCCTTTTTTGTTTATCCTAGTCACATATAAATACAGTATCAAACCTTTGTCATTTTAAGCAGATATGTTTTTCAGACATTTTTGGATTTCTGTGTTTAAATATGCCCTGACCTTCTGAGGGAAGTTGCCTTCACCATTTCACGAGTGTTGCTGTAGGACCTTCATCAGGCAGTGATGATGCTGCCCAAGTCACATGACCTCATTCGAAGACAATAAAGGACAGCATGAGATTATGTTTAGTAGGAAATTGCCTTTAGTTGCATGTACAGCCGACTCAGCTACAATCATAGTAATAAAGTACATAGCCATCTCGTTTATTTGTTTTCTTGTTTACAGTGATAAATGCTAGATTTTGAATCTTTTTACTATTTTATTTTTCTGTTGCAGTTTTACAGTGGGCAGAAAAAGGATATTCTGTCCTTCAACCCAGACTGATAAACAGAGAAGGCTATGTTCGAATAGGGGATCCAGGATTGTACTATGTGTATTCCCAAATCAGCTTCTGTGAAAATACAAGTAGCCAGTCTCGTGAGCCATTTGTGCAGTACATTTATTTGAAAAAAGCAAACCTGGTGAAGAAAATGTTGCTGCTGAAAGGAGCACATGCACAGAGTTCATATAAGGACCAAAGCTGTGGACTGCATTCAATTCATCAAGGGGGTGTGTTTGACCTATCAAATGGTGACGAACTGTTTGTCAATGTGACTGATGCATCCAGAGTAAACTATAGTGAGGGATCAACGTATTTTGGCCTATTTAAACTTGGAAATTTTTACTCAGATGGCTCTGTTAAAGAAACTCAGGAACAGCGATAAAATCAAAACATTTGAAAGACAGCAACATTATTTTCATGAGTCTCTACTATACTTGTACTCTGTATTGTAAATAGACACTGGGATTATTTATTAAACCATGGCTTATCAAAACAAAAAAATAATGTTTTTATATAAATTAAGCATATTTTGCACTTTTCTGTTATGCTGTTTCTTACCAAATGTTAATAGCCAATTATACTTTACTGTAAAATGGCAGTGATGTCTGGAATATCAGTTGCGTTAATGGTATCATTAATACCATGCCAGGAACATCTTATGAAAACTTGTTAGATTTCTAGGCTGTGTATGAGCATGTCATTCAAGTACCACCATAGGCCATAGGCATGGATATACTAAAACAAAGCCTGTATTATACCTGACAACTAAGCAAACATACGGCCATATTTAAAAAGAGTAAAATGTCCCAAATTGTGGACCTTTATGCACTTCAGTTAGAATGTTCATTGCAAGTTGTTGAGTATGATATAGTCTTTCTCCAGACATTCATATTTATGGTGGAAAAAAACACAGGCATGTCTGCGTTAAGTGTTTATCTTGTTTTTGTGTGCTGAATCCTGAATCAAAACTCAGCTTATTCCAAGGGCTGCACATCAGTGAAGTCAAAGTGACTATACCACAGTCATGTATTACATGTGGATATTTTGTGCTGCAGCTAATATTCATTCAAGGACATTTTCTTCTTGCATATAATTATGATGTTCTACAATGGGTGTTTCTCCATCTGGGGTGATACAGTCTGACACAATAATGTATTCACAAGGGTCCCAGCTGTGAGAGCGCTAGCATTTATAAAGCTATTCTGCTGGAGGTAGTGTCCTTCCAGAATCTTCTGTCTATACATAAATGCTATAATAGTAAATGCAAAGTGCTAGTTATTGTAGCTGTTTGGGATAGTGCCAACTTTCAAGATGGCGTAGATGCTTCAGTGTGGAAGAATTAAGACAAAGGCAGCAACTCAGAACATAAACATAGATGTGACACAGAAGCATCTGCTTTAACATGGACATTTCTCGTTCATTGCTATTTGCAGTTGTTGATACAACCACAGGAGAAGACTAGATTAGGAAATGAACAATGATTATGGTGACTATACTAAATGGAAATTGAGGTACTGATGGACTGGAGCAGAAAAATATTCAGGGGTCATCCCATATTCCATATCATAGGCCATGACATCCTACTAGTCATCACTGATCACAGATTATGATACATGGGCATATTTTAATCAACTTCTAAGTGCGTCACTGATCCAACTGAAACTCATCACCCTGATTGGACTGCACCCAGCCATAAAATCAGTGTCAAGCCATTACCTGTGATATCTATATGGAATGAAAACAGTGAGTTACTTACTGTCTTTGTATCCACCTCTGTTGTGAGTAGCTTTATTCCCCCATTCCAAATGTTTATAGCCATATTGTACAGAATCTCATACATTAACTCTGTCTCATTGTTACGAGAATGAAAGTCATGTTTTTCAATCCGTGGAACAGTGCAAACATAATGAAACAAAAATTCAGAAAACTGTAGCCCTGCACAGCTCTGCAGATTCTGAATTAAGGTTATTGATACATTTAAAAGTTTCTGTGGTTTTACCTTTGCATCTCACTATGCTGTTAAACAGCGAAGCATGTTTCTACATCAGCAACATCAAATATTTTCTCATGGCCATAGCACCATCAAATTAGGAGTGTTCTGTGTTACCTACCAATCAAAGTAGAGAGGTGTTTTTCTTCAGGTTTTTGCCCCACTGCTTGACAGTTATCAGTGTCCTCCACGATAAATGACCATTTTTTTCCCATTATCAAAATAATACTCAGGTGGGAGGGACTATCATTTAGACATTCATCAAGAGTGGTTCATGGTTTTTTTTTCTGAATGTCTCATAACTCCTGTACACACTGAATTTGAAAGGCAAGAAGGACTGTAATTGGCTAACTGTACTAGTTGTACTCACTTTTGCAAGAGGCATTACCAGCAAGCAACCATTTCTTCCCATCCTTGAGCATGGATGTTAGTTTTACCTATTTCCACTGAAGAAATTACACTGTTCCATTGAGTGTTCACAATCATTATTCCCCCCACACAGAGAGGTAAATGGAGCATTCCCCTTCATTCTTCTATCAAGCCTGATTGCTGTAGTGCCATGACTGCTAATCAAACCCTGGTCACCTTGATTACAATCAGAGCTTCATTCCTCTGTTTCATGCTGCCAGGTTTGAAATAGGAATTTACTTTAAGCTCTTTTGACTCCATGTTGTGAAGGGTTTGTAAGGCAGAGTCACAGGATGCTAAGACCCAATTCATTGAAACTGCTATGTTCTGAAGAAATGTTGCTAAATTGTGCAGACTCTGGAACAGATCCGCTAAGGACATATAACCTAGGTAGCCAGGGTATTAATAGGCTTGGAGTATATTATATTTAATTGGGAGAGGGACCCCCTCATATAGTACATTAGAGGGAGTTCAGGAATCCATCCTATCTAGATTTATACTGCTCCAAATTTGGTATAAATGCCTTTGGAGAACAGGGGCATTGTTTACCTTAATATGGCAAAATGAATATCTCAGTTTCTTGCTCTGACCATTCATTAAACTCCCCCATCAAAAAGAGATAGCAGTCTACCCAAATATGTAATCTGATATGTTTTATATAATGAGCACTTATCCACACTGTTGTCTGTGTTTTAAATAATTTGTTGTATATTGTGTTTTTGCTGTTGTGTTTATTGTTTGGATTTATTTATAATAAATGTAAGATAGCCATGTAAAAATGTTATATGTATTTACTACATCTAAATAATAAGTAAAGGCTTGTTCTCATATTTTATTTTTATACTGATATTGCTTAAATATATATTGTCATTTGTAAAACATGAAGTTGTATATATGTACATCTTTCATCATTGCGGTTAAGTTGAAATGCTCATTAATTGTTTTGAATGTTAATAAATTTACATGGCTACTATTGAAGAAAAGACAGTAAAGTACTATGTACCATGGGAACCTCTTAACCAATGGCATTCAATCTTTAGGTCATGATTTTAAACAAGTACCTAAATAAATTATACTGCAAAGTGTAGTGAAGTTCATACCTTTCCAACAATCTGAAAAATTAAGGCATGATTTTTTTTTTGGTCAAAGTAATACAGTTTTTGAATGTCTATAAATTCAGTAGTTTGATATATTAGGTAATCTATGCCTGATTATTGTTCAAAATAAGAAACACAGCTAAATAACCTTCACCTGGGAGTGTTGCAGTTTTGGAATATGTTTAGGTCACAATACTGGGCCCCAGCCATTCAAGGTTACACTCACACACATACACATTGCACACGCCTTTAACACTTCTCTTCATCCAGTGTGATTCCTGGGTATTCACTTTATGTTTCATTTCATCACCAGACCAGTATCACCTAAACTAAATTTAATATATTACTAGACATTTGCTTGTTCATACTGCTACTATAACTGTTCTCCAAACACACACATGCAAACACACCCATATGTACACACCCTGACACATACACACACACGCACACACGCACACACGCACACACACGCACACGCACACACACAAACACACACACACACACACACACACACACACACACACACACACACACACACACACACTGAGATATATATTCAAACATTCTAAGTCCATACTAGTGTTTTCTTAAGGACAACTGATTCCTAAAGAAATCTCAATACAGATACCCATTGTAAATGTGAACACTCCTCTAATATACTGTCTGCAAATGGCTGCCTGCTTTTGATTTAACCTAATAAAGGTATTTATCTTACCTTAGTAAGGCTGGTGTGACATGCTAAAATATATTTATGCATTTTTGTGGGAATAAACAGTTAAATATTAATGTTTTGTCAAAAAAACATTTTAAGTGGCAAACTTTATTTTTGCTTCTCTTGGTTCCTGCTCTGTCCACAGTGCAAAGCTTTTGGTACTAAGCTGATAATTAGAGGTTGTTTAATGGTGTTAGGGGATGTGCACAACACTATTCCAGCAATTAAGCTTCTCCTTTTATGGTTTGCACTGTTTCTTCACCCAGCAAGAAGATATGCACCGGGGTAGAGGAGTGAATATGGTAACCTCTGGCAGAGATCCATGTGCCTAATATCAGTAGATGTGAGAAAAGCCAAAATAAAAAAAAAAAAAAACATTTCACTTATTACATTAACTGCAAGAGAAAAATAAGAATTTTTATTTCATTTTATGTATTTATTTTGCAAAAGTGTGATAGTCTTATTTCATATAAAAGCAAAAATATATAATGACTATTTTGAAGATCTGGAGGTTAATTAGGTGGGCACATGGCACATAGCTAAATATGGATTCACAACATGAAACTGACACCAACCAGTTCTTTGAATAGCAGTGGTATAAGACTGGAAAGGCCGTTGTCTAGTTTAGACAGCAAATTCTCAAGAAGTCTCATTCTCAAGAAGTCACATTCTCACAATGGTAATTAGCTGGCAAGCAAATGTTCCCAGAAATCACTAGACTAAGCTATTCTCCAATTTTAATTTAGAATAAGTTATCCTCCATAATGACCACTGAGGCTAAATACCCCACAGGGAAATTCACATTCAGGGAGTAAGAAAACATTCTACATCATGGACAGTGTTATTTAATGTATAGAGGAACAGTGGCAAAGAGACATGAAGGCCTGACATTAAGACAGATATGTGATGCCAGAGCCTTCCTTGGATAGAGACCCTAAGAAAAAAAGCAAATAATAAAATAACAGTACTGGTTCCCTTACTGGGCAACCCCATAGACATGTTCACTTCAGACAAAATAAGCAATTAAGCACCACCATACAAATTTCAAATCCTTCAGCAGGTTGCCTTTTCTGAAAACTTATAAAGAAGCACATAATCCAAGCAGACAGTTTCTATTTTGAAATTCCAAGGATGCAAAAGTAAACTAAAGCTCTGTTTTATATACATAAATGTGTACATACATGCATACATACATACAAATATTTCAAGCATGGGCATTAATGCCTTTCTAGCCTGCCAATAAACCAAAACAGCTGTTCTCATAATAAGTGTCTAGGCTGTTCTTAAAAATACCCAAAGTAGTGCTTGCTTTAATGTAATTTGGTAGCCTGTTGCATGCATTGACTGCTCTCTCAAAGAACTAATGAGTACACTTGTCATTCTTATAGAATCTTCTAAATAGGTTGTCTGATGAGTCTCTACTACCTTTTGATAACCCAAACATTCCCAGAGGTAGTTGTCTCTGAATGCCCCATATATCTCAAGAAGATCTCCTCTTAAATATCTATATGAGACACTGTATAAGGTTAGATATTTTAATATTTCATAATAACTTAAATTTTCACATCTATAGATACACATGGTATATTTCTGCTGTATTCTTTCCAGTTTATTCATGCTTGTTTTTTTATAAGGTTTCCATATTGTTATGTCATACTCAAGTTTGGGCCAATGTAACTAACAAACAATGACTTCATCATTTCTGATTTCCTAGACTTTATAAATCTTTTTATGCAACCTATAGTTCTATAACTATCAGAAACCAATTGGTTGATACGATCAGAAAAGCTCAAATCTGGATCAACCCATATACCCAGGTCCTTAAATGCCTCTACAGCTTCAATCATTATTTGCTATATTAAATTTTCAGCTTTTAATTTATATCTCCCAAATCTCATATGCTTAGTTTTTGATGTATTTATCAGCATATTATTATCCAGCGAAAATGATCAATTGAGTCAAGTTCTTTAGTCAACTTATTTTGTAGGCATGCCCTTTCTGTAACATGTATAAGCAGTTTACTCAATTTCAAGTAATTTGCATACAGACTATAGAACACCTCAGATGAAAAACATAAGTCTGAAAGATACAACCTAAACAAGTGTAGGACAGAGTCCTGTGGGACACCTTGGCTATAACAAAGAATCTCACCTGTCCACTTATGATACTTGCCATGTCCTATTAGTAAGCAATGCAGCTATCCATCTTATCAAGAGTACATAGATAATTAGTTGTTCTAATTTATTGATCAGTGTTTTGAGTATGACCCTGCCGAATGCTGAAGTTAAATCTATATAACTTACCTGACATCACATTTTTCATTTATAGCTGTTATTATATTTTCCAGAACATCGTGTTACAGGTGGTGATAAATCTAGTTTCAGTATATACAGGCTGATATATGATTTCAAGCCCCACCCTTTCTAATTATGATAATAACTTTTTCAATATTGCCATTATTTTCACAAAGTGAAAGTAGACTTAAAGGTCTGTTTAACGCTGAGTTTGTCCTACTTCCCTTTCCCTTAAAGACAGATTTAATAAGTGTATGTCTCCAATCTTGAAGAATCTCCCCATATTTATACAACCTACTAAATAATAGATATAATGGTACATTAAGTTCTTGTTGAACTGTTCTCAGATCATTATTATTAATTCTGTCTCCTCACTGTGCTTTGGATCAAGGTTGCATTGTTATTTTTTCAATGTAATCTAATTTGATTTCAGTATCATGGATGTCATTAGTACAACTTATCACCTCCTTTGTGGAGCCAAGCTGTTTTGCATAAGATTTTGTAAATATATCTATAATCTGTTGTGTCTGAGAATAAATTTATACTCAACACACAGTTTATTAGTTTGCACGTCTTTACTTCTTCTACATATTACTTATCTATAAAATGGTTCCCTATCATGCTCAATAAAATATCATTACATACATTTTCTTCAGATTTTTGTCTTGTCTCACATTATACTTAATTTGTTTGTCCAGCTTGTTTATTTCAGTTTTCAAAGTTGTAGCTCAATCACTTTTCCATTTCTTATATTTTTTGTCTCTCACCTTAATAGGGTTTTCTCAGTTGCTATTATTAGAATGCAGTAAAAGATTGTTATTTTTGGCTACATTAGTGACTTAGATAAAATCATTAGTGTTTCTGATTTTTAGGAAACATCCATTTTTCCCTAAATGACAGATGATAAAATATCTCTAATATTAATTCAGTGCTACAATATTATTTTCCTGGTTTATGGAATTCCATCACAGTGACAACTAAGTCAAGACAATATGAACATGCTTTACAAACATTATCTCTACTATATTTGAAATAAAGACTGAATCTGGCACAAAGCAATATACAAATAATTAACTAAAAAATACAAAACTGCTCCTGGCTGCAAAATGATTAGCTATATGCCATTTCAGCAGCAAACCTTTCCTGCCACTGCCATCTCTAGCTGAATACCCTATCCCTAGTAATCTCAAACTGCAAGTTACAACAGAATCAGGAAAACAGCACACACATTACTATTACTTGGCTTAGGCTACATTACCAGCCATGCCTAGTACCCACAGTACACACCTTATAATTACTTGGCTTAGGCTACATTACCAGGCATGCCCAGTACCCACAATACACACCATATAATTACTCAGCTTAGGCAACATTACCAGGCATGCCCAGTACCTGCAGCACACACCTTACTATTACCTGGCTTAGGCTACATTACCAGGCATGCTTAGTACCCACAGTATACACGTTATAATTACTCAGCTTAGGCTACAGTATCAGGCATGCCCAGTACCCGCAGTACACACCTTACTATTACCTGGCTTAGGCTATATTATCAGGCAAGGTCAGTATCTGTGGCACACACCTTACTATTACCTGGCTTAGGCTACATTACCAGGCATGCCAAGTACCTGCAGCACACATCTTATAATTACTCAGCTTAGGCTACATTACCAAGCATGCCCAGTACCTGCAGCACACACCTTACTATTACTTGGCTTAGGCTACATTACCAGGTATGCCCAGTACCCAGTACACACCTTATAACTACTCGGCTTAGCCTACATTACCAGGCATGCCCAGTACCTACAGAACACACCTTATTATTAGCTGGCTTAGGCTACATTACCAGGCATGCCCAGTAGCTGCAGCACACACCTTACTATTACTTGGCTTAGGCTATATTAACTAGAGATGCTCAGTACCCACAGTACACACCTTATAATTACTCAGGTTAGGCTACATTACCAGGCCTGCCCAGTACCCACAGTACACACCTTATAATTACTTGACTTAGGCTACATTACCAGGTATGCCCAGTACTGACAGTATATGCCTTATTATTACCTGTCTTGAGCTATATTACCAGGCATGCCCAGTACCCACAGTACACACCTTATAATTATTCAGCTTAGGCTCAATTAACAGGCATGCCCAGTACCCACAGCACACACCTTACTATTAACAGGCTTAGGCTACATTACCAGGCATGCCCATTACCTGCAGTATACAACTTGCAAATACTTGACTTAGGCTACATTACCAAGCATGCCCAGTACCCGCAGCAGACACCTTACTATTACTTGGCTTAGGCTACATTACCAGGCATACCCAGCTCCTGCAGTACACACCTTATAATTACTCGGCTTAGGCTACATTACCAAGCATGCCCAGTACCCACAGTACACACCTTACTATTACTTGGCTTAGGCTACATTACCAGGCATGCCCAGTACCTGCAGCACACACCTTATAATTACTCGGCTTAGGCTATATTACCAGGCATGTGCAGTATCTGCAGCACACACCTTACTATTACTTGGCTTAGGCTATATTACCAGGCATGTGCAGCATCTGCAGCACACACCTTACTATTACTTGGCTTAGACTATATTACCAGGCATGTACAGCATCTGCAGCACACACCTTACTATTACTTGGCTTAGGCTATATTACCAGGCATGTGGAGTATCTGCAGCACACACCTTACTATTACTTGGCTTAGGCTATATTACCAGGCATGTGTAGCATCTGCAGCACACACCTTACTATTACGTGGCTTAGGCTATATTACCAGGCATGTGCAGTATCTGCAGCACACACCTTACTATTACTTGGCTTAGGCTATATTACCAGGCATGTGCAGCATCTGCAGCACACACCTTACTATTACTTGGCTTAGGCTATATTACCAGGCATGTGCAGCATCTGCAGCACACACCTTACTATTACTTGGCTTAGGCTATATTACCAGGCATGTGTAGTATCTGCAGTACACACCTTACTATTACTTGGCTTAGGCTATATTACCAGGCATGTGCAGCATCTGCAGCACACACCTTACTATTACTTGGCTTAGGCTATATTACCAGGCATGTGTAGTATCTGCAGCACACACCTTACTATTACTTGGCTTCGGCTATATTACCAGGCATGTGTAGTATCTGCAGTACACACCTTACTATTACTTGGCTTAGGCTATATTACCAGGCATGTGCAGCATCTGCAGCACACACCTTACTATTACTTGGCTTAAGCTATATTACCAGGCATGTGCAGTATCTGCAGCACACACCTTACTATTACTTGGCTTAGGCTATATTACCAGGCATGTGCAGTATCTGCAGTACACACCTTAATATTACTTGGCTTAGGCTATATTACCAGGCATGTGCAGTATCTGCAGCACACACCTTACTATTACTTGGCTTAGGCTATATTACCAGGCATGTGCAGTATCTGCAGCACACACCTTACTATTACTTGGCTTAGGCTATATTACCAGGCATGTGCAGCATCTGCAGCACACACCTTACTATTACTTGGCTTAGGCTATATTACCAGGCATGTGCAGTATCTGCAGTACACACCTTACTATTACTTGGCTTAGGCTATATTACCAGGCATGTGCAGCATCTGCAGCACACACCTTACTATCACCTGGCTTAGGCTATATTACCAGGCATGTGCAGTATCTGCAGCACTCACCTTACTATTACTTGGCTTAGGCTATCACTCCTCAACAAGAGTGATATAATTTTATTTAACAAACAAAGCACTACACTTATTTTTTTTTTCGTTTGGAATTTCTACACACAGACCAACATTGTTAGGTCAGGTGGATCATTCATTCATAATCTTCAAAGCAAATTCATGTCAGCTGTCTGCATTTAGCTGCATTAATATTTAACTTTTCAGGAATGTTGCGGAAAGGAGACAGTATTGCCATATGTGTTTTCAAGAGCTACAAGCATAACTATCAGCATCCAAGTATGCAGTGTTAATGTATAGTGCATGTAAGCCATGCAATATAAATGACTATAATAAAGAAATTGGGTTCATATTTAAATGCTAGGCTAGCTAGAGTTGTGAGCTGTTTTTAAGCCCATCCAAAGTTTCATCCAAGAATGAGAATCAAACCCAGTACCTTGTGCTTCAGAAGGAAATACATTAACCATATACCAACCCCAACCCATAAATTAATTCCTGTAAATAAGTAGCATGTGACAGATTAAGTTATTTATAATAAGCAATTTCAGGGATTTATGAGTATTAGATGAGCCTGAAATGAACACCATTGAGTGTCTGGACAATGTGGAGGAGAACAAAGAAGAAACAACAGGGAGAGGCTACTTAAACCTAGTAATAAAATGTAAGAAATTTACAAACCACATGAAATACAAATAAAAGAAACAGGCAGATTTGTTTGGGAATATGAAGATGAAATACAGGAGTAAAAAAAATACAAAAGGTCAGCCAGAATGTAATGACTAGAAGCTTGAATATCTTGTGTGTGACCTTCACAAACATAAACTTAAAATGTCCTTAAAGGCATGCTAACTAAAATTATCAAAGGTGAGTTCTGTGATGGTAAGTGTACTAAATGCACAGCATATGAGGATGGATTTTGTGGAAGTCAGAGCTTTAACAACAGGAAAGCAGAAACATGTATCATGTTGAAGAGAAACATTAGAAATATCCTAAATGTAGTAAGGAGATTGAAAAGGATTCCTATTTAAAAAAAAATATATATATATAACAATGAAACTGATACGTACGATAAAAGTTAACTCCTAAGTCAACTCTTACATAGTGAAGTTACCATCTGATAGAAAAAATAGCTTGAGACATTGAAAGGGGTTACATACATTGCTGAAAAGTATAATTCCTGTTTTCTTTGAGTCAACATGTAATCATTTAATCTGATATCAATCTGCAGCTCAAAACAAACGTGGTTGTAGTTGGGCAAAAATGTTTTAAAGATAGCATGTTATTCTGCCTTACTGCAAATGTACTCTGTCCTTGTCTGCACTAAAAGAATGTTATTTTTTTAATGTGGGAATAAAACAGACCAAAGACCAATACTTCCAAGATGCAAAGGAATACAAACCCTAACTGTACTCAACATGGCCATGATACAAAAGACAGACTGTGACAATGGAAGGGGCAGCTTTCAAATGAGATTGAGTGACCATGGTCAATTTGACATAAGGGTTACAGCAAGCCCTTGATGTTGCATGATGCTTATATAGTCTGCCATCAGGTCTGTGTGCAGCTCCTGCCATATAGTTTGCAGCATTGTAGCTGGTTCATTCTGTGGAAGCAGTATTACATCAAATGTGTCTACAGTGGCACTTGCAGTTCTGTGGAAGCAGTATTACATCAATTGTGTCTGCAGTGGCACTTACAGTTCTGTGGAAGCAGTATTACAACAATTGTGTCTGCAGTGGCACTTGCAGTTCTGTGGAAGGAGTATTACATAAATTGTGTCTGCAGTGACACTTGCAGTTCTGTGGAAGCAGTATTACATCAATTGTGTCTTCAGTAGCACTTGCAGTTCTGTAGAAGCAGTATTACACCAATTGTGTCTGTAGTAGCACTTGCAGTTCTGTGGAAGCAGTATTACAACAATTGTGTCTGCAGTGGCACTTGCAGTTCTGTGGAAGGAGTATTACATCAATTGTGTCTGCAGTAGCACTTGCAGTTCTGTGGAAGCAGTATTACAACAATTGTGTCTGCAGTGGCACTTGCAGTTCTGTAGAAGCAGTATTACAACAATTTTGTCTGCAGAGTTACATGCTGTTCAGCAGCAAGAGGAGAATACAACATAGGTTATTCATGGAAGTCCTTAGTGAAACACAGAGCAGCCAAACTGGGGGCCTCTGTTCTCATTCCTAAACCTGCCACTTTCAGGTTGTCCCTTTCTTGGGATGGTCACAATCTGAGTAATAAGATGACTTTAGGTTTGATGGGATGAAATGAAAGGATTATTGGGATGAAGCACTCTGGTAGACAAGGCATATGTCTCACAGTACCACTAGAGGCAATAAGCAGAGGATAAAGTCACATGGCACAAGTTGTGAAAGTATACTAACCATAATAGTGAAATGTTTGAATAGATCATTGTTGCAGTAGCCCAAGATATATGTGTTTTATGCTGTGAAGGATAGGATAACTGGCTAGCTTCCAAAGCTCAAGGCACATTCCACATGACATGCCCTAACCACTGAACAGCTTAAGGAGTGCAATACAAAATCAGTGGTTAGGGTGCACAACCTTCAGATTTTTCATGCCTCAGAGCAAGGGAGGTTAGAGCCATGACAGCTAAGTATATTCTAGAAGAAAGGGAATGGGAAAGGGAAGAATACCTGTATCTTGGTTCTAAAAGGATCCACCCTTCGTTTTTCAACCACCCTGCCATTGCTTTCGGAAGTTTTGTTTGCATTTTCTTTGCTGAGATTGCTTATTCTGTTTTCTATAAGAGAAATCAGTACTGGTAGGAAAGTTGCTGTTGTATTTCTAACAAGGAAGGTGAAAAATATGTGTAACCCTCCTAAAATAACATTCCACTTTTATAAAAGCTTTTAAGGATCTCATAACAGTAAGGGCCAAATAATACATATTTATCCAGGTGGCATTTAGCACCTCAGCTTTGACATCCTCTGGAAAATTCTGGTAACACGGCCAGGCAAATCTTCTCTTCACTGACCTAGTGGCAGCTGCTATGGACACAACTTCAGCAGCACCACAAGAATGTTTTACAGAATGTTTAGTTACCTGATACAGAGAAAATATTAATGTTCAGTGCAGAAGAAATTCAAACTCAGGGCACTAAAGAGCCTTTTAAGAGTTTGCCAGCAATTAGACCAAGTAAATTCAAGTAATTTCAAGAACAGTGTTCAGACCTAACCGCCATCAAGGAAAACTGATTATTCAAGGAATTGTGCAAAGATGTTAGCATGTACATTAGTATCCATGTACATTATTTCAAAAAGATTCAATTTTTTCTAAATTCTTGTGATTTTCAGTTATAAAGAGTGCCATATCTTAAAATGACCAGCTTTCATCACAAAACTTGTGTTCTTATGTTTATGCATTTTGTTACAATTATATATGTCAATATTAAATCCTGATTGTAAAACAGGATCATTAAACACTTTATAATCCAGACTGATTTACCATATATATATATATATATATATATATATATATATATATGGCTTCATAGTTCATACTGCTTAATGTTACTATTCTCTTTGTAAATTTTCTTTGTATCCCTTCCAGACTTTTTAACTCACCTTTACTCGAAATACAAAATGCATTACTGTACTTAAATATAGGTCTTATATAACTCTTAAAAATTAGAACTAAACAACTTTCATCTCTCATAGAGAGATTTTGAAAAATATATCCTATATATTGAACATCCTGTGTATTATTTGCTTTAGCATAGGTTCGTAGGTTGGTACTAGGCTATCGACCCTAGGGCCTATACAAGCCTAGCCATAACAATTCCTTGGCTTTTTCTTCCCGCAGTATTTACTTCCCTGGACCTCTGTCTAGCAGAGCGACTGATGTGATCCTCAGGGTGAATTTCCTATCTCCCATCCAATCGTCAAGGTTCCTTTTGAAGAGGGCCAAGGAGGAGCTCTGCTTGATATGTATGGGCAGTCTATTCCAGAGTCTGGGGAGTCTCCGGATCAGGAACCTATCCCTCCAGCATGTTCTGTTCATTGTGATGACAAGGTTTCGATCCCTGGAGTGAGTGTCTTTGAGGGATTGGGATTTAAGTGTAGCATGTCCAACAGCTCTGGGTTTGACATGTTAAGCAGAGATCGCCTCTGAGTAGACGATATGCGACAGAGTATAGGTGGAGTTTTTTAGACGGTCAGCATAAGGCATCTGTTTTAGGCCTGTGATTCATTTAGTGAGGTATTTCTGTGGCCTTTCCAGTTGTTGCAGATGTCTTGAGAGGTACATACCAAATGGGGCATTGCATTCTATAATGGGTCTAATGAGGGATGAGTACAGTGGGACAATGGCCTCCTTTTTCTGGATGAAAAGCCCTTACTGATGAGCTGTGCCACATAGAAGGATTTCCTGACTCTTATGGCGATGTGGTTATCAAAGGTGAGATCACTGTTCACCTGTGTCCCTAAGTCTCTTATCACATTTTTTATGTTTAGTGTACTGCCACCTATGTGGTAATTCATGGGTACATCTTTTTTCCCAAAGGGGATAACTATACATTTCTTGGAATTGAGCTTGAGCCCATGTCTCCACCACCAAGCATATGTTTCTGTAAGGTCATTTTGTAGAATATCCACATAATTTGGGGATTCAATAATGGCTCCCAGTTTGCAGTCATCTACAAACTTTGTTAGCCAGAGTCCCTTAGTGTTGGTCTGTACCTCAGATAAGTAAATGCTAAACAAGAGTGGTCCCAGGACTGAACCCTGAGGCACACCACTTGTCACTTGTCTGGAGCTGGATTTGGAGTCAGCTACTTTTACAGTGTGGGTTCTGTCAGTAAGCTAGTTGGCAACCCATTGAGTGATGTATGGATTAATGCCCAGCTTAGTAAGTTTATCTATTATTCCAGGTGGGGGGTGCTGTTGAAGGCCTTGGTGAGGTCCAGATAGGCTGTGTGAACCACCTTACCCTTGTCCATGGCTCTGGAAACTGATTCAAAGAAGTCAATCAGGTTCAGGTGACAAGATCAGCCCTTCACAAACCTAAACTGTGTGGGAACTAGGGTTTGAAGATTAACAATGGCCTTGCAGATCAGGCTCGTCAGACTGATGGGGTGGTAGTTCCCAGGATCCAAGGTGAATTCTCCCTTGTAGAGTGGGATAACTGTAGCTGTGCACCACTCAGTGGGCACGAAGCCTGAGGTGAGGCTATGATTAAACATGACACTTAGGTGAGGTGCCAGTTCATTTTGTAGTTCATGTTGTACACAGCCTGGGATGTTGTCTGTTCCCATGGATACTGTATTCTTAGCTTTGGAGATTGCGTTTTGTACCTGTGTGTCTATTATTACTGGAATCTGGCAATCTTTTGGTATTGAGATGGGCCCTTTAGGAGGTGAGAGGGGGGTGAAGCTTGCACTGAATCAATTTGCCAGTATATTGGCAATATCCTTGGGATCAGTATATTTAATGCCATTCTGTTGTAGCTCAGAGCAGATCTGAGCATTGCCATTTAGGTTCTTGACAGAGCTATAGAATGCCTTGTGGTTGTTTTTGGAATCTTTGGCAATTTTATTTTCGTAAATAGCTTTGGAGGATTTTATGAGGGATCTCAGCTTCTTACTGAGGCTGGTAAAGGAGTTTTTTGCATCCTGGGATTTTCCTCTTTTCTGCAACAGTTTCTTCCTTTTGTTGTAAAGTTTGTTTATAGAAGGGACCACCAGATTGGCTTCCTTTTTTTGGAGGAGAGCGTCTTGTTTCTATTGGGGATGGCATGATTCATGCATGAGTGGATGTGCTTGTACAGTGCCTTAGTGTAGGATTCAGCAGTCAAACTTTCAGTTCCCATCTGCATAGGTGTCATGAAGTTTGTCACTTCTGACTTGAGCAGCATGAAGCTGGCTTTGGAGAAGTTTTTTACAGAGGTTTCCTTATTGGGGGTGGGGGTGAGACGTGGATGTCAAGGGTGACTAGTTTATGGTCAGACCTGACCAATGAGGGGGTGACCATAGGTGTGGAGCATCAATTTCCCATGTTGGGAATGACCAGGTCTAGGATATTGGAGCCCTTTGTGGGACTAAGGATTAGTTGATCCAGGGTGTTGGAATTTACGAATTCCAAGAACCGTTGGGCAAAGGTGTTGGTACACGAGTAGTTTTCCCAGTTAATGTCAGGGTAGTTGAAATCACCCAGCATTAGAGTGTTTGGTTGTATCTTAATATTTTCCAGTATGTTTAGAAAGGTGTAGTGAGAATCTTGGGGCATGGTGGGGGATCTGTAGCAAGCTACAATGTGAATTGCAATCTTACCTAGTGTTAGTTGCACCTGGAGAATTTCAGATGCATTGTGTTAGGCAACTAGCCTTGTGGTGTGAATATCCCTGGTGAATATGGACACTCGTCCACCTTTAGTGTTTTGGTCCTGGTTTGGTGGCCAAAATGTATGGTAAGAGTTGTAGCCTGGTATTGCAGGGGTGCTCTCTGGAGCCTTGAGCCAGGTCTCAGTTACTGCACAGATATCGATGTTCTCAATTTTTAGGAGTGCCTCGAGAGAGTGCATTTTGAGGTTTAAACTTCTAGTATTGAGTAGCATTACCTTCAGATTTTGGATGCTTGTACCTGTTATGGTGGTGGTTTTGTCCTTTGAACTTTGCCTAAAAAAGACACTATAGGGGTGGCAAGAGCATTTGCCAGTAACCTGAATCCCAGTGGCAACAGGTGCAGACCATCTCTGGCAAAGCATCATGGTCTGTCGATCATGTCATCCCAGGCAGACAGATACTGGATCCCATTTGAATGACACCAGACACTTAGCCAGTTGTTGAAGTCAATCATTTTGTCCTTATACTGTGGTATAATTCTGGGCGAAGGCAGGATGCTACTCAGGATTAGGGTCATACCTGCCTGGGCCACATGATCCGGGAGCTCTTCCATGGCTGTTTTCATGTAGTCCAGGGAGGTACATCTCAGGTCATTCACTCCAACATGGACAATGACAGAGTAATATTTGTACTTATTGTGGAGTGACTTGAGTGCATGTGCTATGTGGCAGATCCTGGCACCCAACAGGCAGCTGACTGTAATTTTCTCCTTGTTCAGCCTGGTGAGTGGGACATCAGTGTGCCTGACTATAGAGTCACCTATAACTAAAGTGTTGGGTACATTGTCATGCCTTAGAGGCTGTTGGGTGGCACACTGGTGTTGTGAGCTATGTGACACTTTGGTTGTGATTGGTGTTTGTCTGTGATTGAAAATAAATTAGTTGTTATAATAATACCCAAATGCTTGTATTCCTTAACTTCCTTAAGAGGCAAGGTTGATAAATATACCAGACATCTTGAGATTTTATTTGGGAAATACATTATATTACATTTATCAAGACTTTAAGAGCAGTATCAAGCACCCATTTGCTCAATAACTGTAGATATGTAGTGAGGTCATCAGCATCAGTTTTGTTTTGCAATATAAACATAATCTTACAGTCATCAGCATATTTATGTAGCTAGTATTTGGTGTTCCTAGGGTTACTTGAAAATACTATATTTAATAATGCTAGACTTAACACCAATCCTTGCAGTACACCCAACCTAACTGGTAAATAATCAGAATGCACATTATGGATGTTGGCACACTGTTGCCTAGTAACCAACTAGTGCATGATCCTTCTTATAGTATAGCTGTGGAAGTTGTTCTCAATTCAACTTTTGTAGATGGCTTTAAAGGGAAGATTGCCAAATGTCTTGGCCATGTCCAAGAAAATTACACCTGGTGATAGTCCTAAGTCTAGAGCAATAGTTATCTGTTCGTAAAAAGCTTATCAGATTGCTCAAGGTTGATATGCCCTTAATGAAGCCATGCTGATCAATGTTAATTATTGCTATACTGTTATTAGTGTTGTCCATCAAGTCTAATAAACATCTTTTAAAGCATTTACAAAGCAAGGATGTTAAACTTATTGGCCTATAGTTAGAAATAAGATCTGTCCTATATTTTTATGTAATGGAGTTATACAAGAAAATTTCCAATATTTTGGAACAACACAAGTAGCCAATAATTTATTGAAAATTAAGCTTAAAATAAAAATGATTTCATTGTATTATTCAGTAGTACATTTCCTGGTATCATATCAGGACCCATAGTTGTATTTTTTCTTAATTTTTATAGAAGGCTTTAAGTAATTCAGTCTCTGAAATAATTGGAAAAAGTTTCAATACAAGAATTAAGATAGTCTGAAATTTGTTGAAACAATCATCACTAGAAACATTAGAAAATAATTTGTTAAATTCACAATTATATACACATCTTGTATAATATTCTCATTAATGGTAATTGTTTCAATTGAAGTCATGGTTTTGTTAAATGAATTAATAGAGTTAGAAAATATGTTTTATTTGTTGAATTTCTAATCAATTTATATTCATAATGAGTTTTAGAAAACTTAATTTCTTGTTTTAGTGTCCTACAGACGGCATTATTTTTTTATTATTATTATTATAGATTGTTGGAAATTTCTTAAAAGTTTTAGATCTTATTTTTTCATCCTATATAACCTAGAAATATCTCTATTCCACAGTGAGGGAAAAGAGAGTTTATTAGTGTCATGGATCAAGGATGTTTTCATACTATTACATAAGAAATTTTCAAGTGTTATGTACCCATATTAGTATTCGGGGATAAAGATAGTTTACACCAAGCCATACCAGATAAATGTGACTTTAATTTACAATTGTCTACATAACCCTTACTAAATCTTTTTGGGTATAAGATTTTCTTAGTTCTCAAATTCAGTACCAATTATATTGAATTATGGTTAGACATACATAAGGGAGATGAAATCTTCAGATGATTTATTTTGCCCACTGTAGTGGAACTGATAAAATCAAGTATATCTTTGCCTCTAGCACTACTAGTGACTGCTTTATCCATTCATAATAGGAAATGAAATCAACAAACTCATTTTCAAAGAGAGTACCAGTAGTGAAGTTTGACCACACAATAGCAGGATAATTGATGTCACCCAAGAATAAAAGGTTATTTTTCCATCAAACCATTTATCTAAATTATTTAAGTATTCCCGTTGAATTTCACTGGTCATATTGGAATAATTCAAGACAAGATGCATACTACTTTTTTTGTCATTGTCAAAAAAGACAACTATGTTCTCAAACTTGTCTATAATAAGAGGGGATGGGACAGTTTTATGAGTCCAGAAGATGAAGCCTCCCCCTCAGCTATCATGTCAGCCATTCATATTTAACATGTCTTTCATATGGAGGTAGGAAGAATTCTAAGCTTCAGTTATAGCAACTATTTTGTATTTTTCTTGGCCTGAGTGTGCAAATTCATTGAACCTCTTGCCCAAACTTTTGCTGAAAAACATTTTGTAGTTCTATCAAACTCACTGCTCTTGATAACTCATTTTGCACAGTGTCCTTTCTTAAAAAAGAACAATTTGGTTGATATTTTTCCAGCCACAAATTATTTTGTTACATGCAAAACATGTAAAATTGTGGATACAATCTTCCCAATATTTGATCAGCTTTATGTTATAGATTAAAGACAGTTGCCTCATCCAATTATTAAAATATGAGCCTAAGTAAACATGTAGCCCATTCCATGACCAAAAGGTAATAATTTCACTGAGCACATATTCAATCTTCAATTTTCAAGATATTCATGTATTTCAATAACTGCATTCCTCATGTAGCTCAGTGGAGTAAATCTAAGATCATTCATCCCTGTATGGGTTATCAGATCATTATATATTGGCTTTAATAATGTAAGTCTATGTAAAAGATTTGGGGTATCACTAAGTTTCAATCCTGACAAATCTGATATGGTGTGTGTACATTTATTCAGTTCATTTACCAATTGTTGACAAATAACTGTTTTTAACATACAATTCCTTAATATCAAAAAAATGCTGCCTTTTGTTCAATGTTGTTGGCAATTATACAATGACCCCCAATTCTTCTTCTTTCGGCTTTTCCCGGTTAGGGGTCACCACAGCAGATCACCAGTCCGCTCATGACTGGCAGTGGAGTTTTATGGTGTCAAGTTGCCAGCCCGGCGCACAACCTTCTACAGAAGGCACACACATGCACACACTCACACCTAGGGCCAATTTAGAGTGTCCAATCCACCCACAGCATGTCTTTTGGATGTGGGAGGAAACCGGAGCACCCGGAGGAAACCCACGTGACCACAAGGAGGACATGCAGACTCCGCACAGAAGGCACCCCAGCCGAGGATCGAACCGGAGAACCTCTTGCTGTGAGGCAGCAATGTTAACCGCTGCACCACCGTGGCCACCCATACAATGACCCCCAATAATATTCCAAAACATGCATGCTGATTGGTCAGCATACCCATTGTAAATCAGACTTATACTAATGGAAAAAGGTCCGGTCGCCCGGACTTTTTCCATTAGTATAAGTCTTTTTTTTTTGTTACAGCAACGGAGAACGCAAGATCTCTGTTGCTTTTTAGAAAGTGTCTCATTATGTTAAAGGAGTTTAACATAGCAAGATAGCTTAAAAAAAGCAATGGAGAAAGGAAAATCTCCATTGCTTTTTTTAAAGCTGTCACGCTATTTTAGACTCCTTACCATAGTGAGACACTTTCTAAAAAGCAACGGAGATCTTGCTTTCTCAGTTGCTTCCACACACAGCTCTGATGTACTGCATAAGCATACACATGCGCAGTACATCAGAACTGCCGCAGAATACTAGACAGCTGCGGAAAGGGCAGCACGGAGGCATTATACAATGCCATTATTTAAGGAAAGTAAGTATTTTTTTCTTAAATAATGTCATTGTATAATAGCAATAACCCACTTCTGGGTGTGGGTAATGCTGGATTTACGCATGGTTGTCTTTGTTTGGCCACTCGGGCATCGACCTCATGACCAAACCACACCAGCCGTGGGTAAATCCAGCATTCACACACCCAGGCATGGGTTATTGCTTAAATAATTCCCACTTACAAAGTCAGAAACAACTGCTGTGACACCTGTATTGCCACAAGTTAGAGTAATAGCATGAGTTTCCTAAAAACTCTTATGCCAGAGGTATAGGATTGGATTCTCCTAAAGGGGAATTTGGCTAGGCTTAAAATGGCCCACCAGGGCAGCTATCCTAGTATGTAGCTATGAGCCTATTCATTCTAAGTTATCTGTTACTATTGTTTCTTTGTTGAAACAAAATGTAGTTAATGTTCAGATCCATGTGATGATGGATCAAATGTATTAACCTTTGCACTTAAACTGTAGTCTGTCTTATTTGTTACAGTAAATTCAGAACGAAGACAATTTTTTGTTATATTAATAGTGCCATTATTAAGAGAATCACCAAAAGCCACAGCTTCTTTTTCTATTATAGCGTCATCATAAAAAGTCACAACTTCACTTTTGTATATTAAGGAGAGCATGAGGTTCTTGTACGAGTCCCTCATGAACTTTGCACATAAGCTAGAGTCTTTCTTATTTATTACAAACACTTCTGGGTAAAGGCAATTATATGTTTTGCTTATAGCTCCATTGTTGAGAGTGTCATAGGACCTCCCAGCTCCCCAAGAGTAATGACTATGGCAGTCTACCTTATTCAATTCCACATCTGACTCCATGACTAAGGTTTCAAGTTCATCACCTGTAATTACTTCTCCAGAACCAGAGAATTCTTCAGTGTTCATCTTATCTATACATTTGATTTTCAAAAGGACCTTTTCATTAGAAGATGTTTTAGATTTCTTAGTATTGCATTTCATTCTGAGCACTATTTTCTTTTTAACAGTACAAGGGGAATTTTGCAGATTAGAATTAGTGGTAATGATATCCATTTTCTGGTTCACAAAATGAAGGCATGACATTACATTATTAAGTTCATCATCTGATCAATCGGTTAGTTACTCTAATATAGAATTAAATGCCTTGCCAAATTGGCACCAGTAAAAAAGCATATAATTTATGCTCTTGCTTGTTGTTTTGTTAATTTAACACAGCGTAAGCGTAAATTCTCATGACCACTCTTAAAGTAGACTTTATAGAGGATGCATTCTTGATATCATTAATTTTAATAAATAATCAACAGCATATAATATTAAGGAATCCATCCTTATACCAAAACCCAATCAAGTACACCAAATACTAAGTGGTTAAAAACAGTGAAATTATTATATTTTCAATGTATAACAAAAGTAGCCAAATTTAAACAAACACCAAATTAAATACACCCAGACTTCCTGCACAATATTCACCTGTAGATAAAATACATAGATATAACACTAAGTACCATTCTACAATAGCCAGCTGACCTGCAAAGAGTCACAGATCTAATAGACTAAAGAGAACAACACCTAACTACTACACCATTCATTAAAGCAAACAAACTAGCAAAACGGCTGTATTTCCACTTATAAAAGTTTATGTAAGTGCTTTCGTTTGAATCAATTTCCAAACTTCTTCAGACAATTCTTCTATTTGATGCAGCTGTTTATATCCACATACTAATAAAAAAGTCAACTCAATCAACTCATTAAGAATGTAATCAATAAAAAGTTAAAGATACACATCACAAATTACATTCACATTACTAACATATGAATTTACGAATAATATTTAAAAACCATGAAAAAATCATTGCATATATTAAATTACCTTACGATAAATAAAAAAACATTTAAATGTCCAAGAAAATGTTAAAAACCAACCAACAATCCTCCAAATTCATGTTCTTAAGTTTTAAGTTTTACTATACCATTCATAAAAGAATCAAATCTTATAACTAGTATTGGGACAACAATAAATTGATTGTACTTAAAATCCTAAAAAAGTTACATTCCAAAATAGGGAACTTACTGTTAGAATTTGTTGGCTTATATGAAAGCTACCTATTACACTACTCATGTATTCAATCACTAAATCACTCAAATTTGCACAAAGACTACCCCTCACATCACTTGTAGGACTGTCCTTAAATGTATTCCACTTTGTACAAATTAGGCTGTCACACCTTCAAAAGACAGGAGTTTCTAATAAAAAAAGTTTGTTCCACACATCTTTAAAACGGCAGGGAAGAGCAGATAAATAAAAAAATAAACAAAATAAAAGTATGAGACATCCCAAAGCTGTATTTACTTCACTAAGCAGTAAATTTTACACCAATACAGCCATCTTGTCCACTCATAGGGTTGGTCATAAATGTTTTCCAACTTATACTAATTAGGCTGTCACACATCCAAAAATGTAGGAGTATCCAATGAAAAAATGTGCTCCCCATGCATTTAGAAAGACAGGGGAGAGCACAAAAATAAAAATAAACAAAAATAAATGTATAAGATGGATCAAAGATGGATTTACTTCACAAAGTAGTAGTGTTTATTTCAATGTGGGAATATAAACAAAAATTCTTTGCCATTTATCTATCAGGAACTTGAAACGTTTGACACTACCGACTTCCCTTACATATTTAGGGAGAGAGTTTTGTAATGTTCCTAATCTATGATGAAAATACTTACTGATGTTTTAACACCTGCCAGTCCTGCATATAAATTGGTATTCCTGGTATTGATACTGTGCCTCAGCAGTTGAATACCAAGAGAGGCTGCTAATGTTTTATTTCCTATTGATTTATACACAAGAATCAAGTCACCTCTTACAGGCCTATAGCCAATGGTGTACAGGGAAAGAGTCTTCAATCTGCCTTTATAACTGAGGTTTTTCAATCCTGTCACTTGGCTAGAGACCATCTTCTGGCTTCTCTCAAATCTATTTATTTGGCAAATGTTATAACAACCAAAAGACGCACATCACTCCATAACATGCTATAAAACAGAGGTAAAAAGTGGGATCAGGACTTCTTACTCTCTACTACTGACACTCCTCAAGATGACTTTTAAAAGACCATAACACTTCACCACCATACCTCTCAACCTCTTAGAGCAAGAAGTCTGGACAAAGCTATAAATAAAAGTGGGTCAAAGGACCAAAAATAGAGACAATATTTAAATATTGCACTTAGAAAGTTGATAGAGTAACAAGTTTTGCATAAGCATGAATTTTCTGAAGGGCAAGAAGTCTGAAACTCAACTATCTGTCATTATTTTCTGACTTCAGTCTTTAATGATTTGCCACTAACTTGTGAGAAAATCATAATTTTATGAAAAACAGACCAGAAATATGAGCCAAAACTCTGGACATTCTGCGGAAATCTGTACAGTTGAAAGGTATGTATGTTCACCAGTGTCTTGATATGATCATCAAGTCCAAAGCATTGTCCATCATGTATCCTAAATCTCTCACAGAACTTACTGAGCTCAAAATTTCATTTTTCAGAACATAAGGATAATGTTTATTTCCAGAACCAAAATTAATCAAATTGGATTTGTTGGCATTAAATTGCATCCTATTTTTGGTGGCCCATCTGAATAAAATGTCTAGATAATTTTTTTCAGTTTATAATGATCATACATATCTGTAGCTATACTGCCACCTTACTGCCATCAGTAAATTTACTTAGCCAGGGGCTATCATATACTGTGAACTCAGTCATCAGTAGCCCTAATAACATGGGACCAAGAACAGATCCCCAGGGAACCCCAAATCAACATTTCCTATTTTTGCAAAATAATTCCTATTCTCACTTTAAATTTCCTTTCCTGATAGTCATTTGGCAAGTCAACATAGAATGCAGATATTCCTATTACATTTTAACAAATCATCAAGTATTCTGTCGTGGAGGAGCGAATCAATGGCTTTTTCCTGAACTAGGTAAACAATGTCACTAACAAGGTTCAAATTCATAAAGCGATGTATGTTATCATAAAACTGGACAATGTTAGTTAAATATGATCGCCCCACAAGAAAACCATGTTGATATATATCAGTCCTTTGTCCAAAACCCCTCTGGAGTCGACTACAGATTGCTTGCTCAAAATATTTACCCAGTACTGAAGTCAAACTGGTAGGACCATATTTTTCCAGAGATTGTTGCACATATCCTTTAAGTATTGGGACAACAACTGTTTCCTTCTATACACTGGAAATATATCAGTCCTCTGGTGATTGTTGTACATATCCTTTGGATATTGTGGTAACAACTGCTTCCTTACATATGTTGAGAACATGTCCCACCTCCATTGATCGCTGTACATATCCTTTGGGTATCAGGACAACACCTGCTTCCTTCCAAATGTATAGTGCATATCCCTCCTCCAGGGACTGGTGTACATTGGTATCAGGACAACTGCTTCCTTCTATATGTTGGAACATATCCCTTCTCCAGTGATTGCTGTACATATCCTTTGGATATTGGGACAACAACTACTTTCTTCCATATGTGAGGAACATAACCATCATCTAGTGATTGTTGTACATATCCTTTGGATATTGGAACAACTGCTTCCTTCTATATACTGGGAACATATCCCTCCTCCAATGATCATTGAAAAAGTACTTGAATTCATGATACCAAGCCACTTGCTAGGCCAGAAGGAAAATTACCATTTAACCATCATGGCTTGTGGCTGCACTTTTTAATGCCCTCAAGACCTTGGACACTAACTGGTGAGGGGTATTCGGACAAGTATTAGATCTACTACCTATCTTACAGTTATAAGTTTTATGCCTGTTTAAAAGTGAGAATTTCTCATTCAGATAGATCTGCTAACTCATCTGGTTCTACAATAGCTGAATTCCCATACTTAACACTAATGTGGGGGGATTTTCTTTCCTAAATAATTCAGATATGTCTTAGTATCTGAAGAAGGGAGGTTAGCCATTAACTTTCTGATAGTGTTAAAGGAAGTTAGCAGGAATTTGGACATGTGATCCCAACTAGTCACTATTCTGAAGACTAAGGTGGCGGATGTATAGACTTTCTTCCCAAACCTATAAACGACGTTGACATCTTTTGTCAGAAGGACTACAGTTATCTGACAAAATATGTCTGGCTGAAGATGGTTTTGAGAGAGAAATCACTACAGGTTCTGAGTTAGACTTAGAAAAAAATGTGTGAGTTCAGGCAATCTTGGATAATTTATCAGACATCTTAGAGGCAGGTGGCTGAATGTCAGGCAAAGAAAGTAACCTCTAATTCTTGCAAAAGAAGAGGAACAGCTACTGGGTGAGGAAAATCCACATGTAACAAAATATTATCTCAGCTGAATTTCTGGCATTTCTTTTTGTTCTCACTGAAATAACACATTCATTCTGGCAATAGCATCAGAGAAGAATATCTCTTTTTCTCAGAGTCAGATTCCCCATTCTGTGCAGTAGAAACTTGGTACACTCAGTCTAAATCAAATTCCTGTCAGAGAAGAAAATCTTTTCCACTTTACATTCAGGGAAGATATATATATATATATAAATATATATATATATATATATAAATATATATATATATATATATATATATATATATATATATATATATATATAAAACAAGCAGTTTCAGTGCAGTTGCCCTATGTTAAAGGTCATTTCCTGTACAGTATGCAGAGAGTAACCAACCATGGTTTTAGGCCATATCTGGAACTGTCTACAGCACAAAACACAGAGATATTATGTGTGACTTTTTCTTTGCATTTATTTATTTATTTAACATTTTGTTGACCGGGAAAGTCTGGCTGGGACAGAGCCTATTTTCAGAGGAGGGCCGGGGAGAAACACTCCAGACACATCTCTTTGGAATGTGGGATGAAACAGGAGTACCCTGTAGAAATCCATGCAAATGCAGGGAGGACATGCAGACTCCCCACAGAAGGCACCTCAGCTGAGAATCAAACTGGAGAACCTCTTACTGTGAGGAGACAATGCTAAACCTTGCATCACTGCACCTCTCAGTGCATGCATGATACCGTCATGTGTATAGACTTGTCTATTTAGCATATGTGAACACCTACCTACCAGATCACACTACAAGAAGTCCCCTTGCAGGAACATTTAGGTAATGTATTTATCAAATTGCCAAATGTGTGAACCATGTGCACCACCCGAGTGGTTGATGGACATGATATATAGATAGACAGCTAGATAGACAGATATATATATATATATATATATATATATATATATATATATATATATATATATATATGTATATGGATCCCTATCAGTTGTTTGAGTTTTCAGAAACTCAGGAACTCGAAATTCATATCAGAGACAATATGATTGAATTTCCGAAAACTCAAAGCTTTTGAATGAAGATCGCAATACAGTGAGGATTAGGACATTTACCATTTTTCTCAATGCAGTGCAATTTTGAAGTTGGTATATATAATTTTCAGGGGGTGTGGGGGGAGCAGGTGGGCTTGTCCCCTGCAAAAACATAGATTTTTGTGTTTTTTTTTAACTGTTTGTGTTTTCAGAAATTCAATCATATTGACTGTCTGATGTGAATTTCGAGTTTCTGGAAGCTTTATCAAATTATATATATATATATATATATATATATATATATAGATATAGATATATATATATATATATATATATATATATATATATATATATGAAATGCATCCTGGGCATTTTATATCTATATCTATATCTATATCTATACCCTTTATATCTATAATATCTATATCTATATAAAATGCACCCCAGGCATTACAAACCACCTGGCAGTGCAGAAAGGGGCAGGCCTTCCTGTTAATGTGTTGCAGGCACTCTGAACCAAGTGAGGTCTTGCTAGACATGAATGCAATCTGTGGCTCCTATGACCTTAGGGAAATGGGCTATGCTATAAAATGCCACATGGTGTCAGTTCCTTCCTCTGTCATCCTGCAGAAATAAATATGCCCCTGCAAATGTTATTGTAGTATTATATGGAGGAAATGGTTTAAGATTTGAGAAGCTGACTACTGAGACATCCCTAACATGTCCCCAATAGAGTGTTGGAAGTTCACTGACGCTAAGATGGTTAAAGGTATACATGCCTTTGTATCCCCCAGAACAGGCATGGTCAACTTAGGCAGTATGCTCTTTCTCCTCAGCCATGCTTGTGAATGACAGATATCTGCAGTATCTGTGTCCACACAGATGTGGTCTCCATTCTGTTAGACTGTGAGCTGAAGGTGTGTTAGGTGATGTCTGTACCTCCTCCTGTAGTGAACAAGACCACTGTGTGCAAAGTTGCAGGCTCTGGCTGTAATGGAGCTCCAAACCCAAGCTGCTGCATTACTGTTGCTGCTGTGTAACTGTTGCTGCTGCATTACTGTTGCTGCTGAGTTACTGTTGCTGCTGCGTTACTGTTGCTGCTGCGTTACTGTTACTGCTGTGTTACTGTTGCTGCTGTGTTATTGTTGCTGCTGCGTTACTGTTGCTGCTGTGTTACCATTGCTGCTGAGTTACTGTTGCTGCTGCGTTACTGTTGCTGCTGCGTTACTGTTGCTGCTGTGTTACTGTTGCTGCTGCATTACTGTTGCTGCTGCATTACTGTTGCTGCTGTGTTACTGTTGCTGCTGTGTTATTGTTGCTGCTGCGTTACTGTTGCTGCTGTGTTACTGTTGCTGCTACATTACTGTTGCTGCTGTATCCCTTCTGCTGTTAGCACCTTAATACCTTTCTATAAGTCCCAGCCATCTGTAGTCTTGTATTAATCAGTAAAACTGACACACTGCATCACATATTTGTGCAGCTTTGGTGGTTAAAGCCATGTTTTTTTTATATTTATTTATTAAATTTAAGCATACAAGATGGGTTCAGGAAGTTAACAAAAGTCAACAAGTGTATAACAATGATTGTATAAACCTTGGCTTCTTATACATTTGCTGTCTCTTACAAGCAGTATTGTTGGCTTGAATGGAGAGATGATAAAATCAGCAAGCAAAGGAGAGTAGTATTGCTGAAACTGAACATACCCTTAAGTCTTGGTGAGTACCTTCATGAGGTGGACCCTGTTTCCAAAATCTCAGTAAGACAACACTGATATATAGACTACATTTTATATTGAATATATCATGGACAGACGTTGGTTAAAAAATAAAAAAATATAGCTGGGGGCACAAGTGCCAGGATAAAAAAGTACCCAATCCTGGTAGGCTCACAGGTTCCAGGACTGGAAAAAAATGACAGAGTAGAATCCTAAAGACATGAAAACATTCCTACAATGGGGCTAGGCCAGGCTGAGGAGAAGGATATCCCCGTGTCATAGAAGGAAGTAGTAATATACAAAAAACACAAAAACTGACAGGCCAAAAAGACCCATAAAAATGATAGAATGTTATACTGAGGATAAGAAAGAAATTATGCATTGTTACTATTATGTAAAAAGCCCAGAATTTCCAGATAACAAATATCTAAAATATTAAGAGACAAATTAGAAGAAAGAAAACATATTTGCACAAGAAAAACTATCAAAAGGGGAGATCTATGCCTGGCATGCAGGGCATTGTCAGACCCCACTCTGATGAACCTCCTGCATATCCACAAAACAAACAGTACCAGGATTACCCATACTAAAGACTTAAACCTTGCCTGTGATATAAATAGGACCTGCTGGAGAGATAGGTATGTATCCCTGAGACTACTGCTTGTATGGAACAGGCTCCCCATCCATGTGAAGCAGAGTTCCTCCCTAATCCAATTCAAGTGCAACTTGAACAATTGGATGAGAAACCGGAAATTCAGCCCTGGTTTGGTACCTATGTCTCTGATGCAAACAGGTAACATGTAAATGGTTAATCTCCCAGGACCATGCTTACACTTACCAAGGGTATCAGAACTTGTCAGAGATTTGGGATGCATGGCTAGCCTTAAAAAGGCCCTTGTTGTCATTAGCGTAGTAAACACCTAAGAACCTATGAATCCATGAAAGGCAAATTTGTGTTCATTAATACAACATATCTATACAAATATTTTATAGACCAAGAAGCTTTGGGTGATTTGGAAAGAAACTGAGGAAGTGTAAAAATATAAAGAACAAAACCTAGAGATCTTTGAATGGTATTAAAAAGAAATATGGATATGGGAAAGAATGGGAGATCTGATACAGTGGAATATTTAACCAAAGTAAAAAGCCAAACTAATCAATACAAATGTGGCTTGAAAGATATTTGCAGAGAAATACAGGCAAAGGCACCAGATATGGAAACATTTCACAATATAAAAAACAAGATCACAAAGCAAGAACATAAAACAGATTAGTAAAGCAGAAGGTAAACAAATAGAAAATGAAGTTCTGAAATACCTGCAAAGTGAATGATTTAGTGTAGAATGTTTAACACAAGTCATGTCACAGCATGATGGTACAATGAGTTCCCAAGGTAAGGAGAAACAGGTGGAGTAGGAAACATCTGAAGAAGAGATATGGACATGAGACAGAAAAAAAGAGATGTAATATGATACGATATTTATGCTAAGGAGAAATCAAAACTAATCAATACAAAAAGGCAGCACCAAAGATGTTTGAAGAGAATTGTAGGCAAAGGCATCTGGATATGGAAAATTTCACAATACAAAAAAAAATAACAAAATAAAGAGGAAAAATAGACAAGAGGATTAGTAATGGAAAAGTAAAATAAATAGAAACTGATGTTATGGATTACCTGCAAAGTGAAGGATATAGTGTAGAAATTCCAACTCTGGCAATGTCACAGCATGATGGAACAATGAGTCCCAAAATTAAAGAGAAACGGGTAGAATGGAAAACATCTGATCACTTACCACATGAATATTCTCTGGAGCCTTCAGTAGGAAACCAGCACAAAAGTTCACTTGAGGTTGCACAGCAGGAGAAGGAGCAGGAAACACTGGCAACTCTGACGCAGTCAATATTGTGGAGTGATAGGCAAACCGCGACTTGGCAAAGGCTTTCAACACAATCTCATACTCAGGCATTACTGATAAACTTGGCAAACTGAATGGAAACCCCTTTGTTGTAAGATGGACTGCCAACTGGCTCACAAATCAGACACACACACACACTACTAAAGTGGGTAACGCCACATCAACCAACAGACTTTTTACCATTGGGGTGCCACAGGGGTCAGTGCTGGGCCCCCTACTGTTTTGTATATACTTCTCTGAAGTTCAGGTCAAAACTAAGGGGTTGTGGCTAACCACTTTGCAGATGATTGCAAACTGGGTGCAATTACTGAAACACCAAATGATGTCAGCATACCCCCAGGAGGGTCTTACGCAGACCAATGACTGGTGTCTTAGTCACACTCTCAAACTGATTGCGAAGAAATGCATCATCATTCTCTTTGGCACAAACAATGTCTCTTCACACTATTAAATCAACACCAATACCCTAAGTACCCATGAAGTGATAAGGGACCTGGGATCACAAGTTGACTGTGGCCTTAGCTTCAATGACCATGTGTTTACTGTAGTAAGGAAGGCTTTTTACGTAGCATACTTGATTAGTAAAGGCATCACCTTGAGTGCAAAAGAGGTTATAACCCCTCTATACTCAGCACTAATCCAGACCATAATTGAGTATAACACCCCACATGGCATACACGGTACAAAGCACCTCCAGCAATTGGAGAGAACTCAGAGGCTTCTAACAAACAAGATCAAAGGACTCCAGCACATGCCTTACACAGACCAACTAAAGTCCCTGTCACTATACACTACATCATACAGACTTTTTATGAAAGGCTTATGTATGGCCTACAGAGCAATCTCAGACCCAAACCTAATGAACTTTCTGCACATCTGTAAATCAAACAGGACTAGGGCTATCCATTCCAGATACCTAAATATGGCCTCCAACTTAAATAGAACATGCTGGAGGGACAGATTTATCTCCCAGCAACTGTTGTATCTTTGGACTAGGCTACCAATTCACATGAAACAGAGCACCTCTATAACACTGTTCAAGAGGAACCTGGACGAGTGGATGGGACACCATAAATTATTACCAGGAGTAGCACCCATTACCCTCCTGGACATAGGCAGTCATTGCTAACTAAATGCAATCTTGGGTATTGGCTAGCATTTCTATGGTATTACATTGGGATTAAATGGTTAGGCTTGAAATGACCTCCAGGTCGATAGCCTAGTAATCTTCTATTATCCTATGATCTATTAAAAAGCAAGATTGTTTTGTAAAATGTCTTTAATGTACAAGTATGAGGTGTATGTTTGTATGAAACCTGCTACCCTATCCCTCTGGCTGTCTTGTTCTCTTTCTTGTCCCCCCACCCAGTTAGCATTTAGCTAAGTGGCTGTCACTGCTCTCTTGTGACTTTGGTTTCAGTTTCTACTCTCCTCTTCTTTCATCCTTTCTTCCATTTTGTTGACCAGCCATCATTTTATGGATTCACAGGTAGTTACTAGGCTTGCATTCTAGGACACCATTAAGGAGACTAGCTCAATTTCCCAGTTGCTTCAAAGTATTGTCTGGTTAAGTGACTTGGTCAAGATCACACAGTAGGTAACAAATGGTGAGGAAGTCAAACTCCGGGCCACAGGAAGTAGCGCATTAAATGTTCATAGCTTTAGTCATCTGCAAAAACTGACAGGTTTCCTAGAATTTAGATCTAGTGCTGATCCTGTGTTATATATCTCTACACTACCTTTTGCCATGCACATAGAGCTTTCTCCCTTCTAAATTTTACTGCTTATATTAGTTTCCTTAATGTGTTAATGCTGTTAAATCATGGGTCCCTTCCTGCATACCTAGATCAACCATCCTGTTTTTGTGATAACGGAAGTGATCCACTAATCACAAATAATATTTGTCTCCATATTTTTCTCTCAATAATATGCTGACAGGATTCCAAACCTAGCAGATTCAGCTCCCATCTGTTCTGAAATTTTGTTCCCCATATCTTCTTCTAAACATCCTCCTCTCTTTCCTGCATCTCTTTTATTTCCTCACATTTCTAGAACATATATAGTACTCCAGGATTGCTTTTTGTGCTTTTTTCTCAATTGCATTAGATATCCTAAATAAAATATGTGCCACATTGTCCTATGGGTTGTGGGTTATTCCTTTCCATCCCATCAATTTATGTCTATTGTAGGTTGTCTAGTTTGTCTTTCTTTCTGATTTTTTTGATGTTCTCTCCTGCCTTTCTCAAAAACTGCCTCCACACTGATCTGTTCCCACCACATTCCCTCATCTCCATCACATGGCTGTTTCCATTCTTTTATTTTTGTCAGTTCATATCCTGCCCCTTGTTTGGACTGAAGAAATTGCTCTAATTTGTTCTATCCCTTCTTTGTCACAGTTCCCTTTTTATATTTCCACCCCCCCCCCCCCCCGCCACTCAGGTTCAATTTTTCTCTTTACAATATCTGACCTTTGAACCCTCTGATTTTTTTTCCATGGACTCTGCCATTCTTAGATGGTGTAATGTGCATGTTACCTTTCCTTTTAGGTTTTCTTTCTCAGCCACCTTTTTCCCTCGGGTCATTCCCTTCTTCATTGCCTACTCCTCTTAAACACTCATTACTAATATAAGCTTTATCCCAGTTTTTGATGTTTCTTTTCAAGTCTAATGCTATCCTCCTCTCTTTTTGCTTACCCTGAGCTTGCATTAACTTTTCCTTAGCTTTTTAACAACCCCCTCCACCATGAATTTGTCACATTTATTTTGGATATTTTTCATTACCTTTTTTCAGTCTACTATAGAGATATACCTTAGAATGTAGCTTACCCTTTGGCTTAAGATCATCTTTATGATATTAACCTTGGCTGTGAGAATCATTGATGTGTCCTTGCATAAGTTTCTTTTGTATCTCCATCCAGTCCCTTATATTTTTCTGTTGCTTTTGCACTGTTTCCCAGATTTCCAGCCATAGGTATTTTTTCCCTTGTTTCTCTGGGATACTTAACTCATTATCCATGGTATTTTCCTAGTCACATCAATACCTGCTTTCTCAGCTTACATTCTAAACTGCTTCTCGGTGGAGCAACACGATGCCCTCGCTGGACTGCTCATGTTTGTGGCCAGCAATATACGGTCATCAACAAATAAGGGAAATTTGTCTTTTTCCTCCTACTTGTAGCTCTAATTCTTTCAGTACTTCCCTGAGTAGTTTTGCTAGTACCTCTGAAGCCAAGACAGACAAATTATGGAAAGTAATCCAACTGTGCCTTGTTCTCCCTTGGATGGTAATCTTCTTGGCATATTCTACATTTGCTTGTGTTGTTGATGTCATTCTTGAAGGTTCATTGTAGAAGCCATATTGCAAATGCAGTATCTATAGCCACATTACCTAGCCTCAAATAACCTTCTCTTTAACCCCACCTATCTAATCCAAGCTGCAGGTTTATATCTATTTAGCTTTAACTTACTGTGTGCCATATGTAAACCATCTGCACCTATCACACCTTTATGTGTTTCACCTTTGTGCACCTCCACATAGTACTCTCCACTCTTTTAACCCCTGCCCTGTTACCTACCCATAATACACCTTATCACTATTAAACACACATCTGTAAAACCCAGTAGCTAGAAATTACCCTGTAAATATATAGATAAACCACCATATTTGTCTTTGTGCTGATTAACCTGACTTGATTAACATATTTATCTATTCAAAATTATAGCATTTTATTGTATTATTTTCTGTATTTAATTGTATTTTATTTCTGTATTTTTATTTCTTGTGATTCAGACTATACCTTGTAAACTGTTGTGTTGTCTCTGTGTAATCCAGCCTAGGCCTGAATTAGGTCAGTTTTTTTTTACACTTTTATTGAATTATCACTTAAAACATAGGGAAACATACATTTATGTAAAGAAAACAAACCATTTTGATGCGTTCATAGTTACAAACATTATACATCACAGCCATGCTTTTATGCTCAATCCAGCATTATATAAATTGCTGAACTCCTACCTTCAAACTTCACTTCTTCTCCAAAACATTATTCTGCATGCATTATTCCCACAATTTCCATTTTTTTTCTATGTAATTTGCTCCTACTGTTTTCTAAAAATCCCACCTCCAGTTATTTTATCTCTGATACAATATTCACTTCTTCAAATACAGTTGATTTACACTTTGATTTCCATTTTGTATTAATTGTTGTTTTGGCAGCCACCTGAATTAAACTTAATAAGGCATTGCTCTCTCTCTGTAGATATACACACACACATATATACATACACACACACATATATATATATATATATATATATATATATATATATATATATATATATATATATATATATATATATATATATATATATATATAGGAAATTCAGATCCTGTTACATCATTAGTTGCATCAATTTGCTCACCAAATATTTATGACAGACTACTCTGCAGGGAATTTTAATGTTTGCCAGCTCATTACACTCCCAGAACATATGTCCCCATTTATCTCTTTCTTCTCTCACAAACATCCAACATTTGCCATTTACCAGAGGAAAATTTCTTTGGAATCTGCTTAGGGTATAAAAATACCCATGCAAACACTTCCAAACAAAACTCCTAAATCTTCTAGACTTTGTAGCATATTTGGGAGACATACACATGTTCTGCATTTGTTTCCTTGTGAATTGCCTATCCAATCTGTTTTCCCAATATATTTTCTAACCTTGTCTGATTAATTCCTATAATTATTGTGCAATACTTTACATGCATTAGTAGTTATCACTTTTGTAACAGCAGCTTCTGTTCTAGAATCAAGTCAAAACTCTACCAGAGCAGGTCTTACACTTAGCATTCCCTTATCCCTTTCTCTTTGCCTATACTCTGATATCAATCTCTAGTAGGGAAGGCAGTCTTTCTAGCCTGCAGTCCAGACATCTTCTTGACCTCATCCCACTGTATTACCTTTCCCTCTCTAGTTATTTTCTCCCAGTATCTTAGTTATTTTCCCAGTTTTCTCCAGTAAATTCCAGCCTCCTCTTGCCTATTCTCTATACTCCTAATTACAGTAATCCCCATTGTCAGAATCTCCTTTCTCCATTCTTGTGTTGCTTTAGTTCTTAGAATATTTACAGCTACTTTATGAATATAATATTCTGCATGGCTGCTGTTATTCTCCTTAAGGATCTGCATCTTTACAACAAAAACCAGTAAACTTTAAAAAGTTCAAAAGTACGGAAAAGAGGAATGAGATAGCAACTGTTTATTTTATTTAGATAAGCGCTTTTGTTCTTTTAATTCATATATGGAACTTCATCAGATCAAAGTAGCGCAGAAACAAATCGACAATAAATACATACAGAAAAAAACAGTAACTACATAACATCAATCAATGAATAATTAATGAATCACCCTCTAAAATTCTTAAAGTGGTGTAAGAAAACATTGAAATAGTGAAGAAAAGTCAACACAGTGATTCACTGAATACATGGCACTTTAAAAACTTCTACTGTAAAAATATTTCCTAACCTCAACAGGAAAATAAACTTGCTAGCAAATAAATTCATAATTTGTTGTTGTTGTTGTGTCTTTCGGCTTATCCCGGTTAGGGGTCGCCTCAGCAGCACTCCGGTCCGCTAATGTTTGGTAGTGGATTTTTACGTGCCGAGTTACCAGCCCTGACGCACAACCTTCAATGAAGGCACGCCCATTCACGCATGCCTCCACACAGAAGATGCTCTAGCTGAGAATTGAATGCGACAAAGTCTTGCTGTGTTATCTTCTTAATATAAACTTGAAAAATATCAAAAAACATAAAAAGCATAAAAATGATTAAAAGGCATTCCACAGTATCAGCACTGACAAGCATAATAATAAGCACATCCATAGTTTGTCAGCCCTTAATGCTAACAGACTAGAAATGAAATGTTGTCATTGATTCCAGGCAATTGAGTAGTGTTTAGTAAAACTTGCCAATATAACTCCTTATATTCCAAAAATGCTGACCAACTCCATCCTCTCATATTAATGTCCATTTTTTTCTAAAACACAAAATATAAATTTATGAAAATCAGGACACTCAAATGCAGGCTTACTTAGTGTGTTAGTGGTGTCTTTCTTTTTAATTGCATAAATATGCTGGTAATTTCTCTTGTTTAAATTCTTTTCCATTTCTCCTATGTAGAACGTCGTACAGGACAAACAGGTGGCTACACAGTCCACACCTTTATTGTTGCAATCATAATTCCCTTGTATTTCAAATACCTTCAGGTGATCCCTATGGTAATATTTGTTGTCTTATAGCTAAACCTACACTCTTTGTATTGCCCACATTTTTTCATATGATCTTGTTTTTTCACTGCACCTTTTTGTTTTCCTCTAATACATTTTTAATATTCTTATCTTTCTTGGAAACTATTCTGGGACTCTCCCCTAATTTACCCCCCTTCCCACCATTCAATTCTCCGGAGAGCACATTCAGGCTTCTAACTTTCTGTTAATTTCCCAGCCTCCCTTTTTCTGATACTGCCTTCCTTTCATTGTAAATGTGCATAGAGAAGTCCCTGATTTCCTCTACTATTTTCCTTCATCTTTCACTCTTCTTAGACTTTGTGTCCTTAGCCTAGTAATGGCTTGTTCATTCTTTTCTTTCTAATTGCCTGCCAGTTTTTTCCCTTTCTTTTCCCCTGCATCCACCACAAGTTTCTTCCTCTTTCTGCTATCTTTTTTGTTTTTGAGGTCATGAGCCCTTCAATGCTTCTTTTGAGGCTTATCTCTTCATCTCTCACCTTGATCTAGTTCTCTAGTCTCAGCCACTCCTAAGCCATGCTTTTTTGGTGTCCTGCTGCTCTCTCTTAAATGTCCATGTTTTTTGCATTATTCATCCTCCTATAACTACTTTGTCCCCATTCCATCATTGTGTCCACAGTTCTGATTTATTCCTCTTTCTTCACCCTAATTATTTCCAGCACTCCCTCCCTGAACCTTTCCTGCTGCCTACTTCCGTTTCACTGCATCACAGTTTTAATACCACGTTGTTTCATTTTTCCTGCTTTGGTGATTGGTATTACTTTCTGTGCGTGATCTGATATTGTTTTTCCAATATTTCTAATTCTTCTACTCTTGTTAATCATTTCATTTTTACTATAAATTAACCTAGGTTGTTTCACTGGACTATCTCCCTCCTACAGAAGGTGAACTGTCTCACTTCAATATGTCTTTCTTCTCATATATCTACCCATTTACCTTACTTTTTTTTCCTTCTTATGCTTTCTCTACTTCCCAGTCCCACAGTTTCTTTTTTCTCCTTTCCTACCTATCACTGTTTCAACTGCTACATTATAATGCAGTCTATACATTCTACAGGTTTGCCAATATCTGCCAGTTCCCACTTTCTGACAAAAAAAAAAAAAAAAATTCAAGAAATCATTACTGGCTTACTTGGTGCACAGACATTTCATGTCTTCCATTTTCTCATCCTTTTGCTTCTCATATTAATTACCAATTCTCCACACTTTTTGAGTCCTCTCTAGCACAGGCAGTCTTTCCTAAACTAAATGGCAATTCCTATACTCCCTCCATCTGTCCCTCCCTCCCTTCTGTGATCTGTTAAACCTTTAAGATAATTTTTTGCTAACAGATCGTTCACATCCGTCTGTTTTAGCTTTTCTTGTTGGAGAAAATATGGAGCTGTTTTTCCATTGCACACTTCTTTATTATACTACTTCTTTTTAATGGATTTCACATCCTTACCACTTTCCAAGCTAATCATTTTAGCATTGTTGGAGGAGTTCCTGTTCCTTTCCCTATGCACTAGATGGCTAGTTCCTCTCTGCAGCTGGTCTTGCAGACGGCTGATACCTACATTCATTACGATATGCTGCCTCTTTTCCTTTTTGTCTCCTACCAAGCTTCTTTTGCCTTTTTTCCCCCACAGTGAACCTCTTGAAATATTTTCCCTTTCGCCACCCAACCTTTGTCCATTCATGGATCTCCTTCTCTTGATCTTTTTGGTATTTGGAAATGATCAACTCAATGTGCTGGACCTACCTGCCTCACCTCCATTAACTTTATACTGAATATCACTATTTCTCTTATACCCTTCTTCTGAGTATTTTTGATGTTGTTTAGTTCACTGATTTTAGTTTATAACATTCCCTTTATAGTACTGGATATCTTAATATAACTTCCAAATGTTCTTCTCACTCTGTTGGAGCAGTGGACCTTGTTCATTATTTATTGAAAACAGTATACCATACTGGCATCCACTTTACTGAACATCACAGTTAATCTATATCTACATGCTATCTTCAGTAAACCTGTTTGAAGATGGTATCCTGAAGCTTCACAGAATTAACTGTGTCCTTACTAGGTCACTTTATTACACATATATATATAATTTACCAGGTGTCTTATAATGCTTTTGTTATTATACAATAAAGAAGTTTAAGTGTTCAAAGATGTGTGCACTGATTGAATAGCCAAATCAGAGTGCCCATTGCAAGAAAAGCATATCTCAATAGAAAGTTGGCCAACCATTGAAGTTTTTTTTTGCATAACTGGACTTTCTGTTGGAATATGGTCCCCCAAAAAGAACAACAATACACTTTACCAGACATAGGACAAAATACATGGCAAAGTCAGAAGTGTCATGCAATATCGTGAACGGTTGAGCGGTATGCCCCCACAGTCTCAGCTGTCCAGACTTTTCCAAAACATTCCTAATTTCCTTATATTTTTGCCCTGGTCCACATAAAATTTTGATTTTCTGGTAAATCACTGAGGAGTACTACCAGTCGGTAATCCAGATGAACTCACGCTGCTTTCACTTACAGGGCCATATTTTTTCTATATATACTACAGAAACAGGCCACTGTGAAAGTCTGAAATGGCAAATCATCATCATCATCACCAACCACATTCTTCTCATTTTTTTACGTAGGGCTTGAGTGTTTCATCAACTGCCACCATCTCTCTTGATTCAATGCCCCTCATCTACCCTCTTCAATAGTCATGCCTGACCGTCCCTGGTCACCACTCATGCAATCCATCCATATCCTTCCTGGACTTACTTGTTTCCATTTTCTTTCTTTCTGTTTCTCCCAAATATTCTTCACTACATTGTCTTCTGCTTTATTGCACATGCCTGAACCACCATAATCTGTTCTCTTTGACCTGCTCTGCAACTGGAGCTACTTTGACTTCTACTCTGATGTCCTTATTTCTTCATCTGTACCACAAAGTGCATCTTTCCACCAGTCTCAGGCACTTCATCTCCAATACTACCAAATTTCTGAACTGCTTTACCTTCACTGTCCAGGTTTCTGTACCATACAGTAGGACTGGTCACACCACTGTTCTGTGCACCTTATGGTTCAGTTTCACTGTTCCTATGACACTGTGTCAGTTGGCTGCAGCCCCTCTGATTGTAGCTTTGACCTCCTCATTCAGATTTATCTTCTCTTCAACCACCCTTCCTAGGTACCTGAAGCTGTTAACCTGTTCACTATTTTTCCTTTTATCTCAATTTTAAGCTTCTTTTTATTTCTACCATTTGCCGCCATGGCAATTGTCTGTTCTATTCTCAGTTTCATCTCATTGTCTTCAGTTATGTATTTCATTCCTCTATAATTTGTTGCATTTCTTGCTCAGAGCCTGCCTGTATTGCCACATCATCTCCATACAGCAGCTTTGTTAATCTGTCCCCTCCGGCTTGTTTGCTAATGCAGTCTGTCATCAATATGAACAGCACTGGGCTCAGAGATGAACCTTGATACACATCGTCTCACACTGGAACCCCATTACAAGTCCAAACACTGTTCAGACTTGTGTCATAGGGTTATTGTACATAGTCTGCATTAATTTCACAAGTGTTTCAGGAACTCCGATCACTCACAGGACTGCCCAAATCAGCTTTCTTGGGACCTTGTCATATACTTTCCTCAGTCTAGTAATGCCCACTTCAACTCTTTTCTCATTTCTAGCTTCTTCTCAACAAACATTAGGTCAGTCGTGCTACATCCTGATCTGAATCTGAACTCCTCATCCACCTAAAATACAGAAATGGAAGAGACACATCAGAACACCACAACCCACTAACAATTAAATTAATATTGCAACTATAGCAAATCACTCTCTTCAAACATAGCACATGGACTCTTCAAAAAGATCTGGTTTGATATATAAGTACATTTTCGAAGGCATGGAAATGATGCAGTAAGACACCTCACCCCAGACAGTTTTGTCATAAAAAAAAAAAAAAACACAAAGTTAGCACAGAATACATAACAAAAAGTTTCAGTAAACACAACAATAAACATTCACATCACAATGAGTATACAAGAAAATCCTCTTAGAGCATTCATGTTTGCCAATCCTACAGGCCCATTATATCCTGTGCAAAGCTTCAAGAAATACTTCCAGAAAGTACCACCCCAAAGAGAGAGCCACAGCATATACCTGGCAAAATGCAAACTGAGTACACAATACAACCTACAGGAGTCAACTACCTATGAAAATTCTATCAGATGTTTGCAAAGAAAGAAACCCACTGAAAAGATATTCAAATCTATCAAAAGTAAACCTGCTAAAAATATACAAACCACTCCATACAAGCCACTGTAGTAAATTTAATATCGCAATCAGAAAAGGAGAGATGAAAAACAATGATCATAACAAGACATACAAGTGAAATACTGCTACTTTCCTCTTACCATTCATCACTAAATGGCTTCAAAATACAGGGGAAAAAGCAATATGAAAAGCATACCATCAAACCACAAAAATGCAGGAAATCAACATAATACAAACAATGAAACAAAAGACTCACCTAGAAAGTATGAAACTCCACAGTATAGAAACACTAAACTATGGAGACACATGATAAACACTAGCAACAACCACAAAATAAATAAACAAATAAATAAATAAGAAACTAGGAAAATACAAACATTTATACAATGCAAACCTAGGAAAAGGAGTCAGTAACAATGTGATTACCTATAACTTAAAATATACATAAAACAAATGTAAATAAACATAAACAGAATATTTCATTACAGGTACTATAATAAGAAGAACACAAATTAATAAATGAGGATACAGATACAAAACAGAAATATAAAAGATGCTTTCATTTTTTGTTCTCTTTCGGTCTTCCTTCACTGAATATTAATTAACTTTCTGCACTCTTGGACCAACATGGAAGGTCAGCCATCATTTCTTCCTCCAGCTACCAGCCCCATTACACTTGGTATACTAAGGCAGTCTAGTTACTGCCTTATGCTCACGGACAATGAAATACTACTTACCCCATCATAAACTACCCATGAAAGATGCAAACATTTATTTTATTTTATTTTTTATTTAACATTTGTTGACCGGGAAAGTCCGACTAGGTTCCACAGATCCTGTTTTCAGCGGAGGCCCGGGGAGAAACGCTCCAGAAGCATTCAACTAAAATGGAGGCATCACCCTAAAAAAAAAAAAAAAGAAAGAAACACAGTCTATGAGCAGCACACACTTCCATATCTTCCGCATCATACCGCACAATTACGTGGAAAATTATGACGCTGTAAAAAAGTCAATGCCTAAGCCTCCAGGGTCAAACAAGACTAGGTTTCAGTGGAAATTAAAAACCACAATACATACTGAAACGTCTATAACTGAGAGTTACCAGGAAAAAACTCATCCCAAACTAAGTACCCCTAAACCCGCTAATAAATAATGTACTGATGATTAGTAACTCTATAGTAAGACCAAGTACTCTTAAACCCTCCACTAACAAAAATTACTAGTGATTGGTAACTCCATAGAAAGACACACAGACTCTACACTCACAAAGTTGGATGAAAATAGGGTGAGGATGAGTTTCTTTCCAGGTGCCAAGATCTCTGATGTCTCAAGGGCCCTCAAGACCCTCATGACAAACAAGTATGCATTAACATGATGGTGGTCCATGTGGGTGTAAATGACCGGGTGTGCAAACCCCTAATGGATATGCAGAGAGACATTTTCAAGCTCTCCATGCATATCATAAATGTAAGAAAGACTCTGGTACTAAGAGTAATCCTAACTTCACCAAGGATAATGCTACGGTATGAGGAAAAGATGATTGATTTTAACAATTGTCTAAATAAGTGGTCTCATATGATGAGATCCTGTATATTTCAGCTTGGGATGAACTGCTGCACAGGTCTACTTACTTTTCATGGGTGACTTGCACATCTCATTCCAAGATTTCTCATTCTGGCTAAAGCCTTTGTTAGTTTGCTAGCCCCATAGAGCCTATTTTTAGGTAGAATCCAGCTAATGGATCTATAAATCTAAAAGAAAACATAAAGTACCATACAATAGCAGTGTGGTGCTGCTCAATGCTAGTAGACTAGATAACAAATTGCTAGACCTTGAAGCCCTCCTGCATTTGCAGTACATTCATGTATGCATTATTACTGAAACCTGGTTGAGGAATGCAGAAAGCACCCCTCTGGAAGCTGTGATGGGATATCCATATTAGTTAACAACCACATTACCTCAAGGCAGACTCCCAGAGACCCACAATCTGGACTTATTAAGATTCAGCTCAGTTTAAATAAAAACATCTATCAGATCATAGCACATTACAGGATTCTTTTAATGATCCCCAAAAATCATATCCATTTCTTAAACACATTGAATGAACTTCAAACACACACAAAGTCCATCATCCAGCGAGGTTCCAACTACCTATCAATAAACTGGGAGACTTAAACTTCAAATGTGAGTTATGCCCCCACAAATCTTTGATTTCATAAAGAAGAAGAATGATTTGGATCAAATAATAAAACAGCCCACTGCAGAACAAAATTATCTTGACCTGGTTCTTACAAATATAGCAACCATATGCATTATGCAACCGGTACACCCTTCCCCAGTCAAGTCTTATCACAAATTGATAACTTTCTCCTTCAAAATTCCTAAACTAGCAGAAGCAAATATTACTTTATTCAAAGACTTCAGACATGCAGGCTCCACTATTCTATGATGAAGTCTTAAAGTTCAGGTGTAACCATTGTAGATCAGAGTGTGTGATATACCTTTAAGAAGCATTCCAGTCAGTGGGGACGTGCATATAAGTACTGAGCACGTGCAAGCAAGAGTGCCATTTTGAGTGAGCAGCCAGAGTGAGAGCATGCATGTATGTAGTCAGTCAGTTAGTTAGATATTTCATTGAAGTTCAATGTTCCTGATATTCCATCCTGATGTGTTTGTATACAATAAACTACTTAAATGAGCACCCAAGCCTCATTGTCTTCTCAATGCACATAAGATGAGCGACTTGGTGTCAGAATTAAATCCAGAGTTACAGCAATGAGGCAACCAGTTAAAGTTGGAGGAATATATAGGAGTGGATCATCCCTACTGCTCAAACAACTCATAAAACAGGTCAGAAACAAATTCCAGGAACTAAAACTCATTGAAATGATTTTTTTCACTACAAATATAAAATGAAGCACTCGGAACACTCAAAACAAATTTCTTATTAAACGAAATATCCAAAACTGTGACATATTGCTAAAAATATTCAAAATTATTATGAAAACATTTGAAATTATATCCGAATCATATAAAATGTACAAAGAAAAGGAAACGACCAGATTTTTTTTGTTATGTACTACTTTTTTGCATTAACTAAAGCTATATGAAGTATCCAAAGTGTGCAAAGTGTTTGAAAGTGTGTGCAGTATTACAGTACAGTTATTTCACAAAGTACAGTTATTTCAAAGAATATTTCACAGAGTACAGTCTTTCAAAGAGCTTATTCTGCATTTGAATATTTATACAAGTACCTGGTGTGTGTGAATGTTTTTACATAATTACAAGATCCAAGATTACATTGTGTTTTACTATAATCTGTGGGCATGGCAGAAGGATTTTGCAGACCTATACTGCTTTTTTTCTGATGAGAGTATTGGAGGAAATTAGAGAGTGTTTTTTTGCAGAAATATGATATTTTCATACAGGCTGCTTTTTTGACAAAGACATGCATACAAGAGTGTTTATTCTGCTTAATTTAGCTGATTCAGAGATCATTGAAAGAGAGTGTTCATTTCTGTATGCACCTGCTATGTTTGCAGAAGAGTGGTAAGACAGCTATATTGTGTTACCAGCTGAAATGCAGGAATACCCTGAGTGCTTAAAATGTACATTTAGAGAAGTGTGTAACTCCCAAACAAATATTACAATGAAAAGGCACTTATTTTACACAAGGGATCAAAAGCATGGTGAAACTTGTCCAGCATATTTATTTTATTTACTATTTGTTAACCAGGAAAATCCAACTTGGAACAAAGCCAATTTTCAGAGGAAGCCCAGGGAGAAATGATCTAGATCCATGTCTTTGTAACGTGGGAGAAAACCAGAGCGCCTGAAGGAAACCCACACAAACATGGGGAGGACATGCAGACTCCACACAAAAGGCACCCCAGCCGAGAATAGAACCGAAGAACCTCTTGCTGTGAGGTGACAATGCTACTGCTGCACCACTGCACCGTCCTGTATAACTGACTTGAGAAATAAGGCTAAAACATGCAGATTTGGTGATTTGAGAGATGAGTTGATAAATGACAGGCTTGTGTGTAGTATTAATGACACAGTGAGAAAGATTTTGCTTCTAGACAGTGATTTGACATTAAATAAGGCCATTGAGAATTGTCAGATATATGAACTTACAGAAAGACACACAGGTATCCCTACAAATGAGAACACAAGCCTTCCAGTACCTTTCACAGCTCATGTAGATAGTATGCAGCATGCGTTTAAAACATACAGACCTAGGGGCGGGGCCACTTCAGTAAAACCCAGAGCTACGTCAATAAGGCCAAAGGTCCATGCAGCAAAGCACATGGGTGACTCAGCAAAACCCATAGCAAACCTCATAGTCAACTGTTGTAATTGTGGTGGTAATCATGATCCCAAATGAGAAAAGTGCTTAGCTTTTCATCAGCAGTGTCATTCTTGCAATAAGTGGAATCATTTCAAAAGGTTTTGTAAATCAGATATTGCACATTCTTTTATTAAAATAAGGCATTCTATTAATTTATTTATTTATTTACATTTGTTTACCGGGAAATTCCGACTGGACACAGATCCTTTTTCAGGGGATGCCCAGGGAGAAAAGCTCCACATAATGTACATGATAAATAGAGACACAAAGCTGCAGCAATAGTAAACAACATTACAGGTTGTTGGTTTTAATACAATAACAAGATATTGATTATCAACAGTATATACAGAAAATGTTGCAAGTTAAGATAGTTTCTTGTTGTTTATAATATTAGTAACAAAGTTGTCAGACAACATTTTAAAGTATGTAAAGACAACTATTCTAAGAGGCAAGTTGATCAGTTAGAAAGCCGCGACCCTACTTCTTATGTTGATGGTGTGTCTGTGCTTGGTGAAACAGTCAGTGCAGTAGATTTGTGGGCAAAGAATGAAATCTTTTGTACTGTTCAGATTAACGAGAGTCTTGTAGAGCTCAAAGCAGATACTAGCTCAAGGTGCAATGCTATATCAGCAGAAACGTTTCCTAGCCTAAAAGCTACAGAACAGCTTGATTTGACAAATTGTGTGAAGCTTGTTGCTTATGGTGGTATAGAGTTTCAGACTGAAGACTCAGTAGTGCTTTCATGTTACTCTGCTGGGAACGTAGTCAAGAGAGAAGTGCAGTTATTATTAGGCCTCAGAGACAGTTTGAAAATAGGACTGTTTTCATTTAATAAAGAAGTCCACCATGTAAGCTTGCATGACAACAGCTAAAATTTTGTCCAAACCATTTTTTCTGAGTATGCTGATATTTTTGCAGACAAACTAGGCTAACTACCAGGTGTGTACTCTATGAAGCTAGACCCAGAGGTCAGCCTAGTTGTTAGACCAGCACAGAACATTCCAGCAGCTATGCAGAACAGAGTCAAAGATAAGCTAGACAAAATAGTGCAGCTAGGAGTAATTTGTCCAGTAGAAGAATCTACTGAATGGGTATCCTCCATGGTAGTAGCTCATAAGAAAAGCTCAGATGATATCAGAATATGTACTGATCCAAGAGATCTGAAAAAAGCATTAAAAAGGCCTCATCATCCAATGTGCAGAGTCGAAGAGATTGTTACCCTCATGCCAAATGTCACTGTTTTTTTTTCTGTCTTAGATGCAAAGAGTTCATTTTGTCAGATTCTGCTTGACTGAAAATCTTCATTGTTAACCACATTCGGTATGACATTTGGAAGATACAGATTTCTGAGAATGCCATTTGGAATAAATTCAGCCAGTGAAGTCTTTCAGCATGCAATGGGGCAATTGTTTGGGCTATCCATGTGCTATTATAGTAGATAATATTCTAGCAGGAGGCAATGGTGAAGTTGAACATGAAAAAAACCTCAAGAAAGTTCTGGAAGGAGCACGTAAAGTGAATCTTAAGCTGAATCCTTAGAAGTGCAACTTCAGACTACAAGAAGTTACTTATGTTGGTCACTTCTTTACCAGTTCAGGCTTATGACCAGATCTTTCCAAGCAAACACCAATTCTCGAGATGCCAGCTGCAAACAATGTTCAAGCCTATAACATTTTCTTGGTACGGTCAACTATCTAGGCAAGTTCATTCCAAATTTAAGCCAACTTTCAGCACCGCTAAGAGAGCTGACACACAAAGATGTCATTTGGTCATGGTCAGAACAGCATCAAAGAGTATTTGATGATCTGAAACAGAAAATTGCTAACCCACCAACTCTCAGCTACTATGATGTTCACAAACCAGCCACTCTTTCCTGTGATGCTTCTAAGTTTGGTCTTGATGCAGTCATTCTTCAAATGGGTAGACCAGTAGCCTGTTCATCAAGAATTCTTACCCAGACTGAGATGTAATATGCCCAGACAAAGAGCTTTTGGCAATTGTGTTTGCATGTTCGAAGTTTCATGATTTTATTTATAGTCAACCTATCCAGATCGAAACCGATCACCATCCTTTAGTCATTATTTTGAGAAAACATATGCATACAGTTCCTGCCAGATTGCAACATATGATGCTCAAATTGCAGAAGCACAATTTCAATCTTGTTTACACAAAAGACAAGCTGCTTTACCTTGCTGATACCTTATCCAGATCACTGAGAAAAAACACAGAACAACACAACAATGAGCAATTTGATTTTGAGGTCATGGAAGTGAGAAATTTTTCTTCCACACATCTTGATGAGTTCAGAACTCACATAGCTTCAGACCCAGTTCTCCAGAAGCTCAACCACTTTATCAGTCAAGGATGGCCTTCCAAGCAATCTTGTTTACCAGTAGAAGTGCAGCAGTATTTTCCATAGAGAGATGCGATTTTGTCAGACAATGGTATCATCATGAAAGGTCCTAAAGCGATTGTTCCAAAATCCTTGCAACCAGAGTACATTAAGATTTTGCATCGTAGCCACCCAGGAACTGATTCTCCCAAAAGAAAGGCAAGGGTCTAGTATTTTGGCTTTCTATGTCAAGCCATATTGAGAAAGTATTTTTATCTTGTTCGGTCTGTAATAGTACAAAGCCGCATCAAGAAAAAAAGAACTACTTCACTTAAGCCAGATTCCAGAACTATCTTGGTTGACAGTAGTCATGGATATTTTTGAGTGGAATGGCCAACATTATTTGTTGTCAGTAGACTCTTATTCAAATTGGTTCGAGATTGACCTACTTGCCAACCTAACTTCCAGTACTGTCATTTCTAAGTTGAAGAGACATTTTTCTGTCCATGGTAGTCCACACAGAGCTATTTCTGACAATGGTGCACAGTTTACTAGTCACCATTTCAAGAAATTTGCAGAAACATGGGACTTTGTTCATATTACAAGTTGTTCTGAAGCCCTCGGTCAAACAACTAGGATGAACGTGCAGTTCAAAGTTGAAAACAGCTGTTAGAGAAAGTCATACGTGACAATATTGATCTTTTTCTAAACGTATTAAATCTCAGAAACATTCCTCATGATAATCATCTTGGTTCACAGAGACTTATGTTGAGACAAATCAGAACCACATTACCAATCAGCAGTAATTTATTGGTTCCATTTGCTAGTGAAAGCCCAGCTGTTGAAGAAGCGTTTGTCCCAGAAGTCTTACTATGATAAATCCAGCAAACTGCTCAGTTCATAGAAAAAAGGGGAGCTAGTGAGGATGCAGACATCAAAAGGTTTTGATCACATCAGATTTGTTAAAAGTTTGTGTCAAGGGCTGAGATTGTACATTGTGGAATCACAAGAAATGGAATTCAGGTGAAATCGGAGGCATTTGTTACCAGTGTCTGAACTAGTGTTACAGCATTTTGCCTGTGACAAAGACTCTAGTTCTCAGAGTGACAATGTTCACGTTCCAGAGGATATTCCATCAGCAATCCCTGTTCCTGAGAAAATCCCTGAGAGTCTTCAAGCAGGACATTTCCCAGTGACTATCCCTGTTGTTAAACCCAGTTCAAACTGTTATGTTACAAGATCAGGTCACATCTCAAAACCTTGTTCCAGATATATGGCAACCTGGATATGACTGTTGTTTCCTTTATTATAATTATAATTGCATGCCTATTGAAATGTTATTGCTTATATGATACAGCTCAGTAAAGGGGGAGGATGTAGATCAGAGTGTGTGATATACCTTTAAGAAGCATTCCAGTCAGTGGGCACGTGCATAAAAGTACTGAGCACGTGCAAGCAAGAGTGCCATTTTGAGTGAGCAGCCAGATGTAGTCAGTCAGTTAGTTAGATAGTTCATTAAAGTTTAGTGCTCCTACCATCCATCCTGATGTGTTTGTATGCAATAAACTACTTAAATGAATACCCAAGCCTCATCATCTTCTTAATGCACATAAGCAAGTGACAACTATTACCCCAAAAATGTTGACACAGTTAGTAGCTATTCAAATAAATTCTATACTCACTTAGAAAACTGTATAAATCTGTCAGTCTGTACCAAAACTAAACAAAATAAGAAGGATAGGAGCAATCCAGCCTGATGGTTCCCATGCATGAACAAACATTGTTTTAATAAAAGGAAAACGCTCATTAGAATAAATAGCAAAACCAGAGACCCATAAATCAAGGCAAACCATCACGAAAACCAAGGCTTCCCTTGAACTTATATTGCATTTCGAAGCTAAGGAAAATCGCACATACTTCTTTTTCTGGAAGTTACAAAATAACACCCAACATTGCTCTGTACTTATTTTTAGTGACACTACTTAATCTGATCCAAGAGATATCACATATACATAAGCAAACACATCCATTGCAAATATCAGTTCAGAGACAGCTATACAAAGCCTACATATACAATCTCCCCAAAAAAGAAAACTTGTTAAAACTACTCTCCAAAACAAAAGAATGCATCCACTATGGGACCTGATAACATACCAGGCTGCCTGTTGAGTTTATTACTGGCACACATAGTTATGATGCCACGCCACAAGAGTGGGCCTACCATGGACCCTATGTATTACAGACATATCAGCCTAATGAGCCTCATCTATATGGTCATGGAATGAGTCATAAAAGACCAGATAAACTATGATATAAAACTATTATAAGACTAGACCCTCAACAAATTTAGTTTTGTAAGGGTAGATACTGTTTAATGAATACGCTGATTGTTTTTTGTTTTGTTTTTTTTTTTAGATGGTAGCACAAACTGTGGATAGTGATTACCTTGTTCATGCATCATTCCTAAACCTCATCAAGGCAATTGATACCATAATACATACTGGCATTATCAATAAGCTAAATGCACTCCAAATTAATCCTTATGTAGTAAAATGAATATCTAACTGGCAGAGACAAAACCCATAATGTGAGGGAGATGTGTACATCTGAGCATGAAAGTACCCAGTAGGAGTACCACAGGGATCTGTGCTATTTAGCATATATTTTGCTGTTCTCCAGATCAAAAAACAGGGAAATCTACTCAATTTTGCAGATGATTGTAAACTGGATGTTATATTTAAATCCCCTTCTGATATGCAGAACTTGCAAAGTGAACTTACACATGTGAATAGCTAGTGCTATGAAAATTGGCTAAAACTAATTGCTAAAAAAATGTAATATTTATGCATTTGGCAAACAAACCCTCCACCCAGCTTATGGTACTCAAAACACCGTACTCCAAAATGAAGACGTTGTGAGAGACCATGGAACATGCAAGGAATAATGTCTTACAGGGTGTGTGTTAATGTGTAATTAATGCCCGTCCAGGTGGACTCAGGCTTCTACAGCTGTGGAAGCACATTACACATTAATACATACCCTGGAGGGCATTATTGTGCTTACAGAATGAACTCTATGTAAACTTGTTTCATTTGCATATTTCGTTTTTTAAGTACTATATTTGTTATATATTTTTGATGTAAAATTGTTCCTCTGCCTAATGTTTCAAACTTGCTGTAGTATATGTTAATGGTGTTGGAGAAAACAATTTACATCTAAAATACAACACTTTAAAAATTTCCAGATTTTTACTTTATTTTTTCTTGGTTCCTTTCAACTAAAACATTTGGTTTGTTGTGTCCATTTATAAGATATTGATGTCTCTAAATGATGACATAGTTTGAATTTCACACTTTCATTTCATTTAGAAAATTATTCTAACATAAATCCTGTTATTTAAGCAACTTTTATAAAAACAATAATTAAAATATGTTCTATTTTTGAGCCTTTGCTCTCCCTGTATTTTATTTATCCATATTTTTTTATCTGAAAGTTCAAGATTTTAACACTCTTCAAGAGAAACCTTGACGAGTGGATGGGTAACAGAAAATACACCCCGGGGACCACTTCATTGGCTATTCTTGACAGAGGCTCAGTTAATTAATCAGTGGGGCAGCGAAAGCTGACACACTCTGGCTAGGCTTATAAATGCCCTCGGGCAGATAGCCTAGTACCTACCTATGAACCTATGAACCTAAGACATATGTAGACCTCTTTACTACTATTGCCAGTGGTCAGTTTCTCATATGCAAGCACACATACACACAGCTCTACTTCAGAAAATGCAGTCTAACACACATGCTAATGTTGAAGTTTTATAACAGGATCGTGTAAAAATATATCGTTATATTGAGCCATTGTCTCCCTGTTTATTTTATGCTTATCCAGATATGATGAGGTAAGAAGTTGAAAGATATGCAGGCTTCTTAACTGTTGCAGCTGCCAGGGATCACTCTCACTCTTCACTCTCTCACAGACACACACATACACACACACACACACACACACACACACACACACACACACACACACACACACACACACGTGCGCGTGCGCGCACACGCACACACGCGCACACACACACACACAACACACACACACACACAGTCTCTTCTGGTTTCATACACACATACACTCTCACTCACAGACATACACACACACACACACACACACACACACACACACACACACACACACATATACAGTATTATGAAATTAAGCAATTTGACCTATCCCTTTCCTCATCGCACTGAGTTTGTGAGACTAAAAATGAGACAAATGTCCATAAATGGGACAAATGACAGCCATTCAAAAAATGCATGCAAGTGTTGATTATGAAGCAGGTTGTAAAAACAAACTTTCCTCTTACTTACTTAAAATACTTTCAGTTTGAATAAGCACACAGTTTCTCAACAATAAATGTACAGAAAGCATAACACTAAAATTTGATGCTTCCCTTCCTATCGCATTTGTTTTTACCAATGCAGAAGAAATAATTTTGTATATGCATAAAAGATGGACAAAACCATGCTCTACCAGCATCCCACCTTTGCAAGCAGGTCTACAACCGAACAAAAATATCTTCTTACCAGTTTGACATGTATGACACCGAACATCAGATCAATAGAAGGGCAGATGCCTCATCCCTTACATGTCCTCGATTGATCTCACTATTCACTTTCTCTCATGCACACATGCACAGTCTCTTCTGCTTTCACACATATATACACACACACGCACACACACACACACACACACACACACACACTCTCTACTGCTTTCATGCACACATTCACTCACACATGCAGACAGAAACATAAACACACATACACATGCACAGACTTTTTTCTGTTAATTTTTATTTTTTTGCACTGGTTAAACAGCAAAAGTGCTGCTTAACGAGTATAAAATAACGGCTCAATCAATCTTGCTTTCACTCACATGCGCACATACACTTACACACAAACAGACATAAACACACACTTTTTCTTTTAATTTTATCTTTTTTTTTTACATTTTACACTCACTAAACAGCAAAAGCACTGCTTAGTGAGCATGAAAAAATGGCGGCCATTAGTTTTTTTTCTGTCCGAGCTCCACAGCAGCTTGATATGCTGCCATGAAGCCACAGACTTGTTTTTCAGTGGGCATTACTTCTGTATTAATACCCTGCTGGAGAATGTTCATTCTCCAATCAGAATGGGATCTATGGATCACTCATTCTCTAGGGGTAGATAACTCCCTCTCCTTTGATCATCATGTTGCAAATGTGGTCAGGAAATCCTTCTTTGTGGCACGCAAAGGATATTTCCCCTGGGTTCATAGATTAATACTAGGTAAACTGGTCTCATGAGCCATTTTAAGCCTAGCCAATTACCCCATGTGAGAATCCAACCCTGCACCTTGTGTCTGTAAGTCAAATACCTTGACCATTACCCCAGCCTTCCACACTCTAGATCAAAAACAGTCCTTACTCCTTTATATTCTGAACTGATCAGGCCTATCATCGAATACAATGTGCCCTTTGGGATTTATCTTATTAAACATATCAAGTAGTTAGAGACCAAAGGTTATGGTCAAAAAAAGATCAAAGACCTAAAGGGCTGAAGGCCTTGTCCCTGTATTCAGTGTCTTATAGACTCCTTAGAGGCAATCTGTGCCTTACCTCCCAGATCACAAGGAATCCGGCAGTCCAAGACCTCTTATTTCTCTATAAATCTAACAGCGAACACTAGAACCAGAGATATGAATGTGATTTAGCTAATAAGCAAATCATGGTAGACAGATAGATATCTACCCCTTCTCTGGAACAAACTTCCTCTCCAGATTAAACAATGTGATATACTGCCTTCCTTTAAGAAAGAATTAGACAACGGGATTAATATTCATACATTCATCCCCAGAATGTTTGGCTTAATATTCCTTGAAAACGGATATAAGATCTAAGGGTGGGTGCTGGTAAAATGCAGGTGATCACATAAATCAGTTGCCTTGTATATTCTATGATTCTATGGTTTTATGTACGAATAAAAGAAAACATACAAAAATAAAATAAAAGCATAACTTAAAGTGTAGAACTTTTTTTTACAACAGAAATGGAATAACACAGAATAAAACACACAAGAAACTAAATAACTACAAAAAAGACACAATACAGCACTAAAGTAACATATTCTTATAATAGCAATAACCTATGGCCGGGTATGGGTAATACTTAATTTTCCCATGACTGACTTTGATTGGTCATTCAGGCCTTACTCTCATGACAAACAACACCAACCATGGGTAAATGAACCATTACCCACACCCAGCCATGGGTTATAATGTATCACTGTATTTATTCATATTACTATTTTCCACAACACATTCTTTTTTGTGGTGTTTTGTGGAGCTGCAAAAGCCTGAATATAAGCATGGAACAGAATACTCCTTGGCTCTGACAGTTTCAATCATTTGAAATCAGCTCACCCAATTTCCTTTCCTATGAATGCATTCAGCCATTTATACAGACTTGCAAAAATGTCTTTCCTTTGGTCATTCTTTAGGCTCTTTATGTGGGAGTCACTATGACACTTGGTTGAGTGTACTCTTTTTCCACATATAGCTTGCATTTAAGACTCTTTTGTTTAGTCACTTACCCAAATTTATTAAGGATATATGCAAAGCGGATTTAGCATCCAAGTCCCATAACCCACCCCCATATCTCTCAACAAATTTTTGCAGAATGCCCAGATTTTTGCCTCATATTTTTGCACATTCATCATAAAATTCTGGTGTTCTGGCAAATCATTACCAAATCATTGTGGAATGAAGTTAGAAAATAATGACAGACATTTTAAATTAAGACTTCATACCCTTCAGAAAATTCATGCTAATGCAAAACCTGTTATTCTATCAACATTCTAAGTTTGTAAGAGCAATGTATAAAAATTGTCCCTGTTTTTGCCCCCCCCCCCCATTATTTATGGCTTTATTCAGATTACTTGATCTAAGAAGTTGAGAGCTATACCACCCCATCCCCCAAAGAAGTACAGACTGCATTCATAGTTATAACAGAGTTTGCTTACAGTACCTTTGAAATAGATAGGCTCTGTATCAAAGATCATACAGATAAACCCTCTGTAGTGCTTGATTTGACCTTATTGCTACTAGCTTTATCATGGAAAACAGGAATCCCTGCTTATGCTATTGAACTTCCATCCATGCAAACTTAAATGCCAAACAGTCCCAGTCTAGTTTCTTTTTGAAGAGGACCACAGAGTTGCTATCAGGATTTGCCTTCCCTACTGTGTGTGCTACATCTTCACTATTTGGGTCTGCATGACTTTTGCCTTTCACTTCATGTCTTCTGATGTGTACTAGCAGATTTCTACATGTAGTTTAGCCTCTTTCCCTTCTGGGAAATCCTGTCTCTCCTGCATGGGATTTGTATTCCATGGATCCGGGATCCCTGTGCCCTTTCCCTTCCATGTCAGGAACTTTACTCCTAGCCAGTTCCTTGTGCTAATTGCTGTGGTTGTATATCTCCTGCTGTAGCCTATAAATCTGCTGTCATCATTCTGCCCTCCCACTGCCATCTTCAGTGCTGGAGAGTTTCCAACACTGTCTTCTTCCTGCCATAGCGATCCTTTGCTGACTCCTGTGAGCTCCTTTTATCTTTTTTTTTTTTGAGGATATAATCTCATCTTCAGATAGATTTGAAGGTTTTCGTTTTGGTCTGAGTGTGACTTATTTCTGTATTCCATATCTGCTCTACCCCACCTGCTTTTGTCCCTAGTTTTCATTCCAATTATAAGAGCTCCACCACCTAATTCTGAGCTTCTTAATACGGACTGGTACCCTAATATATCAATCAGCGGTTTTGCTGGTTACAGCAGGCTAATGACAATTTCTTCAGACTTTGTTTCTTCATTATTTCTTTCTTTCTCTTTTTTTTTCATCATTCTTGACCAGGAAGGTCCGTCTGGGATAAAACCCTTTATCAGACAAGGCCCAGGGAGAAAAGCTCCACATTTAGCACAAAATTATAAAATATACATAATAAAATACAGACACAAAATATCAGAAACAATTCAGAAATACAGGTTAATAGTGAAAATGAACATATGGATTGCACATTCAGTAGAGACAAAGAGCACTTGCATAGTTTACACGGCATCAGTTTGGGAAAAGAACATTTACATAGCTTACATAGTTATATATAGTGCATAATTATTCATTTGAGCAATACACAGATTTATATATAGTAGAGAGAAATATAATATTGCAAAAGATACTGTAATTATGCCTATAATTTCTAACTATTGATGTAATGAAAAATGAGGCAGTTTCACCTACGGATTTTTTTTAAAAAGAAGAAGGTAGTTTACAATCTACAGGATTAAGATCGGATGGCCAATCATAACCTGCTTATTATGTGTTTGAGATATGGATGTCAAGAAATTCACCTTGAGTCATTATGAGTTTCTGGAATGTTGGGTGGTAGGCTGGAGTTTTGTTTTGTGATTGCTAGGACTGCTGTATAAAGTAGAAATTAAACTGAGTTGAGATGTTGTCTGAGTTATTACTCGTTGTGGGTTGGGGAGTGGTGGTTTGCCCTGGGAGTAGTGTTTTTTTTTTTTTTTTTTTTAATGGAAGACCAGAAAAGATTGGAGTTGTTAGGATGTGTGATTTGGAGATTTAAGAAGAAGGATTTTTTCTCATTGGTTGTTTGCTGTTTCATAGGGTTATGTTTTCCTGTAGGGCTCTTTAATATTTATCTTGGATCATTTTTCCACGCATGGTCTCTCTTAGTTATTATTTCTTTGGTTTCACATGGTGGCCATGGAGCTGGGTTTGACCTAATTTACTTGATTCTGAGGGGTGCATGTTTGTTTACTACTTTTAGGAATATCTGGTTAAAGTGGGTGATTTCTTTGTCTTGTCAGTTGTAATGAGAGAGAGAGAATTGAGTTAATTTGTTATGTTATAACCTTGCTTCTGTTGTTTCACTTCAGCTGAGTAATCACTGCACTTATAATTTCTCTGACATCTGGACCTAGCGACTTTATATTCTTTGAGCTCTTGAGTATCCACTGTTTTGATATAAAGGAATAGAATTTACACAACATGTACCTATAATGACCCATGTGTCCTTGGAGTTTAACATTTCTGTGTATCTTCTCTATTTCAAGCACTAATGTTCATCTATTTTACTACACATCTAGCTCAAAATTCAGCCTCTGACTTCATCCACTATTGTTTCATTATTTCTACTTTTTTTTTGTAGTGAGCCTCTAGCATCCTGGGAAACTTATTCCACCATCTGTATCGATCTTCATTGTCAGACTTACTTTGCTGCTCCATTAATGTCATAGTCCTACCAAAGGGATTCTTTCAAGTTTTCCCCCACCTTCATTTATTTTTTTTTACTTGATTTTTTTTCAGGTTATATCAGAAATCAGGATTAAGCAGCCATCTTGTTTGGATTTTCCCCCAAAGTCTTCTTAAAGCCACATTCTTCACAATTCTTCAGTGAGCTAAATTTTAGCCGGCATATTTTTAAGCCTGATCACCTGGTTAAGGCTGGTCTTGTACTTTATAGTGTCTCGTTGAAATTCTGCATGCTTAATTTGGCAGACATGCCCTCTCTTCCCTTTTCCTGGGCTTTATAGAATCAGATTTTCCTGAATGTATTTTTTGTCCACATATTAGGTCTCTTCTTTCGCTCCTGTTTTCAGGTAAGAATACAGTTAACTGTCATAATATCTGATCATATCCCTTGGCCTCCTCTCTTCTTATTAACCAGGTGACCTTTCCTTGCAGTTTCACAACAAGCTTGACATTCTTATCTCTGGATAGGCACCAGAATTAAGCATAGTTCTGAACAACTCTCTATTCCTGGAGTCGGTTCCTTAAGGATACAGACCTTGGCTTTACCTCTGCCAGTTAAAACATATTTTGTATTGAAGTACTAAAAAACAACAAAAACAACTGGTGTTTTGATTTTTTTGTCACTATTATACTAAGGCATTTTCTTTATTTCTACTTTAGGGATAATACCTCTCAGCTGGCATTCGACTTTGATATTATTAGATAAAGGTGATACCTCCCAGCTGGCATTCTACTTTGATATTATTAGATAAAGATGAAGTACTTTACACTCTTTTCACAGTAAATCTTAGATGCCACTTATTTACCCACTCTGCTTGTCTCCTCAGGTTCCCCAGAAGTCTTGGTTCCCCATCTTAGCTAGGCCCCTTATTTTAAACTGTGTTTTTATCTTAATAATATCTACACATCGTGCATCTTGTTGTCAATGCCCCATGGGATGCCCAGTTCAAAGATGACAAAGAACACCGGTTCTGACCAACACTATGGAATCAAGACAACCACTTCTCTTTTCTTTAATTGGGTCCCTTTAAATAATATTTTCTACAACACATTTCCCCTTTTACCCATTTAGTCATTTTCCCTAATCTAAGTTCCTCCACCTTATTTACCAGTCTCTAGACATTCTTAAATGTTGTGATTTTTTTTTTTATCATTATTGTTCACTTTCATTGAAAGATACTTCATTTTTATCCTTAGTCAATTAAAGAATTACATTCTGCATTTCTTCTGAAGTGCCACTCACCCATTATTAAACTACCATCATTTTAATTAAGATTATCGTGCAACAAGTAATTTGCAGTGTCTTCCTTCTCCATGACTGTTTCAAACATTTTCATCTCTGGCTATGTTGTTCCATTTCTTCTCTACTGTTGAATGGCTCTGTTACCTTCTGCATTGTTTAAACTGCAATCGGTTCTTAAATATATTTGGCTCATTACATAATAATAGAGCACCTTTCAAAGTTTTCTGGTACTTGCAGTGGAAACTTTATGATGATGAATAGACAACGTCTGACAGAACCTACCTCCTTCTAAGTCACCAGATGATGTAAATGGGCTATTCCAAGCTAATTCTGTCTCTATGGGCTGAAGTGGGAATTAAACTCATAGACTGAATACCTATAGTTATCTGTCTGTCTGTGAGATTAAGATCCATTGTATGTTCTCTTATTTACCCATTAGTTACAAAGAAATCAGTTTAATCTGTTGACTTATTATTTTTCATGGTGCACATTACTCAGAGGTTAAAGTGCAAAATCTCAAAATCTTGAGAAATTGTTGAGTACAGAAGAAATCCATGGCAATAAATCTTTGAGCTGTCAAGCTGTCCATCCGTGCTCAGTTCATAGGTTCATAGGTAAGTACTAGGCAATTGCCCAAGGGCCTACATAAGCCTAGCCAACAATGTTCCCTGGCTTAGGCCACCCAAGAAAGTTATTTTCCAGTGCCACTGTCAAGCAAAGACACAAAAGTGATCCCCGGGGTGTATTTCCTATTTCCCATCCACTCATCAAGATTTTTCTTGAAGAGTGCTAATGAAGAACTTTGCTTGACATAGATGGGTAGCCTGTTTCAGAGTATGGGAAGTCTCTGGGACAAGAATCTATCCCTCCAGCATGTCCTGTTTATTGTGGTGACAAGGTTTAGGTCCCTAAAGCATGTAGCTTGGAGGGATTGGGATTTCTTTAGGTGTAGCATGTCCAACAGCTCTGGGTTTGACATAGCTTTATATGTTAGGCAGAGATCACCTCGGAGTAGGTGATATACTACGGAGTAAAGCTGGAGGTTTTTGAGACGGTCAGTGTAGGGCATTTGTTTGAGGCCAGTATTCCTCTTTGTGATGTACTTCTGTGACCTTTCCAACTGCTGCAGATGTCTTGTGAGGTACATTCCAAAAGGAGCATTGTACTCTATAATGGGTCTAATGAGTGTCGAGTAGAGGGGAACAACGACCTTTTATTCCTGGATGAGAACCCTTTTATGATGAGGTGTGCCACATAGAACGACTTCCTGACTACTGTGGCGATGTGAGTATCAAAGGAGAGACTACTGTCCACCTAGGTCCCAAGGTCTCTTATCACACATTCGGTGTTAAGTATATTGCTGCCTATGTGGTAGTTCACGGGTACAGAGTTTTCACCAAAGGGGATGACACTGTACTTTTTGGCATTAAGCTTGAGGCCATGGCTCTGACACCAGGCATCTGTCTCAGCGAGGCCCTTCTGTAGGATGTCCACATCATTTGGGGACTTGACTATGGCTCCTAGTTTGCAGTCATCTGTGAACTTCATTAGCCAGAGGCCTTCTGTGTTAGCCTGTACTTCAGAGAAATAGATACCAAACAGGAGAGGTCCCAGGACTGAATCCTGTGGTACTCCACTTGTCACTGGTTTGAAGTCAGATTTGGAGTCTGCAACTTTTACAGTGTGGGTTCTGTCAGTGAGCCAGTTGGCAACTCATCTTGTGATGTAGGGATTTATACCTAGTTTAGTGAGTTTAGCTATGATTCCAGAATAGGGGATTGTGTCGAAAGCCTTGGCGAAGTCAAGATTGGCTGTGTGAACCACCTTACCCTCATCGCCGGCTTTGGTGACTGCCTCAAAAAAGTTGATCAGGTTCAAGAGGTATGATCTGCTTTTCACAAACCCGAACTGGGTGGGATCCAGAGTTTGGAGGTTACCAATGTCTTTGTTTATGAGTTCCATGATGATACGTTCCATGGCCTTGCAGACCAGGCTCGTCAGGCTAATAGGGCAATGGTTCCCGGGATCAGTGGTGGCTCCCCCTTTGTGGAGTGGGATAACTGTTGCTCTGCTCAATTCAGTGGGCACAAAGCCTGATGTGAGGCTATTATTGAACATGGTGCTTAAGTGGGGAGCCAGTTCATTCTGAAGTTCATGTAAAATGCAGCCTGAAATGTTGTCCGGTCCCATGGATGCTGTGTTTTTGGCTTTGAGAGTGCAGCTTTTACCTGCGTAGTTGAGATTACATGGACTCTGCATTCTTCCTGTATAGATATGGGCTCTTTAGGGGGTGAGAGGGGGGTAAAATTAGAACTGAACCTATCTGCCAGGATGTTGGCAATATCAGTTGGTTCTGTAATTTTCGTGCTGTTGTGCTGTAACTCAGAGCAGATCTGGGTGTTGCCATTGAGATTCTTGACATAGCTATAGAATGCTTTGTGGTTGTCTTTAGAATTAGTGGTGATTTTGTTTTCATAGCTAGCTTTGGAGGATCTTATAAGGGATCTCAGCTTCTTACTGAGGCTGACCAGGGAGCTCCTCCACTCATGAGATTGTACTCTCTTTTGCAAGAGTTTCTTCTTTCTGTTGTACAGTTTGTTTATTGCAGGGGACCACCAGATTGGCTTCCTTTTTTTGGACGATAGCGTCTTGGTTCTGTTTGGGATAGCACAATCCATGCACTCGAGTAAGTGCTTATACAGTGCATTTCTGTAGGATTCAGCAGTTGTAACTGTATTGTCCATGGGTGTCATGACATTCACCACTTCTGTCTTAAGAAGCATGAAGTTGGCTTTGGAGAAATATTTTACCGTGGTTTCCTTAATGGGGGATGGGGGCGGGATGTGGATATCAAGGGTGATTAGCTTATGGTCAGATCAGACCAACGAGGAGTTGACTTCAAGTGTGGAACACCGGTCACTCGTATTGGTAATGACTAGGTCTAGGATATTGCTGCCCCTGGTGGAGGTGTGGATATGTTGATCCATGGCATTGGAGTTTATGAATTCCAGAAAGCGTTGAGCTAAGGAATTGGTACAAGAGTAGTTTTCCCAGTTAATGGTGGGGTAGTTGAAGTCGCCCATTATTAGGGTGTTTGGTTGAACCCTAATATTTTCCAGTGCATCAAGAAAAGAGGAGTGGGAATCCTGAGGCATGGTGGGGGATGTGTAGCAAGCTACAATTTGGATTGCAGTTTTGCCCAGAGTTAGTTGCACTTGGATAACCTTGGATGCATTATGCTGAGCAACTAGCCTGGATGTGTGGATATCCTTAATGAATATGGACTCATCTCTGCCTTTGGTGTTTCGGTCCAGGTTACATGGCCGAAAAGTGTGGTATGAGTTATAGCCTGGTAGCGCAGGGGGTGCTTTCTGGAGCCTTGAACCAGGTCTCAGTCACTGCACAGATATATTCAGACTGCTTTTCTGGGTTGTTTGCTATTAAAAGTATTACAGCTATATTCCAGCAATTGCTCATCTGTATTATCAGTAGGGGAGTTGGTAGATGTTTCCAAAGATTCTCCCCCACCACCTTTTATGCTGTGTAGCCTTGTTTGCTTTGTTTATAATTGTTAATTGGAGTAGAATGCTGATCTATGCAAACCTCAGGTTCAGCTGAGGGTTACAAGTTTAAAATGAACAGGTTATGCATACAGTAACCTTCGTTCTTTACAGAGGACATACTGTAGTGTTTAACGATGCAGATATAAATGTAGAAATGACACAACATGGTTGTTGCATTGAAAGCTGACAATGCATAATGAGCCGTTACAGACAGATTTGTATTGTTTGTTTCCACCATCTTCTCAAGGAACTCACAGTCACAGTATATTTACAATACATAATAAGAAGGATGTAGAGAGTCACAAATCAGAGAACATAAGACTGAGGAAAACAAGAATGAAGAATGGGATAAGAGAAAAGGGTATAGTTTATATGGATGGAAGAGTGGAGTTAAACAGAGTATAGGGAAGGCTGGGCCAGTGCCATAAGTATACTTAAAGGCTCGGGGTTCTTTTCCTGCAATGCTCAGTGTCAAAATGCAACTGTAAATAGCAAGCAAATAAAACAGTGCCAGTGTCTGTCTTGGCTTCACTTGGGTTTATGGGTCTAATAATATGAGAAATATTTGTTTGTTACACTTGTTGAAAGAGAACTACACCATATTTAACTCAGCTGGCTTCGATTGAACATGGTAGCTTATTACGGTTTCTGTGTAAATTCGGAATAGCCTTCTCAAAATTATTAGCAGTGTTTCAACAGTCGCACGTAAAATAGTTTTAAGTTTTCAAGTAAAACATTGACAATGGAGACAAAGAACATATAGCAAATTAAAAGTCAAGTCTAATAAAACATTGACGATGGAAACAAAAATAAACAATAAATTAAGAATCAAGTTCATAATATTGATTTAGCCACAAAATGAATGGATGGAAATTATTTTAAAGTGCTACCTCTTCTTATATAACAAGACTTTAATATCTAATTCTAACAAGATTGAAACACTTATTTCTTTAGGTTTTTCTTTATGGTTTATTTTTAACTCTCTTTATTCCAAAGTAAAATATGAGTCACTGTCATTGGCATTTTAAGTCTCATACTGTAGAAGGTAGTCTGTGGCACTTGAAAGGTGTGGTTATACTTTATCAGGAGGTCATATCCATGACATAACTCTGTTGCATGCTTCTTCAGTTAGAATGATGTGTCAAAAAATGTTACATATAGATATAGGTTCATAGGTAGGTACTAGGCTATCTGCCCAAAGGCATTTATAAGCCTAGCCGGAATGTGTTGGCTTTCGCCGCCCCCTTAGATTAGTTCCCTGTGCCTCTGTCCAGCAGAGCCATTGAAGTGATCCCTGGGGTAAACGTTCTGTTTCCCATCCACTCATCAAGGTTTCTCTTGAAGAGGGTTAGTGAGGAGCTCTGCCTAATGTAGATTGGAATCTTGTTCCAGAGCATTGGAGGTCGCTGGGACAGGAATCTATCACTCCAGCACGTCCTATTTATTGTTGTGGTGAGGTTTAGATCCCTGGAGTGTGTGGCTCGAGGGGATGTGGTTTTCTTTAGGTAGAGCAAGTCCATCAATTCTGGGTTGGACATGGCCTTGTATGTCAGGCAGAGATCACCTCTGAGTAGGCGGTGTGCAACTGAGTACAGCTGGAGTTTCTTCATTCGAGCTGCATAGGGCATCTGCTTGAGGTCAGTGATCCTCTTGGCAAGGTACTTCTATGGTCTTTCCAGTTGTTGCAGGTGTCTTGTAAGGTACATCCCAAATGGGGCATTGTACTCTATGATGGGTCTGATGAGTGATGCGTAGAGGGACCCAATGACCTCTTGATCTGGATGCAAACCCTTTTGTGTTTAAGTGGGCCACATAGAAGGATTTTCTAACCACTTTGACAATGTGATTATCAAAAGAGAGGTTACTATCTACTTGGGTCCCCAGATCCCTTATTACGTCTTCTGTATTTAGGGAGCTACCACCTATGTGATAGTTTGTGGGTACTTTGTTTTTTCCAAAGGGGATGACTATGCACTTTTTTTGCATTTAGCTTGAGGTCATGGTTTTGACACCAGGTATCTGTCTCAGTGAGACCCTTCTGGAGGATGTTTGTGTCAGCCAGAGAGTCAATTGTAGCCCCTAGATTTGCAGTTGTCTGTGAACTTGGTCAGCCATAGTCCTCCTGTGCTTGCCTGTACCTCTGAGAAGTATATGCTGAACAGGAGAGGTCCTAGGACTGAGCCCTGGGGAATGCCACTTGTAATCGGTTTAGAGTCAGACCTAGCTCCCACAACTCTTACCATGCGGGTTCTGTCCATGAGCCAGTTGGCAACCCATCTCGTAACGTAGGGGTTTATGTTCAGGCTGGTGAGCTTGCCTATAATACCTGAGTGGGAAATGGTGTCAAAGGCCTTTGAGAGGTCTAGGTAGACTGTGTGGACCACCTTTCCCTCATCTATAGCCTTGATAACTGTCTGAAAGAAGTCCACCAGATTTAGGAGGCATGATCTGCCCTTAAAGCCAAACTGGGTAGGGTCCAGTGTTTGGAGGTTCCCAATGTCTCTGTTAATGAGATCCATGATGATGTGCTCCATAGCTTTGCAGACCAAGCTAGTCAGGCTTATAGGGTGATAGTTCCGGGGTCCTTTGTGGCTCCACATTTGTGGAGCGGAATAACTGTTGCTGTATGCCACTCTGTGGGCACATAGCCTGTGGAGAGGATGAGTTTAAACAGTGTGTTTAGGTGAGGGGTTAGTTCATCTTTGAGCTCGTGTAGTATACAGCCTGGAACACTGTCCGGTCCCACCGATGCTGTGTTTTTGGCTTTGGAGAGGGCTGTTTTAACCTGAGTGTCTGTGATTTCAGTGGCACTGCATTCTTCTGGTATAGTTATGGGTCCTTTTGGGGGTGAGAGGAGGTGAAGTTTGCACTGAACCTGCCTGCCAGGATGTTGGCTCTATTGGTCGGTTCAGTGTATTTTGTGCCATTCTCCACTAACTCTGAGCAGATCTGGGAATTGCCACTTAGATTTTTGACATAGCTAAAGAATGCATTGTGGTTATCTTTGGAGTCTGTGGCAATTTTTCTTTCGAAGCTAGCCTTGGATGATTTTATGAGGGAATGTAGTTTCTTGCTGATACTGGTCAGGGATGTCTTCCCTTCTTGGGATTTTACTCTTTTCTGTACTAGTTTCCTCCTTCTATTGTTTAGCTTGTTTATGGCAGGGGTCGACCAGACTGGTTTCCTTTTCTTGGAGGATTGAGTCTTGGTTTTCTTTGGGATAGCATGATCCATGCATTCTTGTAGGTACCTGTAGAGTGCATTAGTAAAGGATTTTGCAGTTTGGACAGCGTTATCCTTTAGCATGGGGGCTTTGCAACTTCCCACCTCGGTCTTAAGTAATGTGAAGTTTGCTTTTGAAAAGTTTTTCACGCTCATTTCTTTGACCGGGGGGGGTGATGATGGTCAGATCTAACTAACAAGGGGTTGACATTCGGTGTGGAACACTGGTTGCCCATGTTGGTGATGACCAGGTCCAATATGTTGTCACCTCTGGTGGAGGTGTTGATCAGTTGATCCAGGGTGTTTGAGTTTATAAATTCTAGGAAATGTTGGGCAAGGGAGTTTGTACTTGAGTAGTTCTCCCAGTTAATGTTTGGGTAATTGAAATCACCCAATATCAGGGTGTTTGGTAGTGCTGGGGTGCTCTCTGGAGCCTTAAACCAGGTTTCTGTTACTGCACATATATCAATTTTCTCCATACTGAGAAGTGCCTCGAGTGCGTGCATTTTGAGGTATAGACTTCTGGCATTGAGTAGCATTACCTTCAGTTTTTTGTTACTTGTGCTATTTACGGTGGTGGATTTGTCTTTTGAGCCTTGCCTAAAAAAGGCACTATGGGGCTGGCAAGAGCCTTGGCCAGTATTCGAAAGCCAAAGGGTGAAAGGTGCAAGCCGTCTCTAGTAAAGCAGCGTGGCTTGTCGAGCATGTCATCCCAGGCTGACAGACACTGGATCCTCTTTGAATGACACCAGAAGCTTAGCCAATTGTTGAAATTGATAATTTTTTCTCTATACTGTGGTATCATTCTTGGTGAGAGCAGGATGCTACTCAGGGTCAGGGTCATACCAGCATGGGCTACATGATCAGAGAGCTCCTCCATGTCTGTTTTTATGTAGTCCAGGGAGGTACGGCTCAGGTCATTCACACCAACATGGACAACGACAGATTTATATTTGTACTTGTTCTGGAGTGACCTGAGTAATTGTGTTATGTGGCAGATCCTGGCACCCAACAGGCAGCTAACAGTAACCTTCTTCTTGTTCAGCCTAGTGAGTGGGACGTCAGTGTGCCTGACTATAGAGTCATTTATTACTAGTGTGTTTGGTATGTTATTTTGCCTTAAGGGCTGTGATTGCATGGCACACTGGTTTTGTGAAGTATGTGTTTCATGGTTTGTGTTGGGGGGGGGTGGAGGTTGCTTGGATGTCTGCTTTGGAGGTATCTGTTGCTTTCGCATATTTTTATTTAGAGCCTCCGAGTATGTTTTCATGTATTTATGTGTGTTTTTTGCCGGTGTTGGTTTCATAGGTCTATGTGAGACTGGTGGTGTGATGCAAGTAATTCCCTTCTCCTCTTGACTGCCTGGTCCAGTCTTGGGTTGAGAGAGCTTGGCCTCCAGTTTGCTGTATAATTGCATCTCTCGCATGTATTAGTGTTTGGTGGAAGGAGGAGAGCGTTGTCTGTGTACATGAGGCAATTGTAACATTGCCTCAAAATGCCCAAATTCACCAGTTGGACCGGAGAGCACACCTGAAACTGCCCTTTGGACATGCCTGGATAGGTACAGTGAACTGTTTTACTGATTGGCTGGTAAGGTCAAATAGAGAGCCTTGTCCATCTATAAAGTATAGGGGGGTCTAGTGCTAAGGTTTATTAGTGCTTGCTATGAGTTTTGAGCAAGTGCCGGGATGAAAAGTGAATGGTTTGAGTGCTTAAGTTGAAAGATTGTCTAGTTCCAAGGGAAAAATTGAAGAGTAGACTTTGTGGAGCTGGGAATAATTATACTCTAGCTAACCAGCGCTGCCTGGCGCGCAAAACCATACAAATGCAGGTTTTATAGTAGGGAAATGAAAGAGATAGAAATTAGCCCAAAATACCCAATAAACTACTAATTTCTGGGCTGAAACCACTCCTCCAGGGACAGATAGGCTGCTCAAAGCTCCCTCTCTCACAGTGAACAGAGAAACTTCCTTCTATCCAAGTAAGGTATGGGCAACACAGAAACTTGCAACACAGCACTGAATTCAGCACTAACCTGGGTGTGTAGGGTATATGAATTTTAGATGTAGGTTTATATGTATTTTATATATTTGTCTATATCTCTTGGTCTGTGTGTCTGGAAAGATCTCTTTATGTGCCAAGTTAACAAATGATTAAGTGATCTTCCAGAAAATCCTTACAAATCCCTATTTTAGATAAAATGTGTGAACTTTCATAAGTCTAAACATCATTTTCTACAACAGGACTGGTGACTTTTATTTGCTTCTTTTCTTCCTCAGTGTCAAAACTGACCACTCAACTTTCCAGATTTAGGTCATCAGACCATCTTCTGGCTGAGAAACTTCATTCAAAGAGAGGGACTTCACAGCATTGTCCATGCTACATCAAGGATTTTTCCAAATGGTCAGTTAATTTATCTATACCTTAATTCCCCCTTTGTTTGGGTAGGCATGCTAAGGTCATTGTGAGGGTGTTGCCCCTGCTTTTCATATACCAAGCTGTTCAACTGACCACCTACTGAGTCATTTGCTGATACCTTCTATCATTGGCTCTCAGTTCCCCAGACGTCTTGACATTTGCATGCCATTAGGATGCCCCCTCCTCATCCCTATGAAACAGACAAGCAGTCAAACCCTCATGACACACTCCTTGACCCACAGACATTCCCTCAGCACTCAGGTCACAAGTCAGTAAGCTTTAGTAGTGAAAATATGGGACATCACTATATAAGACAGACCGTGAAGCAAAGGAATGAAATGTGAGACATATGAAGTGAAATGGAAAGAATCTTTTTGACTAATTGATGAAAGACTGCAGTGTAAAGTTATCTTTATCCTAAAACACAGCATATGCACAATTACTCTAGTAAAGAATGAAATTAAAAAAACTTACATTTATGTAAACTGGAAGATTCATTACAGCAGAACACTACAGAAATATGACAAGCAGCACTAAAAGAGATTCTGTGTCCTGTGGGAGGCATGTTTACTAAGGCATATACAGAAGAAGCGAAATAGAAAATAATTAAAAATATACACTTTTATTTAACTTCCTACACTGCAGACATAAGTACACATACAATAAAAGAAGAGAAAACAAACATAGCAAACATTTCATGTTCATGCATTGAGCATATATGATTTATTTTTAAGAATTATCATTCACTTCAGCATTGCAAAACCATCTCTTTTACCTTACTCCTCCTGAGCTTTGACCTGCATGTATTTTTCCCATTAATTCATTTATTTCTGTGCAATTTGCTCCCTCCTTTTCTAAAGATCCTACAGATTCATAGGTTCATAGGGTCATAGGGTCATAGCTTGGTACTAGGTAATCGGCCCCAGGACCTATACAAGCCTAGCCATAACAATTCCCTGGCTATTTCTTCCCACACTATTTACTTCCCTGGACCTCTATCTAGCAGGGTGACTGACGTGATCTCCGGGGTGAATTTCCTTTCTGCTTTACAGTATTCGGTACTTCAATTACAGTTGGTTTAGATGATTATTTCTACACAATAACATCAAATGTAGTATGGTCTTACTATATCTAGGCAATTCAGATCCTATATGCCAGCTCAATCATTAGTTACAACCATTTGCTCCACCAACATTTTTCATAAAGTGCTCTACAGGGAATTGTTAAAATCTGCCAGCTCATTACACTATCAGAAGACATGTTCCCGATTACCTCTTTTGGTCCCATTACACCTCATGCATTTATTTACCTGAGGAAAATAATCTGAAGTCTGCTAGTGGTATAAAAATACCTTTGCAGACACTTTTTAGCAAAACTCCTAAACCATTTGTACTTTGTTGCATACTTGGGAGCCATAAGAATGTTCTCCCACTGTTTTTTTTTTTTTGTATATTGCCTTTTCATTCTTTCTTCCCAATCTTCTCAGACCAGCTCTGATTGATTCTTATAGATAATGTCCAATATTTTATATGCCCTACCAATTATCAGGTTTTACTAGCAGTTCTGTTCTAGACTCAACTAAAGACTCTAAAAGACCTGATATTTCGTTTAGCATTCCTATAGTCATTTATCCTTTTCTATATTCTGATCAATTCAGGGTAGTGAAGGTACTCTCTAACCTGCAGTCCAGATTTCTGCTTGGCCTCATCCCACTCAGTTATCTTTCCACCTCTAATTGTTTGCCTTCAAAACCTGGTTACTGTACTAATTTTGTCCATTAAATTCCAGATCTCTCTTGTCTTCTATACCCCTACTTACAGTCATCCATATTGGCAAATTCTTCCATTCTCATGTTGGTTTAGCTCTCGGAATACTTTCTGCTACTTTATGAATATAATATTCTACTTAGTCATTATTTTCCTTAAGGACCTGCATCCAAAATCATACTCTGTCCTTACTTCTTAAAAAAACCCTCCACCCCGCCATTTCATTAGCATCCACTTCCACTCTGATTTATAACCTTTGGCTTGTGTTTTGTGTACGAGCCGTAAATGTATAACTGAAAAGTATTCCTTCAAATCAGGTAATCCTACACCAAGTTGTTCAATGGGGAAAATCAACTTAACTCCTCCCTTCGTCCCCTCTCAAGTAAATTCTTTCACTGCTTTACTAATTATGGTCCACAACAAAGGGACCAGAAACATGCTCATGTTTGTATGTTTCTATCTATATTCATAATCACGAATTTCTATCTTTTCAATGTTTGCATTATCTTTTATTTAGTATCTTCCCACTTATTCTTGAGTGGCATCCAGACATGAAAATATTTCTATTTATCATGTCCCTGTAAATATAGGTTTTGCTGATCCAATTCACGTGAGGATATATAGTTTACTACTACAGTCTTTGTTGTATCTTCATTTATTTTAAATCCTGAAAAGACTTGCAATTGTCTTAGAATATTCTCCAATACCAAAATATCCTTTTCCAGGATCTATCAAGTACAAAATAATGTCTGCAAATAAAGCTTATTTTTCTTGATTACCATACCGGTTATATCATTGAGTTTGTGAGTCCCTTATTTTCTTTGCCAGAGGTTCTAAATATTAATCAGATTGCAAAGGGGAAGAGGATACCTCTGCCAAATTTGTCTGTTCAAACACAACTTGTCAGACAGCAACATTCCCACCTTCAAAACTTTCATTTATATATATATATATATATATATATATATATATATATATATATATATGTATATATATATATATATATATATACACACACACACACATAGATACGTATATCATATACATATATATATATATATATATATATATATATATATATATATATATATATGTATATACACACACACACATAGATACGTATATCATATACATATATATATATATATATATATATATATATATATATATATATATATATGTGTGTGTGTGTATACACACACACACACATAGATACGTATATCATATATATATACATATCTATATATATATTTTTTTCCCCTGTATTATGTAGTTTATATCCAGCCCAGTTATAGTGCCTTGAGGAATAATATGTAAACGCTATCAGAGTTCTTCTGCATCAAACATTCTTTCGTATTCATTCAGAAATCTAGCCAGGAATTGAAAAGTAGAAGTTATTGCTTAACTCACTAGATCTAAACCAAAATAACCTTATGGAAGTCAAGGGAGAAGATGAGCATGTTATGAGGTTGCTAGAAGAAGCAGGAACAAGGTGAAAATGAAGATGGTAAGCATGAGGAAGAGGGAAGTATGAGGAAGACCAAAAAGATAAATTCTACATACATGAGATCCAGTCATAAGGCTGCTACGGAGATGCTTTATTACTTCTTTGTAAGCAAAGAATTTATGGAATGTCAGGTAGGAAAATTGCTGGAGTTATAAACAGTAGGGAGTGGGAATGTTACTCATATTTTAGAAATGTCAGGAAGTCAATCACTTATGACAAGAGATTAAGGAGCAAGAAAAAATGGTACATGTATTATCGCAACCAGATTTTTGCAATTATAATGGTTGCTTCCCAATGTTTTAATGTAAGCATTAATGGGATGACAATGTCACACAAAGTGTTTTCTGTCACACTGAAGGTTGTCTTAGGCAGGGTTATCATTAAAAAAATTACAAAGTTAATGTAGCTGTTTAGGTATGCACTTTCTCACCGGCATGTCATGTGGCTGGCAGTAAAGTGCATACACACTTCAACTGTCAGGGTTGCTGTCTTACTCACTGTAATTGCTCACCCATGTCCCCCACATAAAAAGGCACACACACACACACACACACACACACACACACACACACACACACACACACACACACACACACACACGAATGATGCTTTCACTCCAGTTTCTTTTTTTTTTAACAAATGTCAGACATATGCACAGGTGCAAACATCCCACATACTCCAAGAACTGCTTCAACAGGCCATAACATGTTTTCCATAGTGTTCTTAGTAGCTTGAATCAAGAACCTGTAATCAGCTATCAACATCATCCACTAAAACTTTTTTGTTTGTAAAGTGGACTGGTGTATTGGAATTGAGGCTGTTGTGTCATGGTGACTTTTTGTTAAAAATGAGCTATTATGTGATGCAATTCATTTTCACTGAGACTTAATCCTTACTGGTCTAGGATAAGTAAGTAAGTAAGTAAGGGTTTCTTTGCAGTGTCAGAATATTACATTATGTTATGTGTCAAGTCAGTGTTGAATGTATAATTTTAACTACACCCCAAGCATAAACTAATTGACTAATCTGCTCACAAAAATGACAGTGCGGGGGGGGGGGTGCACTGTGTTTGTGGCTATTTCTAGAGAATTCACAAAATACAGTAATGAGCAAGTCTGCACATGCAGAAATGTAACTTAGCAATGTTAGGTGAATAGCGGTGAGCCCCAATAAGTTACTATTCAACCATGTAACAACACAGTTAATTTATTGAAATGCAAAATAAATGGGAGTATAAGAAAGTCAGAAAGGAGAAGAGCAAACAGAGCAATATATACAAGGGGGGGTGGCAAGAAGATAGAGGTACAGAAACAAGCATAAAACAGAGACAAAGACTAAACAGATGCTAGGTATACTGATATGTATCAGGGCCAAAACTGCAGACTAGGTATAGAAACTCAAATTTTCCTATTAGATGATGTGTGTGCAAGGATACAGCAGCATTGCAACTGTGGCCAAGGGTGGAGAGGAAACACTGACATGATGGTGAAGCTGGAGATAATTGGCCATGGAAGGTGTAATTTGGTGTACCCTGTGGGTATGTTATATGGGACACAAACAAAGACCTACCATGTGGACTTGGACAATGTCGGTATGTATGCAGCCCAACATGCATATGATGTCAATGGGATTTACCAGAAATGGACAAGTAATGTTTGGCAACATAGGCAACTATCAGAATGTGCTTGACAACTATGGTTATTATATACCAGGGTACGGGTTCCTATTATTTAAGCGAACGCTTAAAGTTGCAAACTCTGTTTCGTCGAACGTGTTTATGTGAAATGGCAAAATGCCAAAAGCACGGAACAGCGATTTTTTTCCTAGGGAAAAAAAATCACTGGGCCATTTTCGGGACTTTGCCATTTCCTCCACTGTGGTGCGATCTCAGAGTTGGTATATTTAAGTAGGGGGGTGGGGGGGGGCCGAAGCCCCCACTTTATTTTGTATTTGTTTATTTTTATTTTTTTTTATTTTTTAAAGATCAGCGATTTTTTTCCTTGGGAAAAAAATCACTGATCCTTGTGTTTGACATTTTGACTTTTCAGACTGGGTCGATTATATAGCGTTCACAATTTCAAGCTTTCACTAATATAATATAGACCCCCAGGGTAAAATACACAGTTATAGTAAAGCATGAATGCCAATGCCATGCAGCTTGAAGTGGATCCTGCCTGGGCATATGGTGGTGGTGTGATGTACGGTCAAAAAGATGAGATGCATACCCTCCATCATATGTCCTCTTGGTCTGTGGCTACCCAAAACACATGTTTGTACCAATAGGCATGCATTCTAGACATTGTGTGACAGTGGACATGCTGTCCAGACAAACCAAGCCAGCCACTGGTATGCAAATATGGAAAGTCAGTATCCCTGAATAAACAGAGCATGTATGTGGGTTAGCAACACAGCATATACATATAGGTTGTGTCTGGCAATATATAGTACTATTACATAAGTGTGTCTCATGTAACTCAATTCAATGCTGCTCTGATATAAAGAACCTATCTATAAGATAATGGCAGTCATACTCACCCCTGCATCTGAAAAGAATTTCCATCTTCCTCCAGTACAGGAGCTAATTGTCTGCAATCTGCTCCTGAGCTGAAAAACAAGAACAAAAAATACCAATGTCTGAATTCAATGTCCTGCAAGGGACCATAGTATTACATGCATCATTTTTTCTGCTATGTTATGTTATGTTTGTTCTGTCCCATAGTTATCAGCTAGACACTGCCTCTTAGCCAGTAGAAGACCATACTGAGTTTGTCTCTGCCCTCGGATAGTCATCCCCTACATTTGGCACCTCCATAGGCTCTTCATTGAGCATCTCCTTCTATGCTGACTCCAGGACTTTTTCCTCCAAAATGTTTCTTTCCTGCTGTATCTGTTTGTGTAGTAACATATTGTATAGTATTGTGCATACTGCAAAGATTCGATTGCACGTCTCCAGGGTTATACTGAAGTGCATCACCATGTAAATCTAGAAAGTGGAGGCGGGCTTTTAGCAGGTCCAAACACAAATTCATAAATGAGTTTGGTCCGTGACATGGCAGTGCTGTGTGGATTTTGGCCATGTTTTGTGGGTTTCTAATTGGTAACTTTAGCCATGGCTTCAGGGCATACCAGGCTTCGCCAACAATATAGCTCTGTGGAAAATCACCCCTCACAAACTGCTTATTGAAGTCAAACATATGTTGGAGTAATGGAACATGAACCACACAATAACAAGGTAGCACTGAAAAACAAACTAATAAACAAGAGCAGATTGCTAAAAAATGGGAATACAGCAGGCAATACTGGAAACAGATCCTTTTTTTTCCACAAGACATTCATTCAAGACATTCATTAAGCACTTTTGTCCTTCACCAGGGACTTCATCAGAGTGATTTTTATCATTACATCACTTCCTTAAATATTCAAACCAATTAAAAAAAAGTGATTACACTGAATATTTAAGGAAGTGATGTAATAAAATAAGCCATACTGATAGTTCCCAGTGAGTGACGAAAGTGCTTAAGGAATATCTTGAATGAATTTCTTGGGAAGCAATGGAAACTATCTATGTGGTCTGCTGACACATTGTATATTATAGTGTGTGCATAACAAACCACCTTGCAGTTGATAAAGTGGAATCCCTTATGGTTAACATACCATTGTTCCTGCTTCCATTGTGCCTTAATTGCAAATTGGGTGCAGTCAATGGCTCCTAGTACCTCTGAGAAATGGGCTATATGATAAAACGTCTGGATTGTATTGCTTCTGTCTTCTGTGGTATGTGGGAAACACATATTCTCCCCACATATTGTAGAATGGTACTGAGAAACTGGTAGAACATCCTTGAGTTAAATGCCATGATGTACCCACTGTATCCCATCATTGATCACTGAAAGGTACCTGTAGTTAATATGCTGAAAGCTACACATACCTTGATGTCCACAGGAAGGGGTACTCCACGTGATCCACAGGCATTTATATGAAGGTGACATACCTCGACCAGCTCCTGCATAGTACTTATTTTCACACAACAGTGGTGCACTCTTTTAGTGTTATGGGAAGTATGACAGACAGCTGACTCAGCAATGGAAAGGGCGACAACCCACACCTCTGTGACTCCCAGGAGTGAAAGCAGCTTCTTGACTATACATATTTACTTATGCTGTCACTGTCCTGTACAGGCTTTCATAGGTTTGAACTAGGCTAACTACCATTGTGGGACATTTTAAGCCTAGCCAGTTACCCCATGTGAGAATCAAACCCCCGCAACGTGTCAGGCCGACCTCCCCTCCCTATGCCAACCCCCCCCCCCCCATATAACTGTAATCAACAACTCTGGCAGTAAGGTCTTGTCAAATAAAATATATACATCGATGTATTGTATTATCATATTGTTTACCCTCATTTGCATCTTCCATTACCCTCATTACAATAATGTTGTTCCTTTCCATGTCAGTAAACCATCATTTGCATATTCTGTATGATGTGGTATTTCACAGCCTGTAACAATTATGAATAACTGTGTCCTTGAATCACTTTCACCTAATGTGTATGGTCATTCTTTACACAAATTCCATTTCTGAATCTCAGGATCAGTCTTGCATGGTATACACACTGACATACAATTTAGTATATCACCAATTCACCTATAGCACATCTTTGGGACTTGGGACAAAACTGAATAACTAAGTAAAAACCCACGTAGACACTGGAAAGCTATATAGACTACACAGAGAAAACTCTAAAGGCAGCAATTCGCAGAGCAATGCCACTTCTTTTCCAGACTCAATTCTGCAATGATACAAATTATAATGGCCACACAGTCCTTAATATTAATGACTAGTCTGGAAGACTACATTTGTATTTTTAGTTGTGTATTATCATTTATGAATGCCACAAATTGAACATGCGCACAAGAAAAAAACATTGCCTTTCACAACTTGTTTTAACGTCTAACCAAACAACAAAAAACACTCTACCTTTTTGACACATGGGCATTTTAGCCAAAACATGAAAAGTTCTAAACTTTTCCAGAAACTTTTCAAAGTGTATTTCTTAAGTTATTCAGAGCAAACACATTAATCTGTAGCAACTTGAATGAATTTCTTGACATTTTAAATAATAAAACTATAAATATATACAAATTTTACCACTTCCAACCTTGGGAGATTGCTAAAATGAACAGTCTTGAGGCATTATTTTTGGATCCCTCAACTCTGACACTTAAGCTAAGTTCATTTTCTACAGCTGATATCTTTAACTAAATAGAGACATCAAGACTTCAATAGTTTGCATTTTTAAAATGCTGTTGTCAATCATCTCAAAACCCACAGTTTTCTTAGGTAGTCAGCAAAACACACTGAAAAGCATTGCACTGAACCACAATTAAAGTGTTGACTAAACCATAAGTATTGCATACAAGATCACATAATCATAAAAGAAAATGACAGGTATATCTAATGTTTATCAGTTCTAAGAAAAATCAGCAACTTCTTAGAAAATAGAGAATTAGGGAGCTGGCTTAATTTTTCATGACTCAGGCTTTGTCCCCCAGAGTCACTAAGAATGTTATGTCCCAAAAACTGCTGCTTTAATATAAGTGTGATGTGGATTAAACCTTTAAGAGGAAAGAGTAAAATACCACAATGGCCTTGAATGGGATTTGCAAATGTTCAGGTGGAATGCAGGGGTTTTCTTTTTACTGCACTTCATTTGCATAATTTCATAATATTCCTGCATGGTGGCTATTAATTGCAGACGTAGATTAAATAAAAAGATTATCTGATATCCTGTGTAGACATGTCAAAATACATAGCAAAGACAATGGAAGTGAAACAGACAAAAAAGCACAGCTCTATAACTCCAGGAAACACTTCAGCTATAATCAAGAGCGTTGTACATAATCAGTCTCTGAACTTTGACTGCAATATGAGTCCAAAGTAAAGGAAAATACACAGACACATTACACACACAAACTGACACACACACACACACACACACACACACATATATATATATATATATATATATATATATATATACATACACACACACACACACACACACACACACACACACACACACACACACACACACACACACACACACACACACACAGACACACACACACACACACACACACACACACACACACGCTCACTCACACACAAACACACACACACACACACACACACACACACATATATATATATCTATATATGGGTCTATATTAAAATCGCAAAAGCCCTAGTCACCGAATATGAAAACACCGACACATATTCTGCGAACTGCGAATACACCGAACTCCCTAAACCATGAAATTCAAAAACTCGAACCGCCATAGTTCTCTCACCCCACCGCCCGCTACATACTACCTACCCAAACAAACCAAATAATCCACATACATACACTAACCAAAACCCTACTTCTAACCCTAAACTAAACCCTACTTCTAACCCTACACTAAATCTTGCAAATACCACCATGTATGCACCTACCTTAACCCACACCCTAACCCTAAGGTCTGTAACTATCGCACACTTACCTTAAGAAGCTATACCCAAACAAACTAAATAATCCACACACATACACTTAACAAAACCCTACTTCTAACCCTACACTAAATCTCACATACACTACAATCTATGCACTTATCTTAACCCGCATCCTAACCTTAAGGTCCATAACTATCGCACACTTACCTTACGGAGCTATACCGCAAAAGGGCCAACCATGACGATTCGACATTGCAGATTTCGTGCTTGAGGACAATCGATGTTTTCACAGTTCGATGAAGACGTATCAGCATTTACGTATTCAGGTAAGTACACCTTCGAGCTTCTAATATAGACCCCTATATATATATATATATATATATATATATATATATATATATATATATTTATGACAGACTACATGGCTACATGGAAACAGACAGCAGACTAAAATAAGAAAATGTGCAGTCTGACAGTTTATTGTAGTTAGCACCTTGTAGTCTGCCAGTTTATTGTAGTTGTCCCCTGGTAGTTACCTTGCCTCCAAGAAAAGTCCACCAGTTTATTGTAGTAATCACCTTGTAGTTGCCCTGCCTCCATGAAAAGTCTACCAGTTTATTGCAGTTATCACCTTGTAGTTGCCTGCCTCCATGAAAAGTCTGACAGTCTATTGCAGTTATCACCTCATGGTTGCCCTGCCTCCATAGCCTCATCTACCTACTGCCCCAAGATCCCACCAATTAATGGAACCTTCTAGAGTTCGATTATCGAAAGTATTTGGGACCTAGGGTAGTTTGGATAATCAAATTGTTCGGATAATCACACATAGAATTGAACCGGATACAAAACTTCTAAAATCTTGTTTTTTTCCTGTACACAGGAATACTCTTTTCACATTCAGCCATTTCAGTGGATAATAAAGAATATTTTTCACACATGAGCTGGCTACAAGCTCAAAAAACATGCTCAAGCAAATACATATAATGTTTACATATTCAGACTTTATGATGTTTCCTACGTGAAAACTTTGGAAGGCTGATTCTGATAACTGACGTTTCTGATGCTCGACATTCACATAATCGACTCTCTACTGTATTCTACTGTATTCTTTATCAAGCGGTTTTCTGTTTGGCTCACTATTCACCATCATTTAGCTCATTCCACCAATCTACCATCCTCTTGGTAAAAAAAAAAAGACTTCCTCATACACAGACACACACAAACACATAAATACACACAAAGGTGCGCGAGTGCGCATACACACACACACACACACACACACACACACACACACACACACACACACACACACACACACACACACACACACTCAAACACATAAATACACACATGCACACACACACACACACACACACACACACACACACACACACACACACACACACACATACACATATTACGTCGATGATGTGCAAATGTGATTCAGGGCCAGCTATTGCTACAGTAATAAAGACCTTATTATCAACTAACTAGCATGCCTCTGAATTGCACTCTAGCTAACACTAACACAATCTGGCCTGACAACAGTATTGTTCTCCTTAGCAGGCTATGCATCACATCAGTGGCTGCTGGTGACTTCAAATCAAAGTGAGACTGCAGGAGACAGCTGAATGGGTGGGGTCAATGGGAAGGGGTATGGCCATCTAGAATAGGGAGGAGTTATGCTCAAAACCACAAAAACTGTAACTTTAATTAAATATACTGCCCGGATGCCAAACCATCATTATGAGAGTCTAATAAAGACAAAACGAAGTGTAGAAGAAAAAAAAATTCAATGCATTGGCTGCATGACAGCTTACTTAATATCTAAATGGAAACAAAAAGGTTGTGAGGCATTCAAAAATAAATTACTTTTTAAATACATTACTGGAATGCCAATCAAAATCAAGTATAAGAAAAACAAGCAGCACTCACCTCAAACTACTTCTCCTTGCACTGCAGTTCTAATTATAATTTATATTCAGCTTTATTAAAGTACCAATTAACATGCTGAAAGTAGCAATCTCTGTGATACCTCCACTTGTAAAAATGTTTCTTATCCAAAAAAGACCTGCTGCCTGACAACAACTATCTACTTGTTTCATGGGGAAAACATGATCAAAGTAAAAAATGAAAAGCAAACAAGAAACAAGCTCAAGCTATATTGCTTAAAGGATTACTGCACAAGTTTTGGACCACACATGATAGATTGGCATTCTGTTTAGTTTACAGGTAAAGCCTGCAAAGATGACTGCAAGTCTCCAACAAATGTAATGAGCTTCTTAAAATAATGTAATCCTGCCCTTTATTACAAGTACTGTCATATGCATTTCAATATCCAAGGCTTATACGTTATCTAGTTATGTAAATATTCTTTGCATGGCAACAACAGAAAGGCTTTCAATGTTGGCAATTCTTTAACAGTATGCTTATTAAAGCTTACTTGCATCTTACAATCTCAAACAAGCTTATCTGATGGTCATTAAAGCACTGCTACTTAAACGCAGACCAACATGCACTTTCTGAATAATAATAAGCATAAATCAACAGTATAAAAATATGACAGAAAACCGAACATTCTGCAAAATCAATGACAGATGAAAAGCCACTGTAGTACTTGTGTCTACATTGGATGAGGGGATACACTGCACATTTACACTGCATAACTACTCCTTGCCTTGCTTGGATACATCCAGAGTCACTACATGGAGGAGTGGGGTGCAACAAGTATGTCACAATTTGAAATGTCTCTGGCTGACTGTGATGGCCCTGACACATTTGTCATACATCTCAACCTCAGAGCAAGAAATATGGACAAAGCCATACAAAGAAGTGGGACAAAGGCCCAAAAATAAGGACAATTTTTAAATATTGCTCTTATAAACTTAGAAAGATAATAGAATAGTAGGTATTGCATTCATTTGAATTTTCCGAAGGGTATGAAATCTGAAACTCAAATGGCTGTCATTATTTCCTAACTTCAGTCTTTAATGATTTGCCACTAATTTGCCAAAAAACACAATTTTATGAAAAATGGACCAAAAAGGTGATGCAAAAATATAAAATAGCCACACAATACAGCTGGGAACCTGTCAAAGAAGGGACACTTTTTAATATTAGCACTGCTAACTTGAGCAGCTGACAAAATAAAAGAATCTACATGCATTTCTGAAATAAAAGTAATCTGTAACTCTGATTATTACAGTTATTTGTTAATTGTAAACCCTCCACGTTTTCTTCCAAAATTGCCATTTTGTGGAAGAATTATTAGGGGAACAGCAACATTCTGAGCCAAAATTGGGGACAGTTGAGAAATTTGGATATGCCTAATTCTATAAAGCAATTTATTTGTACATACCTCTCAACCTGTTAATGCAGGAAATCTGGACAAGGCCAAATATACTGGGGAACATATAAACAGTACTAAAAATTGCTCTTGTATGAACTGAGACAGTTGATAGAATAACAAGTCTTGCTTTAGCATGCATTTTTCTGAAGGTTATGAAGTCAGTGTCTGTCATTATATAGTGAGTTAATTCCTAAATGATTTGCCAGAAAACCACACATTTTATGAGGAACAAACCAAAAATAAGAAGCAAAAATCTATTCATTCTGTAAAAATCTGGACAGTTGAGAGGTATAGTTCAGCTGGGGCTTTCTTTGAGTTTGCCGCCCTCCCCCCTCACAAAATTATGGTCGAATGGAGCCTCCCCCCTGCAGACATTCCAATGAACCATTACTTAGCTATTTCACCCCATTTACCATAAACACTAATGTGCATACTGCTTTACTTCTACAAAGATTTGGACTTCATTTGAAAGTTTTATTTTGCATTTTACAGCACAAACACTAAGACATCAGCTAAACAAAGCAATGCAGTCTCACAATGAAAACAGACTTAACATTAAAACTTTTCTGCCCTTGAAACTCACATTCATTGAAACAGCATTGAAACCCGCATTCAAAGAAAATAAATTTGGCTAGTGGCAGATAAATAGGTTCATAGGTTCATAGGTTGGTACTAGGCTATCAACCCTAGGGCCTATACAAGCCCAGCCATAACAATTCCCTGTCTATTTCTTCCCACACTATTTACTTCCCTGGACCCCTGTCTAGCAGGGTGACTGATGTGATCCCAGGGTGAATTTCCTTTCTCCCATCCAATCGTCAAGGTTCCTTTTGAAGAGGGCCAAAGAGGCACTCTGCTTGACATGTATGGGCAATCTGTTCCAGAATCTGGGGAGTCTATCCCTCCAGCATGTTTTGTTTATTGTGATGACAAGGTTTAGATCCCTGGAGCGTGTGGCACTGAGGTATTGGGATTTCTTTAAGTGTAGCATGTCCAACAGCTGTGGGTTTGACATGGCCCTGTATGTCAAGCAGAGATCACCTTTGAGTAGACGAAATGTGACAGAGTATAGCTGGAGTTTTTTAAGGCGGTCAGCGTACGGCATCTGCTTTAGGCCTGTGATTCATTTAGTGAGGTATTTCTGCAGCCTTTCCAGTTGTTGCAGATGTCTTGAGAGCTACATACCAAATGGGGGATTGTATTCTATAATGAGTCTAATGAGGGATGAGTACAGTGGGACAATGACCTCCTTTTTTCTGGATGGAAAGCCCTTAGTGATGAGGTGTGCCACATAGAAGGATTTCCTGACTGTTGTGGTGATGTGGTTATCGAAGGTGAGACCACTATCCACCTGTGTCCCTAAGTCTCTTATCACACTTTTGGTGTTTAGTGTACTGCCACCTATATGGTAATTCATGGGTACATGTTTTTTTCCCAGAGGGGATAACTATACATTTCTTGGCACTGAGCTTGAGCCCATGGCTCTGGCACCAAGCATTTGTTTCTGTAAGGTCCTTTTGTAGAGTATCCACATAATTTGGGGATTCAATAATGGCTCCCAGTTTGCAGTCATCTGCGAACTTTGTTAGCCAGAGTCCCTTAGTGTTGGCCTGTACTTCATTGAAGTAGATGCCAAACAAGAGCTGTCCCAGGACTGCACCCTGAGGTACTCCCCTTGTCACTTGTCTGGAGCTGGATTTAGAGTCAGCTACTTTTGCAGTGTGGGTTCTATCAGTAAGCCAGTTAGCAACCCATTGGGTGACATAGGGATTAATGCCCAGCTTAGTAAGTTTATTTATGATTTCAGAGTGTGGGATGGTGTCAAAGGCCTTGGCAAGGTCTACATAGGCTGTGTGAACCACCTTACCCTTGTCCATGGCTCTGGAGACTGATTCAAAGATGTAAATTAGGTTCAGGAGACAAGATCGGCCCTTCATGAACCCAAACTGGGTGGGGTCCAGTGTTTGAAGGTTGCCATTGTGTTTGTTTATAAGTTCCATGGTCTTGCAGATAAGGCTCTTCAGACTGATGGAATGGTAGTTTCTGGGATCCAAGGTGGATCCCCCCTTGTGGAGTGGGATAACTGTAGCTCTGCGCCGCTCAGTGGGCAAGAAACCTGAGGTGAGGCTATAATTAAACATGACACTTAGGTGAGGTGCCAGTTCATATTGTAGTTCATGTAGTACACAGCCTGGGATGTCATCTGGTCCCATGGATGCTGTATTCTTAGCTTTAGAAAGTGCATTTTTTACCTGTGTGGCTGTTATTTCAGGAATTTGACAATCTTCCGGTATTGAGATGGGCCATTTAGGGGGTGAAAGGGGGCTAAAGTTGGCACTGAATCGATCTGCTAGGATATTGGCAATATCCTTGGGATCAGTATATTTAATGCCATTCTGTTTTAGCTCAGAGCAAATCTGAGCATTGCCATTTAGATTCTTGACATAATTATAGAATGCCTCGTGGTGTCTTTGGAATCTTTGGCAATTTTATTTTCGTAACTAGCTTTGGAGGATTTTATGAGGGATCTCAGTTTCTTACTGAGGCTGGTAAGGGAGTTTTTTGCATCCTGGGATTTTCCTCTTTTCTGCAACAGTTTCTTCCTTTTGTTGTAAAGTTTGTTTATGGCAGGGGACCACCAGATTGGCTTCCTTTTTTCGGATGAGAGCATCTTGGTTCTATTTGGGATGGCACGATTCATGCATGAGTGGATGTGCTCATACAGTGCCTTAGTGTAGGATTCAACAGTTGAACTTTCAGTTTCCATCTGCATGGGTGTCATGAAGTTTGTCACTTCTGACTTGAGTAGCACGAAGTTGGCTTTGGAGAAGTTTTTTATGGAGGTTTCCTTAGTGGGGGGTGGGGGTGGGATGTGGATGTTAAGGGTGATTAGCTTATGGTCAGACCTGACTAATGAGGGGGTGACCATAGGTGTGGAGCATCGATTCCCCATATTGGTAATGACCAGGTCTAGGATTTTGGAGCCCTTGGTGGGACTATAGATTAGTTGCTCCAGGGCGTTGGAATTTATGAATTCCAAGAACCGTTGGGCAAAGGGGTTGGTACATGAGTAGTTTTCCCAGTTAATGGCAGGGTAGTTAAAATCACCCAGTATTAGTAAAGATTAACTTTGGGCTATTTTCAAATGATAGGCCGCTTGCACACAAAACATACATGTGTTCTGTGATGCACCTTCCTGATTGCATTAAATTATATTCCTTGCATAATACAGTACAGTTGTTAGAGGGTGTTTTAAATTTATTGTTTTGAACATTTTTCCAGTAAACAATGAAATAAAATGCATGCACCAATAATGACAAAACTGCCCAATTGAGAACATTTCCATCATAAAAATCTCCTCAGACTTCTACAATCCACCAGCATCAGTAAATGTGCACAATCTTTGACGAAGTAAAAGTCATCTAAATAATTCCACATTAAAAAGATCTGTAACTAATGAAGAGGTTGCTGCTATTAAACAACTTTATATTTCATTGTTTCATCTACAAATAAAGTGCCTGTTGCCCTTGAGGAATAAATTGTCTATATTATATTAACTCTTACATCTGAGTGACACCTCCGGGTGCATTTGTAGTTAACGCCTACTGATGTCTCTAGGTGTCAAGTATTGCTTGTTCATATTTGCATCAATAATTCCAAAACCATGCTATGTACGAGATTTTAAAAGATTTCATCTTAAAGCTTACACAATGGCTAACTCAACTGCATTAATATTTGACTTTGTCTAGTACATGTAAAGGGATATTAACTGCTGTTTTTTATGATATTAATTTATATGGATATAACTTTCACATTTTTCTAAATATTTCAACAACCAAGTAACACAGACAGATCTTCTTAGCCTCATATGAAAGCTGTCAGCCAGAAGAATAAAATGCTGATGACAGTATGTGTGTGACTTGAGTGGTTGCTGAGATATTGTAAGCTGTTTATAAAATATTGCAAATGTAATTGTTACTGTGTTTACTGTGACTTATAAAATTCTGTTTAAGACACATAACCTAAAGAATATGACCACTACAAAATAATTTATGCTGAAGAGTTTGCCATTTATACTTTTTTCATAACCCCTATGGTTCTAAACATACAAACATTTGATTGAAATGTGAGGACATAATTTGATTCTGTCAAAAGGCTTAGGCTCCACCCATTGGAAGTTACAGTGCAAACTTTCTGAGCTCCATTGGAGTAAATGAGTTAATAAAATGATCTTCTTCTTTCGGCTTTTTCTGGTTAGGGATTGCCACAGCGGATCACTTGTCTGCTCATGATTGGCAGTGGAGTTTTACGGTGTCGAGTTGCATGCCTGATGCCCAACCTTCCACAGAAGGCACACACACACACAAACACACACACACACACACATACATAAACACACACACACACACACACACACACACAAACACACACACACACACACACACACACACACACACACACACACACACACACACACACACACACACACACACACACAAACTCATGCCTAGGGCCAATTTAGAGTGTCCAATCCACCTACAGCATGCCTTTGGGATGTGGGAGGAAACTGGAGCACCTGGAGGAAGCCCACGCAACCACAGGGAGGACATGCAGACTCCACACAGAAGGCACCCCAGCCAAGAATCGAACTGGAGAATCTCTTGCTGTGAGGTGACAATGCTAACAGCTGCACCACCATGGCCGCCCCACATTACAAAATGATAAGCTAGTAGCATTGCAATAGGGAATGGATGGCAAATAATGGATGGGTTCATAGTTACTAGGTATCTTCACCAAAGAGGACATTCTCAAGACGGCAGCATCCACCCCATTTACAACACAGTACAATATCAGCACTGCATCTACATACTGTGGGAGTAGAACCCACAGCCTTCTGCATCAAAAGCAAGTACACTGTTGTGCTATTAACAATGCAAGCAGTCTCAGCATAAGCAGCACTAAACTTCTCTTCCCCTGCACCTCTCAGCTCCTTGTAAAATCTACTCGACACTCAGCTGTATCTCTCAACTTTGCAGCACAAGAAATCTGGAAAAAGCCAAAATGTATTGGGGAGGGACAAAAGCCAGGGACACATTTTAAACATTGCTTGTATAATCTTGGAAAGTTGCTAGAATAAAATGCTGTGTTCCCACCATGCATTTCACTGCCAAGTCATGAATAAAATCCCAGTCCAGGTTAGGCAGAGTCCCACATTGACTCTCTTCAAGAGGAATCTTGATGAGTGGATGGGAGATCGTAGGTTTACCCTGGCTATCACTTCTGTGTCACTGTTAGACAGAGGCACAGTATACTAACCTCAAAAAAAGGCATAGCAAAATTAATTTAAAATGGGTGGTGAAAGCCAAACACACTCTGGCTAGGCTTATAAATGCCCTAGGGCAGATAGCCTAATATGAACCTATGAACCTATGAACCCAGGACCCTGTGCAAAACTATCAGAGCAACATACCACTATGCCAAATCAGCTGTTTTGTGAAAGAGAGGAAGACTGAAACTTAAATGGCTACCATTTAGTGAATTCAGTTCTCACCATAGTTGTCAACCTCTTAGCACAAAACACCTGGACAAAGCCAGTAATGGGGGAATACAGCCCGTAATATATTCAGTGAATTAAGTTCTCACCATAGCTCTCAACCTTAGCAGAAAAAACCTGGACAAAGCCAATAATGGGGGAATACAGCCCTCAAACATATTCCGTGAATTCAGTTCTCACCAGAGCTCTCAACCTTAGCACAAAAAACCTGGATGTATCCAATAATAGGGGAATACAATCCCAAAAATAGGGACACATTTCAAATATTCATCTTATAAACTTAGAAAATTGCTAGAATAAAAGGTTTTGTGTTACCATGTACTTTCTGAAGAATATGAAGTCTGAAATTCAAATGCCTGTCATTTTTAGTTATACATTTAACCAGGAATGTCTGACTTGGAACAAAAGCCAATTTTTGGCAGAGACCCAGGGAGAAACACTCTAGACACATGTCTTTGCAAGATGGGAGGACACCAGAGCACACCCATGCAAACAAAGGGAGGACATGCAGACTCCACACAGAGGGCACTCTAGCCAAGAATCAAACCAGAGAACCTGTAGCTGTCAGGCAACAATGCTACCACTTCACCACTGCACTACTGACTGTGTAAAGAAAGAAAAATACAGAAACCACAGATTTTAAGAGGAACAGAGCAAAACAAATATGAGGAAAATATCTGCAATTTTTTTACAAATTGTGGTAGGTAGGGAATTAAGGCTCTTGCCACTTGAGCCCAAGGTACAGGGTTCAAGTCTTGTGGTATTCTCTACCCACCACCATGTAGCAACTGGGGCATTTCACACACACACACACTACTACCTGACCCCAATAAACGTCTGTGATGAGAGAGCTACTGTGTAAGTAAATAATCCATCCATATATGATAAGAGAGCAGCTGTGTAAAAGTAAATCCAAAGTCCCATGAGCAGCTGTAAAGTCCTTCCCCTTTTGCGAGGCTTGTCCTACTCCTTCCCCTTTCTGTGAGAGCACCAGCTTGTGGATGTTGCAGTCTGATCCCCTTGGACTTCTGGGATATTTGGAGTTGAAAGTTGTCTTCTTAATCTGGTCTACTGCTGAGACAGTCTGGATTCTGTGCACATGCTCCAGACTGGTTTACCAGCAGTCCAAATATCAAGAAATGCTGTGACTGTGCAATGTTCTGGGACTCACATTTGCTTTTATTTTGTTATTTTCTTATCTTTTTTGTTTAATTTTGTTTATTTACTTGTTTTTATAGCTGGGGAGCTGCAGTCTTGCAGACCAATAGCACGAGCCGCCCCTGCATCACATTGGCAAAGGCACCACCTACAGACATACACATACACTCACACACACACACACACACACACACACACACACACATACACACACACACACACACACAAACACACACATTCAAACAGAACAGGCCACAACACCAAAGCTAGTCTTTCCCCAGTTATCATCTCAATTTTCTTGGTTTTCACTCCAGTCTCCACTCTGAACCATCTTTTCAGTTATCCGTTTCAATAATTTCTTCAAAAGTCTAACAAAACTACCTTCATTCCCATTTCATTAAGCCCTGTTAATCTCCTACTTTTTTTTTTCAATACTGTTGTAAACTGCTCCATAGAACAGATTATTACTTCATGATCTTTTTCTGTTGAACAATTTGAAGTCTCTGCTTAGTGGCACAGAGAAAGTAATTTATGTGCTTCTTCCTGTAGGGAAGGAGAACCATGCAAGCATATCTTTCAGGTCATATTCCTATAGAAACAGCAACCAGACATCTTTCTATTAGTATATGCTCAATTTACTACAGGCAAACTGACTGGGCTATCTAATCAGCATTCTCTTTTTTGAATAGTAATGAACCTTTATTGTATAATACCTTTTTTGACTACTTGCTCTTAGAACTCGCAAGTCCTCTAAAATATGCAGAGTCCTTTTTGTCTGTTTACACTGATCACCCTTATAGTTCCCTCACCATTCCCAGAAAATTGCTAGTACCTATATCCACTGCACCATGAAGTTTACCTTTATCTTTATACACCATCCCGCCCTTGTCATGTTAACTGCAAAGCTATTTCCATATATAATGAGTACTTGCTTTCCCCTTTTCCCCCAGTTTAGTCCCCTATCTATCTGTCCCTCAGTTTGAATTGTTTACATAGGGTCTATATCACATTATCGAAATTCCAAAAGATCAAACACCATAAGCTCGACCTTGGAATTTCGATATGTGATATACTCGAACGCTCAAAACCGTACATATACTAATAGCTATCCACTTACCTTAACCAAACCCTAACCCTAAGGTCCCCTAACGCACACTCACCTTACCTGCTCCCTAACCCTAAGGTCCCTAGCTAACGCACATTCACCTTATCCGCTCCCTAAGTCTAAGGTCCCTAACTAACGCACACTCACCTTACCCGCTCCCTATCCTTAAGGTCCCTAACTATCACATACTCACCTTACCTCGGACCGTTCACACACTTACCTTAACCTGGTCCATCACCTTCGCACCACAGTCGAGGAAACAGCGAAGCTGCAGAAACGAAATATTCGGTGTTCTGCAGCTTTGCTATTTCATGCGTTCGCTGAATAGGGGTTAAGTTTTAAGACTTCAATGTTATAATATAGACCCGTTTACATGATGTATTATTTATTATTTCTTGTTTTAGTATTCTTATAGGCCTAGATGTTAAGACACAAACATAAAATTGGATTGATTATTTGCCTTGATTGCTAGTAATAGAATCCACATAACAGAAGTGTGCCATTGTTGTCCACAGTGGTAAGCTCGGACATTCTAACTGCACCTTATACAAGCCTGTCATTATTGTCCACAGTGCTAAACTCGAACATTCTAATTGCACCTTACTCCTGTTTTGACATTTATCCACATTCACTATTAATAACAACAACTACACCATTCCTAAAAACAAAAAACACATTCTTCGTTATATACTCATGGGAAAATACAACCAGCAGTCTACACCAATTCTATTGCTCCCAGTGTCCTCATTAGTTATGCCTCCCCACCCATTACATCACTCTGATCTTCCCTTATGAAATCTAAACTGCTCCTGCAGTCCCACTTTACTTTTGGGTCTATATTATAAACCCGAAAGCCGAATTACACAAATTCGTTTTCATCGACACATAAAGGTCGATGTACAAAATGAGCAAACAACGTAAATGCTGAAAGGGAGAATGCCGAATGTATTTCCATGGCCAGCAGGGTGATCGTGGGGATGAGGAAATAAATCCTTTTCCCCACTGTAGTGCAGTCTCGGAGTTGGTATATTTAAGTAGGGGGGGTGTGGTGGGCACAGCCCCCCATGTGGGGGGTGCAGGGGAACAAAATGTTTAGAAATGTGTTTTAGTTTAGGTGTTTTGAGTTGGGTTTATCTTACTTGTATGGCGCTGTTGCTTCTGGTATCACATTCAGCATTTTCCTTTTCGGCATTTACGTTGTTCACTCATTTCACACATCAACCTTTATGTGTCAATGAATTTGTATTCGTGTAATTTGGCTTTTGGGTTTATAATATAGACCCTTACTTTTACCCTCGTTCTCTTTTCCATCAATCCATTCCTCAGCCTTCAACTCTATCTTCTCTGATAGCATCTCATTGTTTGTATGTCCTATTAACCTTCTATACTGTAACCTCAAAGCCAAACCTTTACTTATTATCTTCTTTAAACTCGCATCCTCCCTTAGCCACTTTGTACTGTTTACTCCAGATAATCTCCATTTTGTATGCATTTAAATCTAATCATACTCCGTACTCCCCTGTTATTCTCTTCTAAATACCACAGCTGACCAAATCCTCCATGGCCACTGACCTTAAAAACATCATCTCTATATCCTCACTGGGCAGCATCTCCATTTTTTCCTTCATCTATCTGGTTCCGAAGTAGTTTTATAATTCTACCCTTTCTTTCTGCTGGAACAGTACTGACTTCAGTAGGAAAAGAATCTGATCAGGATATAAACTGCAAATGGTGTGGGTAGAAGAATTGCCTCTGACTGCTAGTTGTTACAAAATCCTTGAATACCTCCAAAAAATAGCAACATTCTTTCAAGTAAACAGCATGGCTTCAATCATAAATACAGTGCTTCTATAGCTATGTAGTCTCTCACCAGTGACATCTTGCTAATATGGGAACTGTTAACTAGAGCCATTTTTGCTGTTTCAAAGAAGTCATTTGAAACAATAGACCACAATATCTTCATTCAAAATCTGTTCAAATCTAATTTTTCAGGACAGGTATGCAGTTGGTTCACCGTTACATTCATAACAGAAACTTCAACATAATATCAAACAGCATATGAACAAGACATCAAAGATGCTCCTAAACGATCAGTCTTAGTACCTTTACTGTTTAATCATCCTTTGGACCTGCTGGAACTACATACATGCTAAAGATTTAATCCTTACTTTGGTCAATAAATCTTCACCTGAACTAAACTTCTCCCTACAAAAAGACTTGGCTGCTTGTTTGAATTGGCTACAGGGTAATAGGTTCATAGGTACTTACTAGATTTTTGATCTATGAAGATCCTTAGAAGCCTTGCATTCCCAAGAAGTTATTAGGCCTCGCATTCTAAGTACAAATAACCTAGGGCCATTGTATTTTAAGTATGGATAACTCAGAACCAGGCTGACATTTACTTGCTACTACTATCCATAAGGGACAAAGATGCCAAACTGGGAGTGAACTTGCAGTTTCTTATCCATTTGTCCAAATTACATTTGAAGAGAGTAAAATGCATACTTTGCCTTACATGGAGAGGAGGAACATTCCAAAGAAGTGGGATTCTCTATGATACATCTCTATCCCTCCAACATGTTCTGTTTATGGTGCAAAAGAGATTAAGATCTTTTGAGCAGTTGTTTATGCCACCATTGGACTAGTGGATGTGAAACAGTTCTGAAGGATGGGATCACTGTGGATCTGCAAGCAAGGCAAAGATCGCCCTCCAATAGCCTGTAAAATACAAAGAAGAGGGACAGAGAATTGAGATGGTCAGTGTAACTTTTATGACTTAAGTCCTTATTTTTCTTGGTGAGAAAATGTTGTAGTCATTTAAGCTGTGTCAAGTATTTGGGCAGGTACATACCAAAGGGGCATTATAATCATTGATCAGCCTAATAAGTGTGAATACAGTGGAATGATCACATCTGTTGAACATACCCTTACTAATAAGCTGCACAATGAAAAAGTACTTTCTTGCAACAGTTGATACAAATTTATCAAAGAACAACTCATTTTCTACAAGGGATTCCAAGTCCCCAACTACTGGATCAATTTTTCAGGGCAAACTTGGTCAGCCATAGACACTAAACATTAGCTTTGACCTCTGAGAAGTAAAAAACAAACAGGAGTGGTTTAAAGACTGTATCCTGGGGTAAACCAATAGTGACAAGTCTTTTAGAAGGGGTGGAGCCACCAACTCTAAATTCCTGGGTTCTATTATTGATTCAATTAGCTATCTGAATTCCATAGTGATTAACATTTGGATGGGTGAATTTATCAACTAGACCCGAGTATGGGATGGTGCTGAACATCTTTAACAAGTCTAGATATGTGGAGTATACTGATTTGCTCTCATCCATTGCTTCAGAAATTTTCTCAAAAAAGTCAACCAGGTTAAGTTGGCAGAATCTGCCCTTGACAAAACAGAACTGGCTTGGGTCAAGAGTTGGTAGGTTGCCTATGCCCTTATTTAATAATTCCATAATGATCATAGGATCATAGGAGGTTACTAGGCTATTGACCAGGAGGTCAATTGAAGCCTAACCATTTCATCCCAATGTAATACCACAGATACCCAAGTCAATACCCAGGATTGTATTTATTAATGACTATCCATGTCCAGGAGGGTTGTGGGCACTATTCCTGGTAAGAATTTATGGTGCCACATCCACTCACCCAGATTCCTTTTGAACAGTGTCATAGCAGTGCTCTGCTACACATTAATTGGCAGCCTATTCCAAAGATGCGGCATTTGCTGGGAGACAAATCTGTCCCTCCAGCATTTCCTATTCAATTTGCAGACCATATTTAGGTCCCTGGAATAGGTAGCTCTAGTCCTTTTTGATTTACAGATATGCAGAAAATACATTAGGTTTGGGTCGGAGATTGCTCTGTAAGCCAGTCATAAGTCTCCCCTAAGAAGTCTATATGAAATTGAGTATAGTGACAGGACTTTAGGCATGTGCTGTAGTCCCTTGATCCCTTCTATAGCCTTACAGATGAGGATGGTCCAACCTATTGGTCTATTTATGAAGTCCAGAAATGTCTGACCATAAATGTTAAGGGTTGTATAATTGTCCAAGTTGATGGAGGGGTGGTTGACTACCCCTTGGGTTATGGTGTTTGGCTGAATGTATAGGGACTCCATACTAGTCAAGTAGGAGGTATAAGGCAAGGGAGACATTTTTTTTTGAAAATAGAAAACAACATGGGTAAAGCAAATGCTAGCTCAGCGTGTCCAATACCCACAAAATGGTCCTAAGGTTGGGTTGCTGGTCTCACATCCCACTTCTACCATGGGTACTCCCTCCCAGATTATCAACCCCAAAAGGAAACTGAAAAGTTGGGAAAACATCCCTTATCCAAACCAAGAAGATGCCCTGAAACTGCCTGGACTCTAGGCAAAATCTCAATGCTCCCTACGGACATCTTCTAAAGAGGGAACCCTCAGTCTTCTAACATGGGTACTCCCTCCCAGATTCTCAACCCCAAAAGGAAACTGAAAAGTTGGGAAGATGTCCCTTATCCAAACCAAGAAGACTCCCTGAAACTGCCTGGACTCCAGGCAAAATCTCAATGCTCCCTACGGACATCTTCTAAAGAGGGAAACCTCAGTGTAGGTAGCCTTAATGACAAAACTGTAGTACCATTTTGGAAATGTAAATTGTCCCTCCCGCGTGTGTCTTAGCAGCCTACCGCAGCCCGCTTTGCCTCTCCTGCCCCTCCAGCTTGCATCTTTCTCCCCTAAGCTTGCTTGAAGTTGCACTCAATTATATCCGCTGTTGTAAAGTACTAAAGCAGAATATTCTTTTATTTTGATTTCTGCCTGCCATTTCCCTTTTCGCCACTAGGTGGAAGCAATCTCACCTAACATACATTTTGCTCTGAAACTTTTTTTCCCTATTTTTCACCAACATAGTCTATTCAAACATAGCATCTCCTCCCTCATTGAAATAAACTCTAACTTTTCCTCACTTGCCCTAACTACGTATCTAACTTATTTAAACTCTGCTGAGTATCCACTTACTCAACGACTGTAGCCCTTCTTGTCAAGCTCTGAATCCCAGTTTGATGATTATTTTTTTCTCTGCAGGCTCCCACTCCTCTGTCTCTACCCGCTCCGTTTGCCCTGTGGGCTCACTTCGCTCCCCTATCCTACCCCCAAATTCCACCCACCCCCAGTGCACCTACACTTATACTCCCTCACACCACACCCCCTCAACACCAGTACCAGTTACAAACTCCCTATAACAAATCCTTCCCACTCCCATACTTACAACAATTTGCACAAACCCCACCTCCCCCCCCACACACACACACCACCCCTCACACATCCAAACAACAATGCCTACCTTCCCCCCACAAACTCTACTACTAGCTACCCTTCTACTATCCCTAACCTATATTACCCAACTTAACCTCCCCAACAATACACACCTACCTCCAACCACACATACCACCACCTCAGGCCTCCCTAACACATCCCACCCATATTCACAGATTTCCCCAGAACTCTACTACTCCATCCCATCCCACTTTTTCAGACTCACTATACTCCCCACCCCACCACTACCTCACCCCACTCTAACAGCTCTCTCAAAGAAAACCATCCCCCAGCAAAAGCAATCAAGTTTATCCTCTCTACTCCTTTTCAGGCAGGTCCTCCCCCATATCTCACTCTCTCTTAGGTGATATCCACCCTAACCCAGGTCCTAGCCCCAGCATTACCCACCCTAACCCAAATTCCAATCCACACAAACTCAAGGCTATCTGCCTCATAACCCTAAATGCACAAAGCCTTCATAATAAAATTCCCAACCTACATGCGTGGCTGTCTCACAACCAGCCATACATAACCGCAGTCTCTGAGACCTGGCTTAAACCCTCCATCAGTGATGAAGAAATCCTCCCCCCAGGCTACCATATCATATGCAATGATAGGTCTCATAGAAAAGGAGGTGGAGTTGCTATTATATACACCTCCACTCTCACGTTTACTCCACTAACCAACCCCATCCTAACCTTTGCCAATGCAGAATTGGCTGTCGGCCTTTTAAAACTTAACAACTACAAATCCATCTGCATCTGCTCCATCTACATCCCACCTGGAGACAATACCAAAACTCTAGAAGATATCCTCTCTTGGTTTAGCTCAAACATCAAAAATGAAACCTACATTCTAGGTGACATAAATATTAACTGGGCCTCCTTCCTCTCAGATATCCCAACTTACTCCATCGACCTCTACAATTTCACCCAACTAATAAACCTCCCAACCAGGCCAAATAAAGATGGTACCTCTGGTACCATCTTAGATTGGATATTAACAACCCACCCCAACCACATCTCCAAAGCCGGTATAATACCAGACCCCCTAAGCGACCACTTTCCAGCCTTCATAGACCACCTACCCTCTCACATAGAAAAATAACACTTATACAAGGAAACCCATAACCTAGCTTCCTTTAACCTCAAAGTCTTCTCTGAGTGCCTTAAGATTACTGACCGGTCTCCACTAAATAACCTTCCACTTGCTAATGCTGTCTCATATTTCAACCATACTTTCTTTACCTTAATTGATAAACTAGCTCCTCTTCAAACCAAATGCATCAAAACTAACCCCTGCCCCTGGCTATCCCAAGAAACTAAACTGATAATGAACCAACGAAACAAAAAGTGGAAACTGTACCAAAAACAAAAAACCCCAACACCCTCCAAGATTATAAACAGCTACGCAACCTAGCCAAAAAATTAATAACAAAAGATCGCAAAAACTACTACTGCAATCTGCAATCTAAACACTCAAACAACCCAAAGAAATTCTGGACATCCATCTCCTCAATGCTCAAACCCGGTAATAATACCAACCTCTGCCCAAATACTAACCTCTCAAGCCTTGAAATAGCCACTAATTTTAACACATTTTCACTGATTGCATAGCTAAACTATCCTCCACTTTCCCTAACCCACCTACCAATGCTGCCTCCTCTCCCTGCCCCCCAACCCCCCACTGACACTCCTCCTTCCCCCAAATTCTCCCTTAAACCTGTCTCCACCAACACTATAAAAAGACTACTCCAAAAGCTAAAACCATGCCGCAATACTCCTGATAACCTTCCAGCAAATTTTCTTCAAATATCAGCTGAATCAATAGCCTATCCCATATCCATTCTCATAAATAGATCCATTCAGGAGTCCTATGTACCAACCACCTGGTGACATGCATTCATAATCCCTCTCCACAAAGGCGGTAAGAACACAGACACTACCAACTTCAGACCCATAGCTATACTCTCTCATCTCTCAAAAATTCTAGAAAAAAAATCCACTCCCAGCTCATGCCCTACCTAACCCAGCACAAACTCCTCTCTCCTACCCATCACGGCTTCCGCCCCTGTCACAGCACCATGACAGCCCTCCTTTCCTTCCTTGAAACAGTCAACTTAGCAACTGATAGTGGCAAATACATATCTTCTCTATTTCTAGACCTCTCAAAGGCATTCAACACAATCTCCCATTCCCTACTCCTCTACCAGCTCTCACACTTACACCTATCTCCCTCAACCTTAGCCGGGTTCTCCAGCTATCTTTCCATTCACCAACAGGCTGTACAATGGAAAGAATCAACCTCCCCTTTCTTACCTACACCCACAGGAGTTCCTCAAGGATCAGTACTGGGCCCTCTCCTCTTTAACTTATTCATCAACAACTTCCACCACTCCATCCCAGATGCTTCTATCATCCAGTACTCTGACAACTCCACATTCATCTGCTCAGCCTCCTGCCCCTCCAAACTTCTACTCAATACCCAAATAGCCTTCTCCAAAACTGAATCATGGATGCAATCCCATCACCTAGCCCTAAATGCCAACAAAACAAAACTAATGATTTTCACTCCCACCAAAACCTCCCAATTCAGTAAAGAACAATTTTCAATAAAAAGCCACAACAACACCTCTCTAGAAATCATTCCTAGTACCAGGCTACTTGGCATTACCATTGATGAAAACCTTAAATTCGACTCCCACATCCTCTCTGCAATCAAAAAAACCCACCAGAACATCGGTCTCCTCTACAGACATAACTACTACCTTACTCCCTCCTCCCGTCAAGCCCTTGCAACTACCTTCCTCCTCCCCTCTCTCTTGTATGGTGCTCCCCTATTTTCTAACCTACAACTTGGCCTCTGCTCTGAACTCAAAGCCTGTTACAACAAAATCTGCAAATTTGCAACCAATTCTATGAAATCTTCCCATCACTGCCACTCCCTACACACCCTAAACTGGCTAGAGCTCCACAACCACCTAAAATATCTACAACTTACTACAGCCCACAAACTCATCTTTAAACCTACAGAAGGCTCCTCTCTAGCCAAATCTCTAACTTCCTACACATCTAGCCGCATCCTCAGATCCAAAAACCAAAACCTCCTGCAGGTACACAAACCCCTACACCCACCTGGCCAACTATTACTATCTCACACTATAGCCAAACAGTGGAATGCTCTACTCACACCACTATAAAACATACCTAACCATAACGACTTCAAATCCATGCTTCTCTCCCATCTGTCCTCCAAATGGGAATGTCCTTCACATGCTCCCACTTAAACCCGCCACACCACTAGTCTCAAAACCTAAATCGACTTTCTTTGCCAAATTTACAAAATGTCATTTGTCTTTCTCTTAACATCTTTCCAAACACTTTTGCATGCTAGCCTCTGGCCTATCTTACACATTTCTCAAACTGACATCCTCCTAAATGCAAAACAGTCTATATGTTAGTGTAAAACTGTCAATCCTGTACAGACTAATATTGACATATGAAACTTACAGTATCTATTAGAATTGTGAAATTCTTCTGTATTATGCCTTTTTGTAAGTTTACACATTTCCTGGTACTTTATATTTTGTAATGTTGAACATTTTTCTACTTTCTAAATTTATCTAATGTTGCAAATCTCTGTATTTTATAATATGTACTGGAGCTTTTCTCCTCGGGTCTCCACTGAAAATGGGCCACAAGCCCAGCTGGACTAACCCAGTTAACAAACAATAATAAATAATAAATAAAATAAATAAATAGACGGGGTGTTATAGATGTTTATCATGTGATAAGGGAGTCTGTTAATGGTAAGCTGGATGTGGTGTTGTTCCAGGTCATTATCCTGTATAACAAGCCTAAGGGTGAAACTTTGTTTTATGAATACAAAGCCAACACCGACTTTAATGTCTTCATCTAGTGCAATGGGCCTGAATGCATGGTGGACATATAAACCTTGCACTGATGATGTGGTTACCATGATCATATAAACCTTGCACTGATGACTTGGTTACCATGAACAATGATCTTGAACTAGGTCTCCATAAAGATGCATATATCGATGCATTCTGGGTAAGGAGTGCCTGAAAGGGGATGGAGATTTTGTTAAGACTCCTAACATTAAGCATCAGTACCTTTATTTTATTCAAACTCTGTTTTGTTATGTTGGAAGCTTTTAAAGACTAATGTCACTTGAAAAGGCACTGTGGGTATTGATAAGGTATTTGACAATATATATAAAAACCTTTTGGCATAGGTGCAGGCCACTCCTGGCAAAGTAGTTAGGACTGTCTACCATCTCCTCCCAGGTTGATATACATTTGATCCTCTTTGAATGACACCAGAAATAAGCCAGCTGCTGAAGTAAATAATTTTGTTTATGTATTTATTTATTTGACATTTGCTTACTGGGAAAGTCCGATTGGGATAATATCCCGTTTTCAGTAGAGGTCTGGGGAGAAAGGCTCTACGTTGACAAAATATGGTTACACTCACAAAGCCTAATACAGAAAAATGCAAAAATTCAACTTCAAATTCCATAAAGCCACACTGCAGTCCCAAGTCCTTTACACTTTGTGTAATTCCTCACCCACTTACCTAGGTTCATAGGTTCATAGGTAGGTACTAGGCTATCTGCCGGAGGGCATTTATAAGCCTAGCCAGAGTGTTCATAGGTTCATAGGTTTATAGGTTTATACTAGGCTATCTGCCCTAAGGCATTTATAAGCCTAGCCCAAATTTTTGTGGCTTACGCCACCCCTTATATGAAAAAATACTGTGCCCATTAGTTTGTTGTGCCTCTGTCCAGCAGTGACACAGAGATGATTCCCGGGGTAAACCTACGATCTCCCATCCACAGGTCTAGATTTCTCTTGAACAGAGTCAGCGAGGTGCTCTGCCTCACATAGACCGGGATTTTATTCCACAGCATAGGGAGTCTCTGAGTGATAAATCTATCCCTCCAGCACGTCCTATTTATATCCGTGCTAAGGTTTAAGTCGCTTGCTCTAGTGGTTTTGGTGGATTTGGATTTTTTGAGATGGAGCATGTCCATTAATTCCGGGTTGGACATGGCCTTGTATGTCAGGCACATGTCACCTCTGAGCAGATGGTATGCGACTGAAAAGAGCTGGAGTTTCTTCAATCTGGCAGCATATGACAGATTTTGGAGTCCCTTTATCCTTTTGGTGAGGAACTTTTGGGGTCTCTCCAATTGCTGCAGATGTCGGGTGAGATACATCCCGAATGGGGCATTGTACTCGATCATTGGTCTGATAAGTGAAGAGTACAGGGGAACAATGACCTCACTAGATCTGGATGTGAATCCCTTCATGATCAGGTGGGCAATGTAGAAGGTCTTTCTAACCACTTTAGCAACGTGAGTGTCAAAAGAAAGGCCACTGTCAACCTGGGTCCCCAGGTCCCTGATAACCTCTTCTGTGCTTAGTGGATTGCCACCTATATGGTAGCTTGGGGTTACCTTGTTTTTCCCGAAGGGTATGACTATACATTTTTTGGCGTTTAACTTCAGGCCATGGCTCTGGCACCAGCTATCTGTTTCCGTGAGTCCCTTCTGAAGGATATCCGTGTCCGATGCACTTTCCACTATGGCGCCCAGTTTGCAGTCGTCTGCAAACTTTGTCAGCCAAAGTCCTCCCATGTTGGCCTGTACTTCTGAGAAGTAGATGCCAAACAATAGGGGGCCAAGGACCGAGCCCTGTGTGTTGGCTTTTGCTGCCTCATTGATTAATTAACTGATGCTCTGTCAAGCAGAGCCAATGAAGTGATCCCAGGGGTGTATTTTCTGTTACCCATCCGCTCGTCAAGGTTTCTCTTGAAGAGTGTTAGTGAGGGGCTCTGCCTGATGTAATTTGGAATTTTGTTCCAAAGCACAGGGAGTCTCTGTGACAGGAATCTATCCCTCCAGCATGTTTTATTTATTGTTGTGATGAGGTTTAGCTCACCAGAGCGCGTGGCTCGCAGTGTCTTGGATTTCCTTAGGTGGAGCAAGTCCATCAATTCTGAGTTGGACATGGCTTTGTAAGTCAGGCAGAGATCACCACTGAGTAAGCAATATGCCACTGAGTACAGACGGAGTTTTTTCAGTCAGACTGCATAGGACATATGTTTGAGACCAGTAAACCTCTTGGTGAGGTACTTTTGTGGTCTTTCCAGCTGTTGGAAGTGTCTTGTGAGGTACATCCAAAATGGGGCATTGTACTCTATGATGGGTCTAATGAGTGACAAGTAGAGGGGCACTATAACCTCTTTATTTCTAGATGCAAACTTTTTAGTAATTAGATGGGTCACATAGAAGGATTTCATAACTACGTTGGCAATATGATTGTCAAAGGAGAGATTACTATCTACCTGGGTCCCCAGATTTCTTATTACCTCTTCTGTATTAAGGGGGATGACAACTATGTGGTAATTCGTGGGTGTTTTGTTTTTCTCAAATGGGATGACTATGCATTTTTTGGCATTTAGCTTGAGGCTTTACCATTATCAGAGTTCTCTGCTGTATTCCTAGGCAATATCTGCAGTCAAATGAAATAAAATATCTACAGTAACCCTCTAACACTGGCATATGGTCTTTTAACAAGCAGCTTCAGATGATATCTATTACAATTCAGAAATCCTATCCACAAACCTCCACCAAAATTACTAAGAAAGAAACACCTGAATCATTCTTAACAACAAATGTAGCCTGAAAGCCCGTACAAAAAGTACTTAAAGGCACTGACATATAGGTTCTTGGACTCTGTTATAGTAATTATCACTTAAACCACAGAAAAGTTATTGAGCCTCAGATTTATATCAGAAAAATACTTAAACTCTGTCTACAAAATGGGAAAAAAAAAGAAAAAGAAAAGACTGTCCGTGAAATACACATACATCTGAAATAAACATGATTTGACAGTATAAACTTGCTACCGATCTATAGTCAGTTTACATATTCACTTACAGCTGGTCTTAAGCTTTAACTCTATCCCATAGAACAAAAAAACAACATAAAATAATTAACATTTTAAAGAGCAATTCATTTTTTGAGTAGCTTGGGCCTCCTCTGAAATAACCCTGGGCCTCCCCATGGCAGCTGGGCTAACCATCTGAGAAAAGTTATACACGTAATTTGCTGTTATCAGTGTGCTGAATCACAGAAACATACCCAAATGCTGCTTTATAGCAGGGCAGTAGAAACCACTCCCTTACACATTACTTTGTGTTATTTCCTGCTAAATGGGCTTTGAATAATAGAAAAAAACTAATACTACCTTGGCTTACTTCTCAGTTTTTAACTGTAAAGCCCAAAACATGTATTTAGCCTTCAAACACTTCACTTTTCCACACCAACTAACTCTAAATGACCACAATAACAGTTTCTAGTGTTACAGCTCTTTTCCCCCAAGCCCATATTAAATGGTAAACAGCAACCATTGTCTTAACTTCAACAATCACATCAGTTTTCTACAAGCATGACCAGTTCATGGCACAGTATTTAATTATGCATGGCATTAAGGGTGTGAGCATAGATGCAGTAACATCCTCAGAATCATGGCTAGGTCATGTAGTGTACAGGGCATTTCCCAGAACTGTCACCCTCCCAACCCAAAGATGACAAAAAAAAATCCTGGGACTGCTCCTTTGTGTATTACTAACAGTATCAAGGATACAGAATAATTTATAATCTGCCAAAATTGTCAGTATGGCTTTCCTAGAGTCCATGCTTGACCCATTATTGTTTGAGTTATTTATGTCCAGAATGCTCATGTCTAGAAAGTCATGGCTAAGCACATTTGCAGATGACACCAAAACTGGGGGGACTGTTAATAACACCCATGATATACATGATGCCTAACACTTTCTTGATTAATTGTTGACATGGACCAATAATAGTGGCATGAGATTTAATATGAAAATGTTTGGTTGTTCACTATAGTTTGAATAATCACATTTATCATATACTTTTGACAATGCTATCTTACTAGTACCACACTATACTAAGGACTTGGATACTTAAAAATGTATTATGAGGCAATATTGCAATGCCGATATTTAAGAAAAGTATTAAATCACTATTGGAGTATTGATGGTCATTATGTATATATAACATCTGGCAGTTGAAAAAATAGAAAAAAGTGCAGAAGTGCTTTACAAGACAAATCACAGCTGTTAAACATGTGCTCTCCAGGGAAAGGTTAGAAAATCTCACTTTCTGTTCTGTTAGGTATAGATTGATTGGTGAGATATTATTTTGATTTATAGGTGCCTGAAAGATGAAGTACTTGCAGCAACTTTGGGTGTATCATTTTCATCACATAATCTGAATGCAAGCAATAATTCACATTTAGTACTCCCATGTTTTTATTTATTTATTTTTTTTCATTTCAGGGCAGCAAGACTTTGGAACACTTTACCTCTTCATGTGAGAAATGTAGATATTCTTCCAACTTTCAAGAAAGGACTAGAGTCTTGGTTTAATGACATTGCCTGTGAACCAGGGTTGATTAGTGGCAAATTCATAAAATACCCTTAATTCGGCTCAAGTACATTGAATACTGAACAATGAACAGCTACTAAATGCATTCATTTAAAAAGCCATGATATTACCTGTGGCTACCTAAATGAATGCCAGGAAGCCAGTTGTACTCCAATGGCAACTGCAACCTATATCCTGGGCAGTCTCACTTTGCCCCTCGCTAGTGGCTCTGAGCAAATTTACTAAGCAAACCAACTTACTTAATGCAATACCACCTTAAATGTTTTGGCCACTATACACTACAAATACTTTTACTAACTTAATATAGTTTCAATTTACACTATCTGTCTTCATATCCAATCTCTCTTGCTTTCTTTATTTCTGTGGCTGAATAAACAGAATCAATTAAACAGTATTCTTACTTATGAGAATATACAAACAGAATTACTAAAAATCTAACACACTGGTTTTATTTTTCTTGTATTGTATACCTCTAAATATGTATTTGTCTTGTATATCTACTTCAATTTGTATTGTGTAAAAACTTTCTTGACTTTCAAAGTTAAGCTGATGTTATGTAAAAATTTCTGTGATTGCATGGAGCTTTTCTCCCTGGGCCTCCACTGAAAATGGGTCATTGGCCCAGTGGACTTCACCGGTTAACAAATGTCAATAAATAAATAATAAATAAATAAATATATATATTTTTGTCACCCATGGCTACTTAAATGAATGCCTTTACTCTATTTTAATTATAGCTCTAAGCAGCTTTACCAAGCAGTTCAACTAACTTAAGACAGCATTAAAAATTCTTTTATACTACTTTTGTTAAGCAACTCCGAATAAACAACTAGTAGTTAGTCTTTTGTATGAGAAGACCTAACAGTGTTTTTTTTTTTTTTAATTATGTTTCTCACCTCTTGCCTACTGATCATATGCCCCCATTCCTCAGGAGCTGTCATACAGGTAGACATCATGAATTTTGTGGTTAGGTCCTCTATAGTGCCCCCAGTGGCTGATGCAGGATCTCATATCACTGTGAATGTATTCTCTGCTTTCTCTTTGTGTGTGTGTGTGTGTGTGTGTGTGTGTGTGTGTGTGTGTGTGTGTGTGTATGTGTGTGTGTATGTGTGTGTGTGTGTGTGTGTGTGTGTGTGTGTGTGTGTGTGTGTGTGTGTGTGTGTGTGTGTGTGTGTGTGTGTGTGTGTGTGTGTGTGTGTGTGCTCCCATTCATACATTCCTGAGGGTTACTACCACTATCTTGTAATGTCAACCTCACATCCCCTCCTACTGCGTCCATTGTTATCATGCAGGCCTCTGCTTGCACTGGTGCAGCTTGGCCAACCAAGATCAGCATTTTCCTCCCCCCAGAAAAATTCCACTGACATAAGTTCCTCACTCCTACTCTCCTGTGCATGGTTCTTTCACTGCTCAAGCCAGTAATAAACCTGGAGTCATTGGAGAGCTATAATACATCATTCTAGACCTGAGCTAAGCCAGCTTCTTCGGCTCTGCAGCATAGAAGGATGAAGCCCCCACTGTGATCCAATGTTTTCATAGCGGAACATATAGTGCAGTTCCAAACTGTAATAGGAGGTCTGCTTGCCTCCTCCAGCAGTGCCCCCTCACTAGTACTTAGTCCCTGAAATCTACCACTCCTGTTGCAGTGCAGTCCTGTTTGCTCATCTGTGATGAAGGTGAAATCTCATATACTCCATGCAATATAAGGAGCAGAAGACATAACTATCACAGGTGGATGGAAGCTGCATTTCCACAAGCCAAGAAAGTACAGCCATACCTGAAAGAGAGTGGCAGTTTCAATATAAAATTTATAAAATGTTGTGTCTGCAACTAAAATATGTAATTAACAAATACTTGATACACTTTTACATGAGTGATGATGCATCTTTCAATTAAAGAGGCTTTCTAAGATGCATTAATTTCTTGTTTGTAAGTATGTATGAATTTGAGTTTGAGCACTGAGTACAGTGTTATGTGGCATGCAGTTATAGCTGCAGTGTGTAAATTAACTAATAAGGGATGATCCACTGACCTAATTTCATGCAGGATTTGCTATGAAAAATTGCTGGCACAGATACAGGTTTGACTTGCCCACATGCATGTTGCTAGTGTAGGATAAAAGAGCTACCATATGACTTTTTGTTCTGGAAAGAAATGAAAGGAAGGCATAGCTCTCTAGCAAGCATATCCTGAAAGAGATGAGGGGAATGCAGCACAAGTTCTGTCATAGTAAAAACAGACGCTGGAGCAGAATGAGGATAAATGGAAGCATACAGGTTGTTTTACATCTTGCTGTGTATAGCAGGCAGATACAGCGCCGACAACTTCTGCAAATAACAAAACAATACCTGACTGATAAACTGATTATCAATACCTGACTGATAAACTAATTATCAATACCTGACTGAAAAAGTGATTTACTCAATTGCTTTTCCTAGCAAGAAGCAAGTTTTGAAGTTCACACTGCATATAGCAACACTAATGACACAACAGCATCTCTGAACATGCTTTTGTGGAATGCTTTTTTCCTTTTACTTATTGATTTATAATTTTGTTTACAACACAGGTCAAATGGCAAATAGAGATAAATGGGTCCATTCTCAAATGCCAAAACTGTAAAAACTTTGATAAGATAATGCAATATCAAGGAATAGCTGCAACTACTGAATCTTGGCAACATATAGTGTCATTTATTTCTTTATATTTACATAGACATAATGTATACATTTTCAGTAGTATTATGTTATCTAGTGTCATTTTAGCTTTATAGTAGGATATGGAAAAAGTGAAAGAAAGGTGATGGCATTATATTATATTATATTATATTATATTATATTATATTATATTATATTATATTATATTATATTATATTATATTATATTATATTACATTATATTCTTCAGGATCCTTGGATCACTGTCATTTATAGCATTTCAACTTCAAATTCTTTTATTAGCTTTTAGATATCTAACACATACAGCTATTTGCCACTTTATTACCATATATTTTGGTTTATCTGTTTTTACCCATTGTTATTGGAGCAATACTATAACAAGCTTTGTTTATCTTCACATACTGCCATCTGCTAATTGAATGATGAAAGTCTATCTGTGGCCTGTCTTGTAAAGCCTCAGACCTTTTCAGGCTTCAACACACCTTCCCATCCCACAGGGCTCATCTTTAGTATAATTTTTGTTCACAGTTTATATACTTTCATTGGGAGACCTTATCGAGGGAGGGGACTAGTATGCAGTACTTATACAGGTGACACAAATTTACCTGTCCTTGGAAATGATGTATACTTATTCTATAGCTGACTATCATGAACCTATATACTCATGGATTTCTTGTAGTCAGATGAAAATGAACACCTCCAAAACTGAGGCAATAGCAGGTTGTATTACTTTGAGGGTTACTTGTGTCCTTTCATGAAAGTAAAAAAAAAAAAAAAGAAAGTAAAATAGTCAAAAATATACATTATGCATGGGTGAGGAACAAAAGAAATTTTCAAGCATTCCTCTTCAATAACTTATTTTACAAAAATAACTGGCCCCCCCAACACACCGCCAAACAAATTATTTCATCAAGTCCTTCAGTGAAACCTTCATGAACATATTCAATTGCATATTTGCATATGCAAAGAGAAAATCAAATGCACTCCTGCTTCCTAGCTAACAATAGAGACAAAACAGCTAATGAACCTCAAGAACAAAGCATGGAAAGAATGGACACCCCCCACAACAAAAAAACAGCTTCAGCAATCCTACCAAACTGCCTGCAACTTGGCTAAGCAAAGGATCCAAAAAACAAACAACATTACTTTGCTATGTTAGAATCATCACACAGGACAAATCCCAAAATATTACACCAAGCCATCAAAACCTTAACCAAATCGGCAAACAAGCCCACCCATTTCCAAACGTCTCTGACACAACTCAAAACATTGCCTGCTCGTTTAATAGCCACCTTACAGATATGGCCATATCCCTAGTCCCACAGTGCTGATCCTCCACTAACTTAGACAGCACCCTTGAAAGTGGCACATTTAATTTATACTCAATATCAATCAACCAATTTAAGAAAATCCTAAATAAATTCAAAACAACATTCCTAGTCTCAGATACAATTTTCATACCATCTCAGCACCTACAAATAGCAGCTAACTCCATTCCATACCAAATATCCTTTCTTTTCAACGGAACATCAAAAAACCATTCCACACTGATCCATTGGAAGAACTCTTATAATACCTCTTCACCAGTGGTGCACAACATCTGGCCCCTGGGCCAAATTCGGCCCTCGATGCAACACCATGCGGCTCCCAGAGAGTAACCAAACATTTTTAAAAAAAGTTAAACATGCTATGCCTTACTCCAGTCACGCAAATTTTCCAGCACGTACTTACTTACCTAATTGACTGCAGTTGTGCACACCCCTAATTTTAGCTATGGAAGTAACTATTCTTTGTTCTCTATAACTTGTAGTCTGTAAAGAGTAGTAACTTTCTGCAAAAGTTTGTAACATGTCATGGCTGCATGCCAGAATAAAGTTAAATGCAAAGTTGATGTAGAAAACAGGCAATTCCATGACTGCTGTCTTAAGTAAAAATGCCAGTCACATGTATCTATTGTTAACTCATAACGACTTACTATGTTTTGAGGTGGCCCACAATGCATTAAGAATTCATGTAGTGGCCCTCCCCACAAAAAGGTTGTGCACAACTGCTCTTCAAAAAGGAAGGGGTTGAATAGTATTAGACAACTGCAACCCATTCTCCACTCTTCAAAATCTTGTATAAAAATATCCACAAACAATTCATAGGATACTTAAAATAAATGATATCTGATAACAATATGGCTTTAGACCTAATCATAGCATGAAATCTTCTTTGTTCACTTTAATAGATCACGTCCATGAACATTGAAACTGAAACAATCATGCAGCAGCTGTATTTCTAGATATTTTGAAAGCCTTTAAAAGTGTGCTCCTTCGTTTGCTCATAAACAGACTATTCTCACTTAAGTTAAGACCATTCAATGTTTCTCTAGTTATCTAAGCTAAAGGACACACTCTGTTAAATGGCAAAACACAACATCCACTAATCTCACTGTCACGGAAACTGTATAGGTCCCATCCCAGGCTCCATACTCATCATCATTTTCACAAACAATATGTAAAAGACATTACTCCCTCAAATCTCATAAAAATACAATATTTGATTCCATTGACCATGCAATACTTTTAGGTGGAATTATCATCAATAACGTAAAGGTTGACCAACATATAAACTATGTCATTTGCAAACCTAGTCTGAAATTGGGAATATTACATAGATCTAAATTCTTTGTATGACAAGATGCAAAACAAACTGAATATAGCATAAACATTTATATTACTAACTCTTGTCTATGCGTCACCACTTCTGACAAATCTGCAATTTACCTAGCAGAATGTGTTTGTAATATGACACTGCAAAATTTCAGTTAACACTCCTCATAGGATACAGCACTATTGTTGTAGAAAAATCAAGTGCTACACCAAAAAAAATCATTACTTCTATTCCACTTTACTTCTATTTCTGGTCTGCCCTCCCCCTGAGGTAATATACTATGGATCCCATGTGGCTTGCCATCTTGTCTCATGGATACACAGAATGTCTAGCCTCTTCCTTACAATCATGTCATCCTTTTCCAAACTGCATCCTGTCAGTAAAGCAATGCTTAGTTTGCCAGATTGATTGCATTTACATCCAGTTTTCAGTTAGAGCAACTCCAGACAGCCCAAGCTAGGGCATTTCAGCACCAGTCAGGTAGTAGATTTTACGGCAGGCACTGGCTAAATATATCTCCCACTATTATCATGGATTCCTGGTGTAGTCTCAGTCCTCAAGCCAATTAACTCCAGCAAAAATACCCATTCCTATTCTTGGCGACATCAGATAATGTGTGCACATCACCTAGAGCCACGTTTTACACTATCAGGTGTCTAGTTGTGACACAGTGCAGGGCTTATGATCCATGTTCTCCTATTTGGATGACACTGTGCACTACATATGTTGTCTAAAGCAACTGATCTATACAGCCCTTCCTCTGATTGGTACCACCCACAGTCTGTACTTACTGCTGTTGTGCATCATGATGCCTATGACTACTTTCTGTGTTTCCAAAACTACAAATCGGCATACTGCAGTATTCTAAAAAAAACTAAAACGAACACCACACCAAATGCCACAAACTAGTATTTTATTTAAGTGCTTTCATTCCAAGTTTACTTGGAACTTCATCAGAAATAAAGTTTTCATTCACTTCCTTTTTTTAAATACCTTTAAGGCGCCAGACACTCTAAGGCATTTAAAAAGATACATCCATATATGCAAAACACGTGTATATATACAGATATATATATATATATATATATATATATATATATATATATATATATCTATATAAACAAAAAGATAATCAGTGTATTAAAATCAACATATTTAGAGAACCTCATAGTGTTTTTCAGTCTTTTGAAATGCTTTTGTTATTATCCTTGAAAAGGAGGGGGTTTTGATCTACAACATAATCTGAAGAGTTTCTTTCTTTTATTATACATTTTATTTGTGGTAGTGCATCACTGGAGGGGGGGTTGTTTTTGAATTTCCTAGGATACTTGGTTCTAATAGGGACTGCTACCTCTATGCATTGGTGTGAAAGGGTGCAGAATTCCTTAGTGATATTTGTTGCTGTATAAAGGTTAGCTGGTGCAATCATAATGAAATTTTGATATTTCATTGTTGAGAAGATTGAGTTTAGTACAATTGTAGGTTATAAATTCAGTATAATTTGCTGTAGGAGCTTTTGGGAATTTAAAGGAGAAGTTCCCAAATTTGCAGTTAGGCTTCTCTGGGGAAGGAAACACCAGAGGAGTAGTGCAAGAGGCAGCCATATTTGTTGAATCAGGTCAAGAATGCTGTGACCTCTAATATTTTTATTTACCAACTGCTCAATGAGAGTTTTTGTTTATTAAGTCTAGGAATTTTTGGGGCATAACCTACACTAAGAGCAGGGGTGGGTTGTGCTATAGGACTGCGGGACTGCAGTCCTCCTACCTGTAAAATTTGTCCCCCACCGTAGAACACATAAAAATAAAAAAACATTATCTACAGACCGTAGAACATATAAAATTAAATAAATATCTCCCAGACTCCACGCATTCGTGCTTAATTCCTGACTGCTGTGTTAGGCAGACCAGAACTCCAAGCACACATGCTCAGGCATTCCTGAGCTCCAGACTGCTCAGTTAGGCAGTCTAGAGAGGGAAGGCAGGAAACTCTGCCTTTTCAACCCCGAGATCTGTGCGGTGACAACCACACAAACCAGAAGGTCACCATACTGCATCGCCCACAGGCTGGACCAATAACAGGAGGCTCCAGCCTCCTCACATGAGACCACTGCATGTGCAGGCCAGTATGGAGGACTGATCGGGCAGGCACAGGATCACAGAGACCATGAATATCTGGAAACAGGTGATCGCTGGACTGATCAGGCAGGCACAGAGACCACAGCATGCAGGACCAATCAGATTTCTGGACTACAGGATCACATGGCAGGCCATTCTGGAGACTGGTGTGTGTGTGTTTGTGTGTGAAATGCCCCAGTTGCTTCATGGTGGTAGGTAGAGAATAAGGCTTAAACCCTGTACCTTGGGCCCAAGTGACAAGACCCTGAATTTCCTACCCACCACCATTTCTAAAACATTTGCAGATTTTTGCCTCATATCTGTTCTGTTCCTCATAAAATCTGTGGTTTCTGCATTTTTGTTACTTAAAACAGATAGTAGTGCAGTGGTACAGTGGTAGCAGTGTTGCCTGACAGTTATGGGTTGTCTGGTTTGATTCTTGGCTGGGGTGCCTTCTATGCGGAGTCTGCATGTCCTCCACTGTGTTTGTGTGGGTTTGCTCTGGTGTCCTCAGTGGATATTTGTCCCTATTTTTTGGACTGTATTCCCCCATTATTGGCTTTGTCCAGGTTTTTTGTGCCAAGGTTGAGAGCTATGGAACTGAACTCACTGAATATGTTTGGGGGCTGTATTGCCTCATTATTGGCTTTGTTCAGGTGTTTTGTGCTAAGATGTTGACAGCTATGGTGAGAACTGAATTCACTAAATGGTAGCCATTTAAGTTTCAGTCTTCCTTTTTTTCATAAAAATAGATGATTTGGCATAGTGGTATGTTGCTCTGGCTGTTTTGCACAGGGACCTGGGTTCAATACTTGGCAGTGAAATGTATGGTAACACAGCATTCTATTCTAGCAACTTTCCAACATTATATAAGCAATGTTTAAAATGTGTCCCTGGTTTTTGGGCTTTTGCCCCCCCCCACCCCCCCAAATAAATGTTGGCTTTGTCCAGATTTCTTGTGTTGCTAATTTCAGAGATACAGCTGAGTGTCGAGTAGATTTTACAAGGAGCTGAGAGCTGCAGGGGAACAAACATTTAGTGCTGCTTATGCCGAGTCTGCTTACATTCCAAATAGCACAACAGGTAGTGTACTTGCTTTTGATGCAGAAGGCTGTGGGTTCTACTCCCACAGTAGGTAGATCCATTGCTGATACTGTACTCTGTTATAAAGGGGATGGATGCTGCAGTCCTCTTTGGTGAAGATACCTAGTAACTATGAATCTGTTATCAGTTTGCCATCCATTCCCTATTGCGATATTACTAGCATTATAATTTTTTTAATGCAACATAAGCAATTTATTCCTCAAGGGCAACAGGCACTTTATTTGTAGATGAAACAATGACATATAAAGTTGTTTGCTAGCAGTAATCTCTTCATTAGTTAACAGGTTTCTTTAATGTGGAATTATTTAGATTACTTTTACTTCTTCAGAGATTGTGCATATTTACTGATACTGGTGGACTGTTGAGGTTTGAGTAGACTTTTATGATGGAAATGTTCTGAATTGGGCAGTTTTGTCATTATTGGTGCATGCATTTTGTTTCATTGTTTACTGGAAAAATGTTCAAAACAATAAATTTAAAATGCCCTCTAACAACTGTACTGTATTGTACAAGGAATATAATTTAATACAGTCAGTAAGGTGTATCAAAGAGCATGTGTATGTTTCCTGTTCAAGAGGCCTATGGTTTGAAAACAGCCCAAAATTAATCTTTATCTGCCACTGGCAAAATGTATTCTTTGAATGTGGGTTTCAATGCTGTTTCAATGAACGTGAGTTTCAAGGGCAGGGAAGTTTTAATGCTTAGTCTATTTTCATTGTGAGATTTCATTGCTTTGTTTAGCAGATATCTATTAGGGTTTATGCTGTAAAATATAAAATAAAACTTTCAATTGAAATCCATATCATCGCAGAAGTAAAGCAGCATGCACATTACAGTGTTTATGGCAAATGGGGTGAAATAACCAAGGAATGGGACACTGGAATGGCTGCAGGGGGGAACGCTCAATTCGCCCAGGATTTTGTGGGGGGTGGGCAGCAAACTCAGACAGCCCCAGCTGAACTATACCTCTCAACTGTCCAGAATTTTGCAGAATGAATAGATTTTTGCTTCTTATTTTTGGTTTGTTCCTCATAAAATTTGTGATTTTATGCCAAATCATTTAGGAATGAAGTCACTAAATAATGACAGACATTGAGTTTCAGACGTCATAACCTTCAGAAAAATGCATGCTAAAGCAAAACTTGTTATTCTACCAACTGTCTTAAGTTTATACAAGAGCAATTTTTAGTACTGTTTGCATGTTCCCCCAATATATTTGGCCTTGTCCAGATTCCCTGCATTAAGAGGTTGAGAGGTAGGTGCAAATAAATCGCTTTATAGAATTAGGAATATCCAAACCTCTCAACTGTCCCCAATTTTGGCTCAAAATGTTGCTCTCCTCCTAATAATCCTTCTGCAAAATGGCAATTTTGGAAGAAAACGTGGAGGGTTTACAATTATAAATAACTGTAATGATCAGAGTTATAGATTACTTTTATTTCAGAAATGCATGTAGATGATCTCATTTTGTCAGCTGCTCAGGTTAACAGTAGTAATTTTAAAAAAGGTGTCCCTTCTTTGATAGGTTCCCAGCTGTATTGTGTGGCAATTTTATATTTTTGCATAACATTTTTGGTCTGTTTTTCATAAAATTGTGGTTTTCTTGCAAATTAGTAGCAAATCATTAAAGACTTAAGTTAGAAAATAATGGCAGACATTTGAGTTTCAGATTTCATACCTTCAAAAAATCATACTAATGCAAGACCTACTACTATTCTATTATCTTTCTAAGTTTATAAGAGCAATATTTAAAAATTGTCTTTATTGTTGGGCCTGTGTCCCACTTCTATGTATGGCTTTGTCCGGATTTCTTGCTCTGAGGTTGAGAGGTATGAGTGCCAGAGCCATCACCGTCAGCCAGAGACATTTCAAACTGTGACCTACCTGTTGCACCCCACTCCCCATTGTAGTGGCTCTGGATGTGTCCAAGCAAGGCAAGGAGCAGTTATGCAGTGTAAGTGTACAGAGTATTCCCCCATTCAAGGTAGACCACAAGTACGACTGTGGCTTTTCATTTGTCCTTGATTTTGCAGAATGTTCTGGTTTTCTGTCATAGTTTTATACTGTTGATTTATGCTTCTTATTATTCAGAAAATGCATGCTGTTGCAGTGCCCTGTTGCTCTGTATTAAAGTAGCAATGCTTTATTGACCATCAGGTAAGCTTGTTGGAGATTGTAAGATGCAAGTAGGCTTTAATAAGCATACTGTTAAAGAATTACCAACATTGAAAGCCTTTTCATTGTTGCCATGCAGAGAATATTTACATAACTAGATAATGTATAAACCATAGGTATTGAAATGCATATGACAGTATTTGAAATAAAGGACAGGATTACAGTATTTTCAGAAGCTCATTACATTTGTTGGAGACTTGCAGTTATCTTTGCAGGCTTTACCCGTAAACTAAACAGAATGCCAATCTAACATGTGTGGTCCATAACTTGTGCAGTAATCCTTTAAGCAATTTATCTTGAGCTTGTTTCTTGTTTGCTGTTCATTTTTTACTTTGGTCATGTGTTCCCCATGAAACAAGTAGATAGTTGTCATCAGGCAGCAGGTCTTTTTTGGATAAAAAACATTTTTACAAGTGGGGGTATCACAGAGATTGCTACTTTCAGCATGTTACTGCAGTGCAAGGAGAAGTGGTTTGAGCTGAGTGCTGCTTGTTTTATTTTATACTTGATTTTTTATCAGAGATTGCTACTTTCAGCATGTTACTGCAGTGCAAGGAGAAGTGGTTTGAGCTGAGTGCTGCTTGTTTTATTTTATACTTGATTTTGACTGGCATTCCAGTAATGTATTTAAAAAGCAATTTATTTTTTCATGCCTCACAACCTTTGTGTTTCCATCTAGATATTAAGTAAGTTGTCATGTAGCCAATGCATTGAAATATTTTTTTCTTCTACACTTCATTTTGTCTTGATTGGACTCTCGTAATGACGGTTTGGCACCCAGGGCAGTGTATTTAATTAACGTTCGAGTTGTTGTGGTTTTGAGCATAGCCCCACCCCTTTCTGGTTGGTCACACCCCTTCCCATTGGCCCCACCCATTCAGCTGTCTCCTGCAGCCCCCCTTTAATTTGAAGTCACCAGCCACCACTGACTAAGAGGAATAGGTGCCCCAGTTTATTGAATGGTAATTAATGTCATCCAAAATATCATAGTTTTTGCTAATGGGGAAATATTTTGAAGATATTTAGAACACTGAATTTTAATGGTCATCAAGGTCTCACATCATTGTTAGGATTCTTTAACAAGTTCAGACTGATAAATGATACTGAACTATATCAAAGCATTAGCAGTATATTTTGTAAGTAGGAAGTAGCACACTTCCATCAAGCTCTAAAGTGGCTAGTTGAGGGAGCTACAATGTGTTCCACACTCTTCCTATTTGTTCCACATTACAAGAGTCAATGCCATATTTTAAAGATGGAAAGTTGAGAACTACTATTAGTTATGTCTTTAAACAAGAGTTTCTCTTTATGATCTGCGAACATTCATCGTAGGAATTCAAACTAATCAAGGCTTCTGATTTTGGAGATATGTACCAGTCTTTAGGCTTGATTTATCCTTTCATAATATGTACCTATTGTTTGATGTACTGTCCTATTTTCAGACTTAATTTGCCCTTTCACATGATTAACAGCATAATTACAAGTAGTTAATGCATTGCTGGGATAGTGATTATAGTTTGAGAATGTAATATGGCAGTGAGTTTTACTGCAATGTGTTAAATTGGGTGGACAGCAGGAGTGCTTTTCAGGGATTCATTCCCTTTTATCCACTGTTGTGCAATAGTGGAGGCAGTATATATAATTTAGGGGTGGTGGAGGGCAGAGGTGTGTTTTTGACATACCAGTTTCGATATTCATTTTTTAGAAACCAGTGAGTCAATCAGGTGTGATTTGATCACTGGTAGGTAAACCTTTTTGAACAACCCCATGACACCAGTTTTTGAAGCTGTTAGGTACACAGAAAACCAGACTACATGACCAACATACTAGTGGCACCAAGATTTTAAAGAAGAGGGACCCAGATGTAACATCTTACGCTTACAGAAGCAGAAATAAATGACTTTTTGAAGAAGATTTTTGCAATATCATTACAGTGTATATTTTACACTGTGTCTTTCATAATATGCTTATATTTTTGAATTATTTTTGTCCCTTGCATTTTCTCAAAACTGTGTTTGCATAGTATCCCAGAATCCTACTGTAAGTGGGAAGAGTTGTGTGCTATTTTATATTCAAATTGTATGCTAATTAGGTCCACCAATATTTGGCTAGATGTACCCACATCATTTTCAAGAACTTTTTTTGTTTATTTTCACTGTCTGCGGGTTGGCAGGCATGTACAGGGCCACTGCTGCATCATAATTACTTATCCATGATAAAGAGCTACAGGCAGAAATCCACCCATAATAACTGCTTTTTATGTGTTTATGGATATTCCAGGAGTGCAATCAGACTTCACCTTTAGCACAGGACAACAGCTTGATACACAGCTAAAAGGTGAAGCAATTCATGCTATTTTTTATTTCTTTTTTGCCATGCTAAGTTGCATGTCTTGAGTCTATGTGGCCACTTGCCCCTTACAGGTAACGTCCAGAGAATATTTACTATTCAGTTTAGGAATCTGTACTCTTTGACAAATATACTACAGGGAATTGGATTTCTTTGAATTTACTGTCAAAATAATTGGCTGTAAATTAGATGTGTTCCGCGGTCCATGACATCCCTGGAAAAGCTAAACAGAAAATGCACCTGCAGAAGACAAATTCCACCCAAAGATTACCATCTGCATTGTCTCTTTTGTTTGAAAAAAGAGAATTGAGTCTCTTCCTGCAAGCAGTGAGCTTAACAAAAAAGATACTCCTTCATTAAGCCCAAAACGGATAGCAGATTTGAGGTAGCATCTTTACTACTACAATTCAATACACTATCCAATAGCTAAAAGAACAGAGTGTTAGCTCACATTAGTCATTTGTTTATATCTCTTCATTGCCAACTTTCAGGGCCACTAACTGTCAGACTCATAGTATCAGATACCAGGGTGAGATCCTGAAGCAAATGAAGGGCATTGTGGCAGAGCCTGCAGAAGAAATCCAGAGGGACGACTCTTGACAGCATTCAGATTAGATAAGGATGCCATCACATGCAAGTATGATATAAATGATTCATTTAGAACAGAAAACGGCACCAGAATTGCTATATGTTGACATGTCTGGTTGAGGACACAAACAATGCCAGTGGATGATAAGGGTCAGTTGTTAGATGGCTTTCAGAATGAAAACCCTTTATTTGATCTCTCTCCGGAATAAATCTTAATCAATTAGACGAAAAGAGTAAAGCAGCAGAATAAGCAAAGCAGCCGTTTCATCCACCTACTTCAAGTTACTGTAGGAGTCACCATATGGTACAGTGGCCCTCCTATAGGAAGTGTGTGGAATGCTGATAAAAGCAGACCAATTCAGGCAAAGCAGCACATGTAAAGATGTGGCAGAGACAGATACAGGACGTTTGGTAGGAGTAGTAATCCTCCTTCCAAGAAGGAAAGGGGAAATGGCTGGCACTGACTGTTACTAGTACATTCACCCTTCCTGTTCAATCTATTCATCTCCACCTCCTGGGAGGTAGGCTTTACTTTTCCAAGAGAAGTCAGTCATCCTGACTTAATACAGGTGGATAACACGCATCATAGCCACAGGTTATATGTTGCAATTCAAGGATTTCCCACTCTTTCCAGGAATGACTCCAGTTGTGCCACAGTTCATACAGCTAGCAGCCTGTATTGTTACAGCTTCTCATTGCAGGGCAGCAGACAAAGGTTCACTGGAAGAAGAAAGGAAGTTATTCTAGTCCAGACATTTCCTGGTACTAAACAAAGTTGGTGCTTGGAAATCTGTAATAAAGTTATCAGGGCTAAACATGTTTGAGAGGTTCAAAAAATTGAAGATATTAACCCTCAAGTCTGTATTAATACTCTCATTAACAAATGTTTTGTTGGTCACTCTAAACTGAAGGATGCATACATTCACATTCAGACCCACAGGGACCAGATAAAATACTGAACATTTGTAGTGGGCAGGAACAACTACTGTTCACCTCCTTGATCTTTTGTCGGCCTGTTGTACCCAGGGGGCTCTCAAAGTGCTTCACTTCAGTATTTATCTGACTACTGTGACAGTTCTTCAAGTATTTAACAACATTTTTTTCTTACTGGTTCTCTCCTATGTATCCATTAAGGTGCACCTTTCAGCGTTTGCACACCATTTATTTCTACCATACGAATGTGACTGAGATTATGAAGGTAGTCTTGAATCTAAATCCCCCACAGAATCTGTGCTGCCCCATGAGGGCATTACTGTTGTGATTGAAAAACTAATCCTGAACTCTATTGAAACAAGTTCTTGAGCTGCAGTCAAGTTCCTGTACTGGTCATCACTTGTTTCCTGTACTAGAGAGTCTCACATGCACAGACCCTTACCCAGTGATCTGTGTGCTCGGGGTAATCCTTAGAATCAGTTATTCTCTCACATCTAAGGTGGTCACTCATGTGATACTTTAACCATTCATTTAACTGTTTAGAATCCAAACCTGCAGAACAATGGCAATACTACATTCACTGAGCATATCAGACAGCTCAGATACTGTATAACAAGAACAAAGAATTTCAGGCAGTGAAATCAGCTCTTTGTATGCTTTATGACAGATAAAGAGGGAAAACCTTATCCAGGAAAACACACTGTTAAGTGACTTCCTATTTCCATTACTTTTTGTTATAAAGGTTTGTTTGTTTGTTTGTTTGTTTGTTTGTGTCTTTCGGCTTTTCCCGGTTAGGGGTCGCCACAGCGGAACTCCGGTCCGTTAATGATTGTAGTTGATTTTTACGTGCCGAGTTACCAGCCCTGACGCACAACCTTCAACGAAGGTATGCCCATTCACGCATGTCTCCACGCAGAAGACGCTCTAGCTGAGAATCGAACCAGACAGCGTCTTACTGTCAGGCGATATAATGTAAAACAATGGAAGGTCTCATGACAGCTCATTCCAGCAGAGTAACAGCTGTCACAGAAACCTTTCTACAAACATCCAGCAGTCCAGGTTGTTTGTAAGGTAGCTCAAGGTGTTTGTAAGGCAGTCACCTGAACATATGTGCACACTTTTGTCAAGCATTATAAGCTGAATCTGCAGTGTAGATGCAGAGAAATGCCTGGCATTGTAGCTCTTCTAGGTATGTTATGACTATCACTTCCCATGGGTTACCTTTCTGCTTTAATAGCCTTATCATGGAGAAGAATCATACTGTAGCACTGATTCAAACCATGAACATGATACAGTTTGTGAGCATATTCACTTAAACAATAGATGCCTGAGCAGTAGGATCCTGCTTACTTCCATAAGTGAAGAGGAAGTGGAGAGAGGAAGGAAAGAGGTAAGGGCTTCACTACACCTGGCAAAACATATGATAAAAAAGGACAGTAAAAGAACCAGGAAGGAGACAGTAGTGATAAATGTGTATGCTGGACCAGGGTTTCCCTCTTACTAGACATACTAACCAGAAAAGCCAGCAATAGGCATAGCCAGTGTAGAATATGAATGGCCAAAGTATGTGCTTAAGGAATTTGAGTATGTGACAATCTGCATGCATTAATATGGACTTTGTACTGCGAACTCTGAGTAAACTGTGAATAGTGGAAAGCACTGAAAAACAGGAGCCTGCTTGAAAGCAGGAAATGTGCCTTATATGGAAGTGTATCCGATTTTCTTTCTCTGCCTAGAGATGTAGTAATGTGAACTGCTTTAAGCCTATGGGTAAACCACTGATTGGTTAATTGTCTTTTGTACTAATTTAATTGGTCTAGTTTATATTTTTGTACTGTCAGCAGTATCACCAGCATATAAGCTTATGCATTCCTTTGTTCGGGGAGTCTCCCTGGTACTTTCCATGAGGCTCCCACACGTGTGTAATAAATACCACTGAAAGAGAGGAAGAAGTGTCTTGTCTTTATTTAAGGTAAAATGTTAAATGTAACACCAGAAAGTGCTTACACATTCTTTGAGGCCTTTGCAGACTGAAGAACAGATATAACTTTGCTTCTTTATGAAAGAAATCATGGTGACAGCAGTTCTTCTTGTGACATCAAGGTACCTTAGGTAAAACTGCTGTATCCTGGACTTGGGGAAATATTTTAAACTATCACTACCCCGGACTTAGTACATATTCCCCCACATTCAAAGTTTTTTTCAGTATTCTGAGGCTGACATTTCCTTAGAATTTCATCAGAGACCCATATTATACCCTTCTGCCATTCATTCTTGGAACTTGACCTCGCAACATGAACTTATATTTACAGAGTTTGTGGAAGAGTCTGTTTCTTGGATGAAATATTACCTGGTTCATTTCAACTTGGACCCCCCTCTGATACTGATTCACGATATTGAGATAACCTATTATAGGAACTTTAGGAATATCTCTACTGGCAAGGGGAAATTATTCTTAATTGTGCAGGAGTTCAACACTGACAATCCACATTTCCCTGGTGGCAGTTCTCAGCTGGGCCATACATGGTACTCTGGACCTAGTTAACCCAACATTTAGATGCTCAGTGTTTGCTGTAAGAGAAAAGTCTTTGTGGGTCCAAGATCTTTGTGGCATCCTTGGCAGGGATGCAGGCTGGAATGCATGTGAAGGAGATCTCACTTTCTTTGAGGATAACCTTAATGTTGACATCCACTACTCAATGTATCACACTAAAATGTTATGGAATAAGTTCTGTTTTTGTCTGATTAATGCATCAGCTTATTTTGGTTTTCTCTCAGTAGTTTATTTGCAGTTCATCCTAGCCTGTCTTTCTCCATTTAAAGCTTTTTCTTCCATAGACTGTATGGAACATGTATGAACTTTCAGTGATATGGTCACAGCATCTGGTGTCTCTTACCATAGATGATTCACATGCCATTAAGAGTTTGTTAATATCGCTAGTGTGAAACATTTAGAGTTTGTTGGATTAAGTTTTATTACAGTGACTGTGAGGAGATCATGGATTTTGTTTCAACTTTGCAGACTAGAAACTGCAGGCTAGACCCTGGATCTTAACCACTAGTTAAATATTCTGAACAAACTTGTAACCAAACAAGAAAGGTATGTATACCTAAAGGAAAAGCTAATAAACTGAAAATGTATGTACTAAACTTTGTGGTTACAAGAACAATACCAATAATTAAAGTCAAGCAAGATTTTATTTTATTTTGGTGAGTTAAACCTTGCCTAGAATCCTGTTAGCAGTGATACCCCAAACTGCACAGTCTTTTTTTAATTTATCCAAATTTTTTGAGTTTCTAATACCATGATGGGAATAGACCCCATTCCTAGATCAAAGTATGATTAAAGTTCATGAAATTAGTATTGTTACAATCTTTGATGTTAGCCAGAAGTGCTCTTCGCAACACCCGCAATGTGTTCAGTAATGACTCCTTCTGCAGTTTGTATGGAGTTAGATGTATGGGTAACATATCTAAATACGACTGTAAATTATTTTTTATAAGACCAGGAGTTCCTACTACTATTGTGACTATATGGGTATCCTTCTTCCACATTGCCGTTGTTTCTGCCTGCAAATCCTGGTATTTTATGACTTTCTGTCTCTCTGCACATAGAATACTGTAGTCACTGGCTGTAGCAATTTCAATGATCAAGGCTTCTTTTGTATTCTTTTCCTGGTCTGCATCTGGTTTTCTTACATCTATTTTTGAACTATTGGTAATAGGTGAGCCCATGTGAAATAAACTTCATACTTTTCTATAATCTTTTGTGGCTCATTTTTCCAGTGTTTTTTAGTTACTTCAGTATTATAATGTTTGCACAATCTCCAGTGTAACAGTCTTGCCACATTATTATGCCTTTCAGTATATAGTCTTTCTGCCATTAGTATATCATAACCAGCAACAAGATGTGTAACTGTTTCCAGTTCTGTTTTACAAACCCTATATTTTTCTTTTACTCCCATATGTTCAATGGATTTTGTAAACCAACATGTACATAGTCCACTATCTTGGGCCTCCAATATTAACCTTTCATCTTTTGGTTTAAATTCACCTTTCCTTAACCATTCCTGCATTCAAGTCCTCATCAACATGAGGTTGTTCCAAAAGTTTTCTATACTTGCAACTATATTTATGCATTTTCTACATTTCTTGACTTCTCCTCTGATCCTTCATCTTATATTCTTTCTTTTGTTTTTTGGCATATTCTGTTTCTGCCTAAGGTTTATCTACTTCTGCTTTAATTTCTATTGCCGCTTGATAACAATGTGCTTCTGCTAAACTAAGCAGGGAAGTCATCTTAGACTTATTCTCCTCATGTTTTAAAACATTCACTAAGTTTGGGTTTTGTGGTCAGTAGATATGTATGCAGTCCCGTGACTGCAGATCTATACATGTAATCAGTTTTGAGGAGGCCCATACATCCTTCAGAATGGGCAATATATAGTCTTGGTATGCTCTGATTTTTATAGATCATTTGATGAGCACAAAGCATCCTTCTTGTTTTCCTGTTGAACCTATCCAACACCTTTTGGGGCCAGTGAATCACTCCAAAACTGTATGTTAGGACAGGAAGAGCAAATTGGTTTATAGGTTGGACTTTGTTCCTAGATGTCAACACTGTTTTCAGTATTAATTTAAGTATTCTAAATTATTCCTTGCTAAGTTTTATTTGAATTTGTTCATGTTTTATTGTTGATCCTTTCTCAATTCCCAAATATTTATATATGTTCTTCTATATCATCCCTGTCCCAAACTGATGTTTTTTTGGTGCTGCAGCTTTCCTGCTTTAAAGGTTGCTTTTGCGTATTTATCAAGACCAAATGACATTCTTATATCATCTGAAAAAGTTTTAACCACTTGCAGTTGTGCTTTCAGTTCCTCATCTGATGAACTCTATGATTTAAATCATCCACAAAAAGAGGATGAGAAGTCTTTACACTTTGTTGTTTTCTGAGAGTCAAATCATAGCCATGACCTAATCCACTAAATAGACAGTTTAATGGATTATGGGCAAGACAAAAGAGCAGTGGTGACAAACAGTCACCCTGGAATATCCCCCTTTGGATTTTTATCCCTGGAATAATAATTTGTCCTCTATCATGGCTTAACTGAAAAGTAGTTTGTCACTGTTTCGTGGTCGCTGTAATATAATCGTTCAGAGTAGAGTGTATCTTATACATTTTTAAGCACTCTTTTATCCATGAATGTAGGATACTGTCAAATCCTTTTTTGTAGTCTATCAATGCCATACTTAGATTCTTCCCCTTTTTACAGTTCTCCATTATAACTTTATTTAACAACAAATGATCCTTTGTTCCATATGATTTTCTTTTATTACCCTTTTGTTTTATTGCCATGATTGAGTTTTCTTCTAAATGACTATAAACTCTGTCAACATCAATTCCATTGTATAGTTTATAGGTCGTCAGAAGGCAAGTTATTGGTCTATAGCATTTTAGGATAGCTTGCAGGTTCGCTGTAAAGTAAGATCATTGATTTTCCTGTTGTTCGTTAGGTTGGTGTCTGTTCGGGGTGCACATACAAACAGTTCTTACTCATGACTAAATCTTCATCTAAAGATGTTAACACTTTTAGCCAGAAATTAGGTACTGCATCTGGGCCTGGAGTTTTACAGGTAGGAAATTTCTTAACTTTGCTTCAATCTTTCAGGCTGTTATTTCATCCCATTTCATATCTTGTACATTTGAACTTCTTTTTCTTTCCTTTACTTCTTTTAAACATTTAGCATTTTGTTATGTTCCACAATATCTTTATATATATTTCTCCAAAATGTATAAATTTATTCTTTTTCTGGTGGTGTTTCAATTTATTTTGCCTTGTTTCCAAAATCTCTATAAAACTTTTTTGGGTAATCAATAAATTGTTTACTTTGTACTTTACCTTTATATTTATCTGTATACCTTCTAACTTTTTCTGCCTGTCTTATTTTTAGTTTATTATTTGGGATAGTGCACAATAGCTCCTGATCTGTTCTAATATTGCACATTGCTTTTATCACATGATATTTCCAAAGATTTTTTTAATCTGTTCCTTCTTCTATACTCTTCTAACAGTTACACTTCTTGTCTTAATTGTTTTATAGTTGTCTCTATTCGACACTTCCATGATGGCATTTCATTTCTCCTCTTCCTTTCCCTTACTGCCCTGTATTTTTGTGTTAAGACTTTATCTGTTATTAATTTAGCTGCACAGTAATATATCTTCTTTACTTCTGTTATATCACATGAATCTCACTGAATGGTCCTAATTACTGTGTTCATTTGTTTTATCAAATGTCTAATTTTGTGAGTTTTATTCACTTTCTGTAGTCTGTTTCTTTCATTGATCTTAATATGTCTGTCCATCTCTATTAAATCAAGCAACTCTTCCCATAGATCAATTTCTTCTAAACTGAGGGCAAATTCTTTGTTCTCCATTTCCAACAGGTATTCTACAAAAAGTTCCAGAGCATCTTCCTGTGCCACATTCCTTCAATTTCATCCTGTGTCATCCCTTGCTCTTTCATATGGGAACTCACTGGCATATCACTCCACAACACTGACTGCATCAGAGTTGCCACAGTTTCTTGTTCCTTCCCTTGTTGTGCAACTCCAACTGAACTTTTGCACTGATTTCCTATAGAAGTCTCCAAAGTATTGTCATATGGCAACTGATCGTATGTTTCCTGCTCCACTAGTTTTTCATTCATTTGGAGATCCATTGATGTATCCTGCTGTGATGTTATCAAAATTACATTTTCTACACTAAATCCTTCACTTTGCAGGTAATCCATAACCTCAGTTTCTATCTCTGTAACCTCTCCATTTCTAATCCTCTTTTCTACTTTTCCTCTTTGTTTTCCTGTTTTTTGTATTGTAAAATTTTCCATATCTGGATGCCTTTGCCAGTATTCTCTTCAAATATCTTCGGTGTTGTTCTTTTTATATTGATTAATTTTGCTTTCTCCTTTGCATAAATAGTGCACCATATAAAATCTCTTTTCCTTTCCCATGTCCATATTTCTTCTACAGATGTCCCCTGCTCCTTCTGTTTCACCTTACTTGGGGAATCGTTGTTCCGCCATGCTGTGATATAACCTGTGTTAGACTTTCAACACTAAATCCTTCACTTTGCAGGTATTTCATAACTTCAGCTTCTATTTTTTTTAACTTCTACTTTACTAATCTTCTGTTCTACATTTCCTCTTTGTGATCTTATTTTTTGTATTGTGAAGTTTTCCATATCTGAATGCCTTTGTCTGTATTTCTCTTTGAATATATATAACACCCTATCAGATCTCTCTTTCTTTCCCATGCCCATACTTCTCTGGATTTTGTTCTTTATAGTTTCTTACTTCCTCCATTGCTTCTTTTTCCAAACAGCCCATATAATGTTTTTCACATATTTGTTGTATTAATGAACACATTTATTTTTATTTGAAGCTTCTGAGAATTTTTCTTGTGCAAGTATTTTTTCTTTTGCCTAATTTATCTCTTAATCTTTTTGTGTGTATTCTGTCTGGAAATTCTGAGCTTCTTGCATAATAATAACAATACATAATTTCTTTCTTATCCTCAATAGTCCACTCTATCATCTTTATGGCTCTTTTCTGGCCTACTTTCTTCTATAACAAGGTGGCCATCCACCTTGACCTGGATTAGCCCCATTTTTTGGATGTTTCCTTGTCTTGAGTCTTCTGGTAGGATGGGAGTCTTTCCTTCTTAGTCTTTAATAGACAGTTTTAACTCCTGTTCTCAAAAAGCCATCTCTTGAATGAATAGATTTTGCAGAGTTCTATCCTTTCTTTAACCACCTTTTATGAGCTCAGTGAGAGGTTGGTCTAAGTACAACTGTAGTCATGCCTTATGTCATGTGGTCTCCTTCATGCATGTTTCACTGGTTTTAGATGTAGACACAGCCATACCTCTCAACTGTACAAATTTTCGAAGAATGTCCAAATTTTTGCTTCACATTTTGGACTGTTTCTCATAAAATTGTGGTTTTCTAGAAAATCATTGATAAATCATTGAGAAATGAAGTCAGAAAATAATGATAGATATTTGAGTTTCAGATTTCAGACTCTTCAGAAAATTTATGTAAATGCAAATCCTGTTATTCTATCAATTGTCTAAGTTTTTAAGAGCAATATTTAAAAATTGTCCATATTTTTGGGTCTCTGTCCCCCATTATTTATTGTTTTGTCCAGATTTTTTTGCTCTAAGAGGTTAAGAGATATGGACACAGCAGTCAGGCTGCCCTCAATAGAGGGGTTAATGACCTTGTAATGGGGACTAATTGTTATTTTCAGTCTTTGCCCACTGATCTCTTAGCAGCTCTTAACACTGTAGATTGTGTTATTTGACTGAGCATATACCTCCCAGGTCACACTCAGCAATGTGCTTTTCAGTAGGCAATCCCTCCAAGATCTACCTGCTGATGTACAGAGTGCCATGTGGCACAGTGTTGGCTCAGTTATTGTGAAATAATGCGATGCTACCATAATGTGATGTCATTCAAGGAAGAGATTCATGTCATCATTCCTATTCTGACAAAATGTAGTTATATGTCTCCTATAGTCAGGTATGTATATGAAATTAATGTAGTGGATGGAATCTGTCTGTCTTAAACTAAACAGATTAAAGTCTGATGAAAAGCTGGTGAATTTAGACTATTGTTTGTGTCCTGTGGACAAAGTCCAGGAGTACTGTTTGAACTCTGTCTGTATCCAGTGCACAAAGTCTGGAATTGCTGCCTTTATTCTGTCTAGAAGTACTGCTTAAACTCTGTTTCCAGGGCACAAAGTCTGAGAGTACTGATCAAACTCTGTCTGTATCCTGCGCACAGAGTCTGGAAGTATTGCTTAAACTCTGTGTGTATCCTGTGCACAGAATCTGGGAGCCTGTGACCTGTGCACAGAATCTGGGAGCCTGTGACCTGTGTGCAAAGCTGGAGACTACTGATTAAAATCTGTCTGTATCCAGTGCACAAAGTCTGGGAGTACTGCTTAAACTCTCTGTGTCCTGGGCACAAAGAATGGGAGTATTGCTGAAATTGTGTGTGTGTGTGTGTGTGTGTGTGTGTGTGTGTGTGTGTGTGTGTGTGTGTGTGTGTGTGTGTCTGTGTGGGTGGGTGTGTCCTGTGAACAAAGTCTGTGAGTACTGCTTAAACTCTGTGTCAGTCTGAGACTACTGCTTAAACTCTGGTGCGAATTCAATAAAGATTACATGGTCATTTTTTCCATGTGCACATTCCAGCATGATGCGAACATAGGTGCAATGAGTTTTAGATTAAGTGAACTCTGTGTAGCAGTGTGCAATCATGCACAATCATACGCAATCCTAGAAACTTTCGTGGAATGCAGATTTCAGCATAAGTATCTGAAATTTATGCTAATGAAGTGAAACAGCATGGTGGAGCAATCCACCAACCTTAAACACAATATCTTTCCTATGGGCTAGGCTTGTAAAGGCTCCAGGGCCATTAGCCTAGTACACACCTATGAACCTATGAACCTATGTAGAGTCCGTGTCCATGTTGATAGTGTATGTGGAAATTTTCCACATACAGGAGTTACACAGAAACAAGGGCATGTAAAAGTCCAAAAATATGGACCGAATGCCATTGAAAAGGTAACAACACACATTTAATGGATGACATAGACACTGTGGATGTCTAAAAGAATTAGAGGGGTTTGTCAGATTATTATACATTTAAAATATATATTTTCCACATGTTTAGGCAGTGTGCTGCTTGCCACAAAAGCTTTAAATATGAATAAAAGAAACATAATTGAAAATAGGAGTATAATGTAGTGCCACAACAGGTACAGTAATACCATGCCTTGTGTCTTTAAATTAGTGCTCCTGTGCTGTTGCTCAGCTTACATGGGTACTAACCATGTAGATTCCAGGTTGTCATGGTTATTATGCAAATGAGTGCAAAAAGCAGTGGAGTTCTTGACTCACAAAAAGCAGGAACTATGTAGGGCTGTTCACTTCGTGTAAGCTCCTACATGGTGTTTATGTTTCCCATGGATGCCGATGACATCAGGGGAGTGTCAGGTAACATTGTTTTCTTTGGGTATTTTGCACAAATGGTTATGGAGATGCATTCCTTGTTTGTGTGAGCAGACCACCCGTGTATTAGACATGAGCTAGATATCCAAAAATAGAAACAAGATGCATTCGATCAATATTGCTGAGCACTGCTGGGCATCATGCAAACCTGATAAGTGGGGCTACGCTCTGTTCTTTTCCTCTAGTTATAGGACTTTGCATAACTACTCCTGTGGCAACAGGTGTTAGGTATTGGATGGGAGTAAAGATGGCACTGGGTTCAAGTGGTAACTTTTCTCATACTGTTCTGATAATGCAGATTATAGAAATGAAATGTAATTAGTATTTTCTATATGTTTCATGACAACAGGGATGAAAATATAACATTTTTGCATGGTTTACCTTAATTATGCACAGCTACACTCTGCTGCACGTTTGTGCACACAGTTCACTACTGTGCATGGAAGCAAGACCTTTAAATCATGTTAATTATAGCCTAAGCAGGTGCATTCCATCTTAATTAACCAATCCCACATGGTGGACCTACCATGAAATGAATAAAGTATGTATACAGCCTACATTCTGATTTTCTCTCAATAATTCAAGACCATTGGAGTATGGACTAGGCAATTCTAACTGAGATAATGCTAGGAGGTGCTACAGCTATTCTACATCTGCATGTGCTGAAGGCTGAACTCATTGCTGATGGTTCTACTGACAATAGGCCTAGGTCAAGAAGGAGAAGAATGTTTAGCCCCAGGATAACTTTCCAGGTGCTACATGAGCTGGGGATTGTAGAGCACTACATGGTGGATAAGGACATATTACAAGAACTCTGTGAGCTCTGCCACCATCTACTCAGAGCCAGGGCCAACCAAGGGGAACCCACCCCAGTGGAAAGTAAGGTATGTGTAGTCCTTAAGATATTAACTACAGGTACTTTTCAAACACCAACTGGGGACATGATGGGGGTGTCACAGGCATCAGCATCTAGGATACTCCACCAGCTCCTGGATTCTATGCTCCTACATGCCAGTGAACATATTGTCATTTTCCCTTACCCCTGAGGAGAGGGCCAACAATACGCAACTGTTCTACCATGTACCACACTGCCCTGAAATACTGGGTGCCATAGATTGTACTCATGTACACATCAAGGCACCACCTGGTAAGTAGGGTAGAATCTACATTAACCTCAAGGGATACCGCTCCATCAACTGCAAAGTTGTGTGCAGTGTCCAGAAGATTATCTTGAATATGTGTGCTGGCAACCCTGGCAATTATCACAACTCCCATGTCTGGCACACATCACAGCTTTACCAGATGTTTGTTGGGGGGGACATACCACAGGGCCATTTACTGGTGGATGCTGGCTATGCCCTGAAACCGTGGATGATGACACCCATCAGAAATGCACACACACCTACAGAAGAATGACATAATGAGGCACATGCACAAACTAGGAACATAATAGAGCATGTGTTTAAGCTCCTGAAGTCACAGTTCTGGTGCCTAGATATATCCAGTGGAGCCTTGCAGTATATTGCATGCACATGTACACAAATATTTACAGTATGTGCTGTACTCCACAATCTGATCCTGTGAAAACAGCTGCAGCAGAATCAGCAAGGGGAAGGGGCACACATCCCCCCACCAATGCCAAGGTCACCTCAGTCACAGTCACAGGAAGACTCGGAGGAGGAAGCCCTAACTGCTGGCCCTGTAGGCAGACATAAGCATGCTCAATATGCCCTTGCTTTGGCTAAAAGACAATGTATAGCACATTCACTGACCACTTAGGGACATTGGGACTAATACCTTTCTCCTACTCACATACATACATTACAAATGATGCCAGGCAACTCATACAACCTGTACCTATCCATGTATTGGTGGTATACTGCTTGCGTCAGCCCTGAACTACAGTTGTGTCAACTGCTGCATTTGTAAGGTAGGTCCTTAATCTACACTGCAGTCTTGTGGAGTAGTACGATATATCCTTTGTATCTATGAACTTGGTACAGTATGCAAGTAAATAGTGGTGAATTTGTACAGAAAATTAGGTAACGTGACTATTGATACTATTTTACTAGTATGAGTCAATTTGTAATTAGTAGGGTTCATGCATGAAACATTCATACAGTCCTACTGCAGCAGATTACTGGTGCATCATTCAAGACAGAAGTTAGATAGTGAGGCTACACATTTGCAGTTTCTAACTTCAGACCTGTCTTTATCCTAACAGTAGATGTAGTTTGCTCCCCCACCCCCAAACACAGGGATGTCCCCTTGTAACTGTCATAACAGTAACTCATCTATGCTGCCCCCAAACCCATGATATATGGGTGTTTGTCAGTTATTATCTTCCACATTTCCAGGAGAATACTATAGATTTGATCATACATTGTATGTGCTGGGTAACACGTATAGCAGACTACATTGTTATGCCAGTGGTTGTGTGATGAATGACCCCTGTTCTGGCAAGCTGCTTCTGTGGTCAAAAGGACTAAGGCAGCCATCCTGTCTGATGAAGCTATAATGTTGTTTAGGGTTCGAATCCTGATATAAGTAACGGTTTTGGATGTGTACTAGCAATAGGTTGTGTTTTACACAATGTGAATCTGTGTCCCATAATGTTATCAACTTTGTCTTATCTTAATTTCACATTTGCATGATGTACCACCTATTTAAAACCTTTTTGATAAGACTTAGCCAGTTAGTGTGAAAATCAGCAATACAGAATCAGTGAAAGAGGAAATAGGATTTATGTCTGACTGCCAACTACAGACACCAGATACATTCAGTCAATGCCATTAGAAATCATGAAACCCGGCATGGATTAGGGATAGCAGTGGGTTATAGTAGTAGGTATATATCACATAATAGTAAAACTCAGATTAGCAGGCATTGCATTTCCATGAATTTTCTGAAGGATATGACATGTGAAATTCAGATGTCTGCCATTATTTACTGAACTGACTTCTCAATGATTTGCCATTGATTTTCAGGAAAACCACAAAATTGTGTGAAACAGACTACAAATATGAGCCAAACATCTGGACATTATATGAAAATCTGGACAGTTGAAAGGTATGGTGCCCTATCATTCTCAGAAACCATGTCTCCTATAGGACTACATGTGGAAACATTGCAAATTGAGGGCACAAAATAAGTATGTATAAATATATTGACAAGTCTTCCCCTTGTTTCCTCACCAGCAATGACAGCAACAGGCACAACAACCCTAGGTCACCTTGAGTTTTACACACATATATCACCCTCTGTACAAGTTGTAAGATATGATGTTGTGTTCTCACTCATGAAAAAAAGCCAAATGACAGTGGTCACAGGCTTGCTCATCCAAATGCAAACAGACAAATAGGCTCAATAAGGGTATTGTTGTTACACAACTAGGCTACTAAACAGTATTCATCTGCTAGGCTACTAGCCTCAGATGCCACTATGAGTCAATGTGACTATGCAGGTCTCCCAAGCTGTTGTCAAACACAGGGCTTGGTTATGTCATCTACCATATCAGACTTGTGCTGTGGTGCATGCATTAAGTACTCTGATCTGTAGTCTGTAAACTTAGATGTTTAGGGGTTCCAATCTCACTGCAGTCAACTGTGTGTGTGTGTGTGTGTGTGTGTGTGTGTGTGTGTGTGTGTGTGTGTGTGTGTGTGTGTGTGTGTGTGTGTATGTGTGTAAACAAAAGTGGAAGTGTGTATCCCAATCTGACTTCACAAATGGCATTTTTTTATTGTTTTGGTGCTTGAACAAACTCTTATTCCCCACATGACCTGCTGATGTCATCTACCATAAGATCACCTGCAGTCCTGCTAAACTCAGACTTGTGCTGTGGCACATGCATTAACTACTGTGTGTGTGTGTGTGTGTGTGTGTGTGTGTGTGTGTGTGTGTGTATGTGTGTGTGTGTGTGTGTGTGTGTGCGCGTGCATGTGTGTGTACATGAATAGAAGTAGAAGTCTTTATCCCAACCTGGTTTTTCAAATGGCCTGGTATTGCACTGTTTTGGTGCTTGCACAAATGCCCCATTGAGGCAGGCCTCCAACCACATGTCCCATATGTGGCCTGTTGATGTTATCTAACATATGATCACCTGCAGTCCTGCTAGACTCAGACTTGTGCTGTTGCATGTGCACTAAGTACTTTGATCTGTAGTTCATAAACTTACATAGGTAGGGGGTTCTACTCTCATGGCAGTTAACTGTGTTTGTATTTATGTGAGCTGTTGGTGGATGTTAGAGCATTTTACATCAGCCTAAGGGAGACTGCCCTTTTGTGTACAACAGACACTGGTGATGTCATCAGCTATGTCAGATTATTGGATATATATATGTCACAACTAGTCACGATTACACACTGGCCTGATAGATGGGTAGATATCACCTCATCCTATATAAGACAAATAACAGTGACATTACTGTTATTGTATGTACAAACATCATGACATCTATTTGCAATGGTGATGGACAGGTTGACAAATTAGATCATATAAGAGTCCACATGGACTTTATTTTTTGAGGATGATATTGTGGTCTGTATTGAGATTAGGGTACAAGTATAGACCCTGGGGAGGTGAAGATATGCTTTACAGAGGAGAGGAATGAAGGTAAGCAGGACTAAGACAGAATATATGTGTGTGAATGAGAGGTAGGATAAAGGAATGTTTAGAATGCAGGGAATACAGTTGACAAAGGCATATGATGTTAAATACTCTGGTCCAACAGTTCAGAGTAATGGTTAGTCTGGAAGACAGGTGTAGAAGAGAGTGCATACATGGTGGAGTGTGTGGAGCAGAGTGTCAGGAGTGATCTTTGACAGATGGGTATCATTAACACTGACATGGAGGGTCTACAAGGTGATAGTGAGACTAGCTGTGTCATATGGGTCATAGATAAAAAGGCAGGAGACATAGGTGTTGACAGAGTACCAGTTGTTATGGTTTGCATTCTGTGGGATGAGGATGGATGGGAGCATTAACCGTATATTACAGAGTTGGCTTAGGTTGTATGGCTTACAGATGAAGACAGGGGGTGGGATTGTATTGGTTTGGACATGTGCTGAGGAGTGATGCTGGGTATTTGGGAGGAAGATGCTAAAGATGTTGCTGCCAGGTAAGAGGCAAATAGGAAGGCCTAAGATAAGTTGCATGGATGTGGTGACAGAGGACACGTAGGTGTTTTTTGTGATAGAGCAAGATGCAGAGGACAATTAGAAATGGAATAAGAACATCTGTTGTGGCAAGCCCTAATGGAGTACCATTAGTACAGTAGTCCAAAAGAATAGTTAAAAGAAGATGACATCTCTATTTGGAGAAACTCCATCTGTACACTTGTAGCATGAGTGTACAGTAGGAGTTTCTAATTGACAGTTACTGTGGCTGGACTCGGTTTGGGCTTTAACAATGTGTCTTTGCATTACCTGTTCTGGATTGTGTGCAGAGGCTGTAACACTTTGCTCTCATATGTGCAGAAACATCAGTACATTTGCTTTCAAATATAATTGGCTACTGCTATGTAGCAGAGCAGATCTAGCTGTCAGAACCTCTGTTGCATAACAAGCAGCAATATACCCACTTACCTATCAATAGCAGAGGTATTGATCCACCTTATGAAGGACATGAACACCCGATAGATTAATGACCTGACAATGACAGTCAGATCACATATAGCTCTCCTGTTTGCATTTTCTATGCAGATACCAGGTTCAAACCTCACATTATCAACTATAATTTCCCCTCTGTTTCCCCTGCTAGCCTAGTTGACATGAGTTCCAGACTCCATGTAAATAATGCCTCATGTGCACTGAAGATCCTGTATCCCCTACATCACTGAATTACAAATTTCAAGAGATCCACATGTAGTAGGGATCTGGAATCACTGCTCTCTAGCTTCCAGATGGGTAACACTAGAAAGGTTGTCTGCTCACACACCTTGACTCTTACTCATAAAATGCACCCAACATAAACCATCATGTTCAGAGGTACTGCCCGCAAACCAAACTAAACAGCAGACACATCCTAAACACAATCAGGCTACAATCAGACAATACGCAACATACATATCATCACCACTGTCTCACCATAGAAGTGCTCAAGGCAATGGGCATGGATCCTAAAGGTTTTCATAATAGTTGTCTGTATAGTGCGATGTACAGATGACCCACTCAACAGCTTAAACAAGGATATGTTTAGTGTCAGCTGTGTCCCATTCTTATCCCAGCATTCTTCATCTTGGTATGCATAACTTGAGACGTCACTATATGAAATATATGAACACAGACATGATTGAGCTATCTAAAAATGGGCCCCTGCCAGGTATATCCATATGTTTGAGCAGCATTATACCCTCATCTAGGAAGATACCACTATATAAAGAACAACAGATTCACTGAACTTGCCTAAGTTTTTGGTGTAATAGTATGGTGATACAGTACCCGCCAGTGTGAGATGACATGGTGGATAGAGCACACTGCTTTGCCAGACATAAGCCACCTGACTGGACCATAATCCCTTTATTAGACAAGGTCAGAAAAGCAGAATAATCAATGTGAAAATATACAACTCCAACAAGGTAAGGGCCATGCTGCTAAACCCAAGGAGTCCACATCTGAAGCCTCACTCTCTGTAAGCACTCTTCGCAGTGAAAATTTTGATGTCTGTGCAGTCACAGAAACTTGTTTCAAGGCACTGTATGAACTTTGCCCTTGCAAGGCTACAATGCCATCCAAACATCCACACAGCAAATGGAAGTTGTGTGAACCATAGGAGGTGTCGTATCTATTTACATTGAAGAGTAGTACACCTCAAGACTGTTTAGAGATGATAACTATATGGAGTTATTCTATGTCCAGTTTACTGTGGATAGGGACCCCCTTCCTGTTATCTCCATTAATACGTCACTGTTCATAAATACAGAAGGCCACACACCCTATATATTACTACATGGGACAACTAAAGTAGAGAAAAACAACCCAGGCAGGGGTGAGCGAAAGTATACATCCATTGATCTTGATAATTATAGGACAACAAACTCAACTGCATAATATTACCTGCACTTTGTGAATTGAAATGCCATACAAGAAAACATGCAACACCCCACAAGGTTATCTCATATTTATTTATTTAACATTTGTTTATCGGGAAGGTCTGACTTGGAAAAAAGCCAATTTTCAGTGGAGGCCCGGGGAGAATTGTTCCAGATGCATGTCTTTGGTCATTGACAGCTATAGTACATTAGTCCCTGATGCCCTGTCCACAAATCCACACAAATTTATACACACAGCCATGCCTGATAGGGTCAAACAAAGATCTTCTGGAAAATACAAACCATACCGGTTTATGTCTGTCATAACTACATTATACAGTTAAGTGAAAGAAGCTGCTGTTTACAAATACAGCATTGAGAAACCAGGAGTGGAAAACCACTCTCCTCAGCATAAACATGCAAATAAAACACCTTCAAGAACCCACACAGAGCAACTATGCTAAGACTTGACACAACATATCCAGAGATAACCAGAAGGCTTTCTTCACGTATATCTGCAAACTGATACAACTCAGATGTATTTGGATCAAATTGTGTATGGTAGCACACAGAATGACCCAGTGTAACTTCCAAACCTGTTAGCAATCATGTTTGTCTGAAAAGAGTGCCCCTTGGCACCATCACAACTAGTGCAAACCATGTGTGAAACATCATCTCTGAGCTGTGGTATCTACAATGACAAAGTTATCACTGCCCTCTCCTAGACTAGGAGCAGTGTCCATGGGACCAGATTGCATTCTGGCCAATGTTCTTCATGTGCTTCTACAGTGAGTTATTCCCTGAGCCACCATATTCAACCACAGTCTTAATATTGCTGTTGTCCACATTGAATGGAAAGTAGTCACCATTTTCCAACCACACAAGGGATGACTGGCGAAAATAGAAGTGTAATTAAGAACAATAAAGTTATGCAAACTATGCCGTAAGGCAATGGATACAGTTTGCATGCATCTCAGACACAATGAAATAAGTGACCTCCAAACATTAGATGTGTTCCAGTTAAGTGTTCTCAGGGGTATCTTGAGACTGCAAAATCTGGTGAGAGTCAAGACTGTGACCAGAGACATACACAAAGTCAAAGATGTGCACACATCCTATTGTAACTTGGCCAAGGCCTTCAACACAATACAGCATGTTTTGTCAGTGGGAAACTAAAGAATGTGAATATCAAATACTATGTTATCAGTTTTTTTAAATGAGGATCACAGACCAACTACATTCAATCAGAGTACGAGACTTCACCTCAAGCAGCTGTGGTAACAGAAGTGTCAGTGCTGTGGCCCCTCATGTTTGACATATATGTCTCAGAAGTCCTGAACAAAACAGAAGGTCTGTGTCACTAATGAGTGCTGATAAAGCTATGGCTGTTACATAAACTGCACAGAAATGCATCAACATACCCTGTGGTAATACTAAATGTTCTTGCTTTTATAAAATAACCATCAGTACACTATTCTTCACTTCTGTACTGATAGACCTTGGAACACATGTGAACTGCATCTTGGGTCTACTGTGGGGAGGTAGACATTCTACATCATATATCTGATTAGCAATTGCATTGCATCAATAGCAATATATGTTAACACTCCCCATATACTCATCCCTAATCGGCTGTATGAAAGAATGTAAACCACCCTTTGTAATGTATTTTATCTGCATCAACTTAACAGACCTCAGACATCAAAGTACATTATATTCCATCATAACCAAAGGTCTTCCAACAAAACGCACAGCAAGACAAAAAAGAGAAAAGGCAACCAGCATGACTATAAACAACTGAAAATTTTTATTAAATACAAACGTAAGCGCTTTCATGCATAAGCACTTCTTGAGTTGTTTGAACAGTCTGAAGAAGTGCTTGCATGAAAGTGCTTACGTTTGTATTTAATACAAATTTTCAGTTGTTTTTAGCCATGCAGGTTGCTCCTTCTCATTTTTTTGTCTTACTGTGCTTTTTGTTGGAAGACCGTTGGTTATTGTGGAATCAAATTTACTTTGGTTTCTGTGTTCTGGTTCATACTATAACTCCTGGCTGAGTGAGATCGACAGTTAACTGAATCCAGTTACAACTCAGAAACAATTGTGAATATGGACTATATAAGAAGGACAGCGCAGATAGAAGGTAATCCACTTCTGCTTTTTGACTTTATACAACATGGAGAAGAGCTTCAGAGGGAGTATGCTGATATGGATGCCTTTAATAATTCTTTATAAGATATAGAGTCTAAGTTAATTAAGCTGAAGAAGTTACAATGGCAGAGGCTTTATTTTGAAGCCTGCCTCCACTATAGAATAGTGCCAATGGGGCTGTGTGTGTTTTTTATGCTAACTTATGGAGATCAATATCCTGAGCTACTAAAGCATTGGCTGGCAATGAATTTGGAGCTCTGTTTCAATTATATGAAATTGCTGATTGATTTCTTTAAGCCCCAAGAGACTGACTTACGTGTACAAATTGTATCTACTCTCAGTGATATACGAGTAAGGTATTCTGCAGACATTTTCTGTAGGAATACAGAAGAGATGCTGGCCAGTGCTAATAGTTTTGATTTTAGGTTGCAGCAGCAATAATGGAAAAAGATGGAAAGGGATTTTAATGATTTTAAGAAGGGTCGTATGTTTGTGTGGCCCCGTTCTACATTAACAAATGGGAAATCTAACCTGTCAACTCCTGAAATGCCTGCTGTTTCTGATTACCTACTGATGATTTGGCACACTCAGAAATGGCCACTGAATCTAGTTTATCTAATCCTAGTTGATCTAATGAGGCAGGCAGGCAGGATCGCAAGAAATCCATCACACACAGCGAGATTTGAGTGCTAAGAGCAAGGTCGTGACTACTGCAGTCCCTTCAACTTCCATTTTCTACCTGTACCATTGAGGAAGTGCCAGTTATTAGGCAATAGATGGTCAGCCAGCTGAGAGAACAAGAAAAGGCATCAAGCTACAGCGAGAGAGGAAGGGATGCTATCCAACACCAAAAGGGGGCATCAAATGCAACATTCGTTTTCAACTTGTCTGCCTTCAACATGACCCCTTTACACTTGAGTGTATTGATTTTTATGATATATGTTTGGGTTTGAGGAACTGAGGTGGTGGTGCTGCGGTAGTGTTGTCACCTCACAGTAAGGCATTGTCCTGTTCGATTCTCAGCTAGAGTGTCTTCTGTGCGGAGACATGCATGAATGGGCATACCTTCATTGAAGGTTGTGTGTCAGGGCCGATAGCTTGGCGCGTAAAAATCTACTGCCAATCATTAACGGACCAGAGTTCCGCTGTGGCGACCCCTAACTGGGAAAAGCCAAAAGACACAACAACAACAACGTGTTTGGGTTTGAGGATGTTTGGGAAAGATACTATGTTGAGAATATTATTTCCTAATGATTCTGCCCCCTGTAATAAATACAAGAAGCCTAGTATTTTCAACCCTACATTGCAGTCCCCATTGGAGGCATTTGTTTGGGTCTGTGGAGCAGAATTGCAGCAGTTTCTATCCTGCAGTAATAGAAAAGGTAAAGCAATTCCACAATTTAACTAAAGATCAATCTGTAGCCCTTTTGGAGTTGCAATCACAATCCTTGATAGGTATATGACCAGCAGATAAAGGTAGTTCATTGGTTGTAATGGATACCACATTTTATACTAACAGTATGATGAGACACTTGTCAGATACCAAAGTGTATACTTATATAGCAAGGGTATTGCTTCTATCACTAGTAGGATACAGAGTGATCTCTATGATTTGTTAATGACTGACGAAGTATCTTTTGATTTGTACAATTTCTTTTATATTGATAATCTGGCTATTCTGGTGATTAATAGGCTCCCAAAGATTCATAAAGACCTTTGTTAACCACATGTGAGACCCATTGTCCATGGACAGGGCTGACTTACAGAGACAATATCCATTTATGTGGAAGATAAGCTTAAGCCTATTCTTAAATATGCACCATTAGTATTAAGTTGTATGGAGCACTGACTTAAACTTTATGCATCTACTAAAATATTGGGTGACTATTCTGATCTTTTGTTAGCTACAATGGACGTGACCACATTGTTTACTGTTATCCCCAATGCCTATGGTTTAGATGCAGTTCGATTTTTTTAACATCAAAATAGTGAATACACTTCTTCTTTCGGCTTTTCCTGGTTAGGGGTCACCACAGCAGATCACCTGTCCGCTCATGATTGGCAGTGGAGTTTTACAGTGTCGGGTTGCCAGCCCGGCGCCCAACCTTCCACAGAAGGTACACACACACACTCACACCTAGGGCCAATTTATAGTGTCCAATCCACCTGCAGCATGTCTTTGGGATGTGGGAGGAAACCGGAGCACCTGGAGGAAACCCACGTGACCACAGGGAGGACATGCAGACTCTGCACAGAAGGCACCCCAGCCGAGGATGGAACTGGAGAACCTCTTACTGTGAGGTGACAATGCTAATGACTGCACCACTGTGGCCACCCCAAAATAGTGAATACACTACTTCACAGATTTCTTTAATTTGCACACTGTTAGAGATGGTTTTAGAAAATGTTTTTGCCTTCAATGGTGAGTTCTTTCTGCAGATTTTAGGCATAGCTATGGGCACAGCATGTGCCAATAGCTGCTCCAATATTGTGATGGCATATTGGAAAAATGAGTATGTTTTTGCTAGTAACTTACACTCTGAAGATCTTGTGTGTTATTATAGATTTGTTAGTGGTCTTTATTTTATGGTGAGGCTCTTTTGATAGATTTGAATCTTTTGTATGCTGGCTTAACAGTATTGCAGATTTTTGTAGTTTTTACTACTTGTACTTCAAACTTTTTGGATGTTCATATTTTGAAAGACTGCAAAGGTAATTTACAGACAGAGATGTTAGGAAACCATGATTGAGAAACAGTAAATTGCATAGGACTAGTATGCATCTAAGTCATACTTTTCGTAATGTACTAAAAGGACAATTTTTAAGATCTTTGAGATTGCATACTAGAGATGATAGGTTGGATGAGCATTTTGCCCATCTAATTGATGAATTTTACATGAAGGATTATGGTCATAAAGAAGTTACTGACATTTTGGAACAGGTCAAGGGCCTATGTCCAATGCAAGGGAAACCCTATTTCAATGATACTCCACATGACAGAAGCAACAAACATCATAACTCTGTTTGAGAATTGGTCTTACTTACTCTAATGATGTCCATGATGTATGTAACATCATTAAGAGAAATTGGTTGATTTTAATGCCTGATGATAATGTTAGTAAACTTGTTGGAGATAGACTTCAGTTCTACTTTAAAAATGCAAAGAATTTAAAACAGAGTTTTTGCTTTAAAGATGGTTTTAAACACTGCATCATGTTACTTCACTAAGTGTAGGTACACACCCCTGCTGTAACTGTAAAGCTTGTCCTTTTATTTCTGATGTTCCATATTTTGTTTACCCTACCACTAATATTAAGTATGAATTTAAGTCCTATGCTGATTGTAGAAGTATGAAATTGGTGTATTTAGCAACATGCACATGCTGTCCTAGTTTTTATGTAGGGATGACCACTTGTAGCCTGAAAGAAAGGGTCATAGAGAACAATGGAGATATCAGGAGGAATGTCAGTGCTAATGCACTAAATAAGCATGTTAGTTTGCATTATGGTCACAGTTTTCTTTTTAAAGTAATTCAGTTAGTTAAAAATATCAGAGGAGGAGACTTGTTTAATAAAATGGGTTAATTAATTAAAGTGGATCATTACTTTACAAGCAGATAGAAATTTTGGTTTAAATGAAAATATTTCCCCAGGGCCTTTCCTAAAGGGATGTAGGATTAAGCATTGATTTGTTATCAAGGTAGCTGATTGATTTGGTTGCCGACTGTTTTTACTAAGCTTTTGCTAAGTGTTCATTGGTTGTTTTGGTGTTTTACAATGGTATTTAAAGTTGGCTTTTGAGTTGTTTGAATAGTCTGAAAAAGTGCTTATGCATGAAAGTACTTACGTTTGTATTTAATAGACCTCAGGCATGCATGGTAATAAAACATCACAGGGTCTCCAGCATGTGTCTTCTGTGGGCAGAATGATGTATCTGTCACTGTGTGCAGTATCATATAGATATCTTTGAGGCAGATTATGTATGCCTTACAGGGCTATCTGTGGCCAAAATGGGATGAAAATAATGCACATGTGTAAGTAATGTGGAATTCAAATTACCTGTTCCAGGGACCTCAATGAACATTATGACATGCATAGGACATGGTGGAGGGACAGATACATCTTGCAAAGGTCGTCTCTCCTCAACAGTAGGCTTCAAATCCATGTCAAGCAGAGCACCTCCATTAAACTGCTGAAGGACAGGTTGGCTGACTTGCTGAGAAAACATTATCTGCCATGGATCACTGCTGCTTCACTCCTGGACATGGGTGGTCCTTGCTAGACAAAACTCGGCCATACATTGTATCTGACTGCTAATATTATATTGTGATATAATGGTTATGCTTCCAAACACCATCAGGTCAATACCCTAGTTGCATACTATGAACCTCAGGACCTATGGCAATGTACATGCAAAAAGGAACCTTATACTGTATTACTGTTCTGATGAGATTTGTCTTCAGTGCTGACATACAGTTCTACTCTCTGAATCTGATGGGTTGACTTTGGACATGCACCCATCCATCTGCACTAAATAATCCTTAAAGAGAAATTTAGATGTATTAATCAGACACATGTAATTGTCAGAATTCACAGCCCTTACAAAAGCATCCACTATAAAGTAGATAAGTTATTATACTAGCAACTGTCTAAATGGCTATGTTCAATCTAAATTACGGTACAATAATCAGTTCAACCACACAAATGGAGGGAATAATGTCATATTAATATAGTTAGTCACCCTGTTCATAAGACACATAGCTTTAGTATCCCTGAATCCAAAAGATATTCATCGGGGATGTGGCACAGTTATCATCACTTGTACAGGGTGTTGTGTGGGGGGCAGGAGGCCTAGGCTGACAGAAAAGGATGGCAAGTGTGTGTGTGAGTATGCGAGTAAGCTAGGGAAGCAGGCAAGATAGACCATGTAAATGTTGCATGTGTGTCTGTAGGTGTCCTCAATGTGACATCGATGTATGAGTGTCTGCATGAACACTGCCAAGCTCAGTGCTAACCCTACATCTATGTCAGACAGCTGTGAGCAAAACATGGTAAAGCTGACAGTTCATCCTCTCCACCCTCGAACATGAGAACTGGCTTTGCCAGCAGTTGCACTGGCACCTCCATGCCCAAGGTCAGATGCTGTGCTACTACCTGAAGGTGACTGATGTCTGCTTGATGTGCTCCCTTCATGGGAATGCCCAGGACCATGGCCCCATGGCCTGCCAAATTTGGGTGTAGACAGCACACTCCCTGCTGGAGCAGTGGATGTACTACTACTCTGGGAGCATGACTGGGTACGGCCACATTGGCTCTCAGCAGATGTAGTTGCTGACCTATGCCCACAAGGCCGATGTTCCCCATCCAGCAGACATTCCGTCACAGGCAATGTCTGTTCCATGACAGATTCACTGCACTCCCTCACAGACACATCCCATTCCAAAGTGTTATTCAACCAATCCAAGGTATCAACAACACAGTGGAGGCAGTCATGGATGTCAGACTGGGCTGCCACTATAACCCTAAGCATTCTCCGGAAGTTCCTTTCTGAACATATCTGTACCTCCATAATGGCAATAAACATACGTCTAGTGACACATGATGAGACACCAGGTGTCCTCCAAGCACCCTTATTAATCTGTCTGTGTGGCACCTCGCCAACAGTTTGGCAATGGCCAGTGTCAACAGTCACTGAAGCCACAGTAGTAGCCACACTTCCCTGGTCAATGTCCTCGCCCCCAGCTGTCCAATATCTATGGCCTTGGTAGACTGGGTATGTGCAGGCATACTGGCTGTGTCTGGTGATAATGAGGGGGGTCACTGGATGCCAACCTTTGTGTCAGAATCAACCTCTACAACCCCTGGCTGTGTGTCACTTTGGCCACCATTATCATCAGAGTCTAATGAGACACTGACATCAGGTGACATAGGGGACACAGAACCACTTCCATGTTCACCTATGATAAAAGGAAGGAAAACAGGAATACATTAATACCTGCACCACTATGCTGCAATATATGTTAAGCAGTTTAGACTGATGTCACTATTACAGACATTCATACCTCTCAACCTCTTAGGGCAAGGAAGGTGGACAAAGCCAAGAATAATGATGGACATAGGCCCAAGAATAGGTATCATCGTGACATGTTGCCCTTACAAACCTAGAAAGGTGATAGAATAGCAGGTATTGCTTCAGTATGACATTAATTAGTGGTATGCATTTTTTAATGTGAGATCTGTCATTATTTTATGTCTGCAATGTTTAATGATCTGTCAATAGTTTGCAACTCAATCACTATGATCTTAAACATGGCCCAGATGTATGAGTCACACAGCTGGACATTCTGCAAATATCTGTATAGTTGACAAGTATGCAGACAGTACAGCAATCCATACAGCAGGCCTGAGATGACACTTTAGCAGATATGCTGGAATATTTCTACATTCCTGACATAAATGTATTCTGCTTACCAAGTGCAGGAGGCCTAGATCTTTGGATTCCTGATGGCCCTGGAAAAATTAAGGGACAGGTAATGGCAATAGCACTACATTTAACAGTATAACAGGGAGTAATACTTTTCATAAGTTCATAGGTGTGTACTAGGCTAATGGGCTTGGAGCTTTTACAAGCCTAGCCCATAGGATTACCCTGGCATCGTGATACCCAAACTTAGTTCCCAGTGCCTCTGTTGAGTAGAGCTATTGGAGTGATCACCAGGGTGAATTTTCTATCTCCCATCCACTCATCAAGCTTTCTCTTGAAGAGGGCCAGTGAGGCGATCTGCTTGACATGTATGGGTAGTCTATTCCATAGCATGGGCAGTCTCTGGGTTATGAACCTGTCCCTCCAGCATGTTCTGTTGACTTTGGTTATGAGGTTGAGGTCTCTAGAGCATGCAGTGCGGCAGGATTGGGATTTCTTTAGATGCAGAATTTCTAACAGAGCGGGCTTAGACATGGCTTTGTAAGTCAAGCAGAGATTGCCTCTAAGTAGGCGAGATGAGACAGGGAATTGTTGAAGTTTTTTTGATTCTGTATATATATGACAAGTGTTTAAGGCCTAGGATCCTCTTTTTGAGGTACTTTTGTGGCCTCTCCAGTTGTTGCAGGTGTCTAGAGAGGTACATGCCAAATGGGGCATTGTACTCGATGACTGGCCTAATGAGGGACGAGTACAGGAAGACAAAGACCTCTTTCTTCCTGGATGCAAAGCCCTTAGTAAATGAGATGTGCCACATAGAAGGACTTTCTGACCCCAGTGGCAATGTGGTGGTCAAAAGAGAAGTTGCTGTCAACCTGTGTTCCCAGATCTCTTATAACACCTTCTGTGTTCAGCGGACTACCATCAATGTGGTAATTCATGGGAACCGGGTTTTTCCCAAAGGGGATGATGACACAGTCATTGTTCTCAGTGAGGCCTTTCTGTAGGATGTCAACATCACTTGGGGAGTTAATTATGGCTCCAAACTTGCAATCGTCTGTGAACTTTGTCAGCCAGAGTCCCTTCATGTTGGCCTGGACTTCAGAGACGTAGATACCAAACAGGATTGGACCCAGGACCGAACCCTGTGGGACTCCACTCATGACTGGTTGGCAGTCTGACTTGGAGTCAGCTACTTTCACACTGTGGGTTCTATCTGTGAGCTAGTTTGCAACCCACCTAGTGATACAGAGGTTGATGCCTAGCTTAGTGAGTTTTTCTATGATTCCTAAGTGGGGAATGGTATCAAAGGCCTTGGCCAGATCAAGGTAGACTGTATGAACCATCTTGCCTTCATCCACAGCTCTGGTGACTGACTCAAAGAAGTCTACAGGTTGAGCAGGCATTATCTACCCTTCACAAAACCAAACTGTGTGGGATCCAGAGTTTGGGGATTCCCTATATCTTTGTTTATTAGGTCCATGATGATGTGTTCCATAGCTCTGCATATCAGACTCATCAGGCTAATGAGGCGATAGTTCCCAGGGTCTGTAGTCGCTCCTCCTTTGTGGAGAGGGATGACTGTAGCAGTGCGCCATTCGGTAGGAACAAAGCCTGAGGTGAGGGTGTGATTGAACAGGGCACACAGGTGAGCTGCCAGTTCACGCTATAGTTCATGTAGAACGCAGCCAGGTATATTGTCAGGTCCCATAGAAGCTGTATTCTTGGCCTTGGACAGTGCTGTTTTAACCTGTGCAGCAGTAATGCTGGGTGCCTGGCAATCTACTGGTATTGTGATTGGTCCTTTGTTGGGGGAGAGAGGGGTGAAGTTAGCACTGAATCTTTGGGCCAGTATATTGGCAATATCTATTGGTTCAGTACAGGAGGTGCCATTGTGCAATAGCTCCAAACAAATCTAGGTATTGCCATGGAGATTCTTTACATAACTATAGAAGGCCTTGTGGTTGTCTTTACTATCTGCTGTAATTCTGTTTTCATAGCTAGCTTTAGAGGATTTCATGAGGGATCTCAACGTTTTGCTGATAAGGTAGTTTTTCCAGTCTTGGGACTGCACCTTATTCCGCATCAGCTTCGTCCCTCTGTTGTAGAGTTTGTTTATGGCAAGGGACCACCAGATTGGCTTCCTTTTTTTTGGAGGAGCGAGTCTTGGTTCTATTGGGTATGTGTTTGTACAGGGCATTAGTGGATGATTTGGTGGTCATGCAGCTGTTCTCCAATTGCACGGGTGCCGTGAAGTTAGCCACCTCTGTTTTTAGGAGAAGTTTTCATGGTTGTTACCTTTACAGAGGGGGGGGGTGTGGATTTTCAAGGTGATTAGTTTGTGGTTGGATCTAGCCATCGAGGAGTTGACTATTGGTATAGAGCAACGGTTGCCCATGTTAGTAATGACCAGGTCAAAGATGTAGCTATCTGTAGTGGGGGTAAGAATGAGCTGGTCCAGGGCAATGGAATTAATGAATTCCAGGAAACGTTGGGCAAGTGTATTAGTACATGAGCAGTTTTTCCAGTTAATGAAGGGTTAGTTGAAGTCGCCCAGTATGAGAGTGTTAGGTTGGACTCTAATATTCTCCAGGGTGCTTAGGAATGTGGAGTGCGAGTCTTGGGACATGGTTGGGGACCTATAGCAGGCTACAACCTGAATCTCTGTCTTACACAATGTTAATTGCACCTGAAGTATCTCTGATGCATTTCGTTGGGCTACCTGTCTGGAGGTGTGAACATCCTTTATGAATATGGAAAGATCACCACCTTTGGAGCTTTGGTCCAAGTCCTGGGGCCGAAAGGTGTGGAATGAGTTATAGCCTGGTTGTGCAGGGGTGCTTTCTGCTCCTTGAACCAGGTCTCCATTACAGCACAAATGTCGATGTTCTCCATTTTAAGGAGTATTTTGAGCGAGTGCATTTTGAGATTTAGATTTCTAGTGTTGAGAAGCAATACCCTCAGATTGCATTTGTTTGTAACTGTTACAGCGGTAATTTGGTCTTTGAAACACCACCTAAAAAAGGAACTATAGGGGTGGCAAGAACCTTGGCTAGCATCTGGAAGCCCTGAGGTGACAGATACAGGCCATCTCTGGCAAAGCATTGAGGTCTGTCAATCCCAGGCAGACAGTTACTGGATCTCCTTAGAATGACACCAGAAACTTAGCCAATTGTTGAAATCAATCATTTTCTGCTTGTACTGTGGTATTATTCTGGGTGATGGTAGGAGGCTGCTCAGGGCTAGGTCATACCCGCCTGGGCTACATAATCCAAAATCTTGTCCATGTCTCTTTTCATGCAGTCCAGGGAGGTATATCTCAGGTTATTCACACCCACATGCACAATGACAGAGTCATATTTGTACCTGTTGTTGAGGGACCTGAGTGCATGTGTTATGTGGCAGATCCTGGCACCTGCCAGGCAACTGAGTGTTACTTTCTCCTTATTCAACCGAGTAAGTGGGACATCAGTGTGCCTCCCTATCGAGTCACCTATGACTAGTGTGTTGGGCATGCTGTTTTGCCTTAGAGGCTTTGGTTGAGTGGCACACTGTTTAGGAGAGTTATGTGCCTCGTGATTAGTGTTGTGTTGTGGTGGTCGAGTGCATTTCTGCCTTGGAGGTCTCTGCTGTTTGGGTAGATTTTTATTGAGAGTCTCCATGAAGGTGGGTGTGTGGTTTGTGTTTTTATGTGAAGACATTGCTGGTGTGTGTTCAGGAGGGCTATGTGTTCCATGTGGTGGGGAGCAAGTGTTGACCTTCTGCTCTTGACCAGCTACTCCGGTCTTGGCTGGAGAGTGTGTGGCTTCCAGTCTGGATATATAAGTGCATCTCTCGCAAGTCTGAGTGTTGGGAGGTAAGAACAGAGGGTTGTCAGTGTACATGAGACAGTTGCTACATTGCCTCTGGATGCCCAGGTTCACCAGGTTAATAGGAGAAAGCAGAGGGAACTGACCTTTAGACATGCCTGGAGGGGTAGGCATTAATAATAAGTACTGGACCTGTTTCCTTGTAGAACGTTTAGTGCTGGTAGCAATTTTGTGTGCTACAATAATTGCTACAAGAAGTCTGGTAAAGTGCTTGACTAATAAGCTAGTAAAAGTGCAAGAGAGGAGAGAACTAGCAGATCTAAGGGAAAAATTGAAGAGCAGGCTTTTTAGCACAGATCAGAAACTTAGAAACAGTCCAGGATACAGCAAATCTGTATCTGGACTAGATTAGTTACAGGAAAGGCAGGAAACATTTTTTTTCTTTTTTTTAGTAGAAAGTGAAGAGACAGAAGATAATGAGAAAATTCAGTATAAAGAAGCTAAAGGGGTGGGCCGTTGTTAAGTTCTCACTATAAAGAGTAGAATGAGCTGATGTAATGTGATTGGGGGGGGGAGTGTCCACTATCAACTTTATACCAGAGGTGGGCAACTCAAAGCCACTAAGACTTAAGACCACCACAAGAACTGGATGGGTGGGTGGGAAAAACAGTTGTACAGATTACAGAGATGTGTATTAAATCAGAAGTGCAGAAGACAATTGAAAATAAAGACTTATCTTTTCCCAATATCACAGCAGGCAGTAGGACCGTCTATCTGCAGCTACAGTAACTCCAATGTTAACAAGAATGTGGCTGACAACCTCTAAATGACCTGAATACTGCAGCTATCTTAAATACTCCCACCAAAAAAGCAGCCTGCCACACATTAAAATTATATACAGTATTACACAATGAATGCAACCATATTCTACTGATGATCTAACAAAGCCCACCTAGAAGCACCTCCTGAGATGCAGGAGTGGCACCCACATCCAGAACATACTGGCTGATGGACTGCTGGAAGCTTTCCTGGGTGGCAATATTTGCCAGGAATTTCTTGGTGGAGGTGAGTGGTTGTTTTGCTGCATGACCACCAGTGGGGACCTAATGATCACATGCCACTTCAGCAGAATGCCTCCTTGCAGCATGAATCATGTCCATGGCTCTGTGTTGTACCTGCTCATAGCTGCAGTTTTGTCGCCCAGCTGCATTTACATTTTGGACTAATTCATCCCAAAGGGCCGCACATTGCAACATATTGACCCACCCTCTGGACATAAGGACCACATTGTGTTGCCTTAAAGCTTCAATGATGAGGTCATTCTCTGCCTCCGAAAAAGGTGGTCTACACTGAGCGGGCATATTGTTTACTGAAATACAAAATAATGATAACACATATAAGGATCACATAAGTACAAATAAACTGTGTACAGGTAAGACAGTACAGAAAAGGTCTCATTATTCAGCACTTGACTGCAGTTTAAAGATTCAACAGTGATCAACAAATAACATGGGGACTACAAAAAAAGGAGAGTATCATGACAAATGTATCCTTGTTTGTGCCATAGCAGCTACTCACTTATGCTAACACACCAAACACAACAGTCCATTCTAGTTTGCTCTATAGCAGGGACTCAACCCCCCCACAAAAAAAAAACACTATAACAGGCTGCCATGATGACTGGTAAACCAGGCCATGTCATGAGTACAGTTCTAACAAATCCTTACTGACATCATTCCTAAGTACATTCCAACATATGCATTACTTAGGTAACATAATGGATACATACCTAATGGAGTACAATACTCCTCTGTCGAAATATACTGTTCCAACTTAAATGTGTAACTGAGTTTGAATTCTGCTACAACTCCCATCCACATTTGGTTTGCCTAGCTACACATTTGCCTTTTTATACTGGTGTACATTACTAACTGATTGCATCGGACCTAGTCTGTGTCTCAGATGCTAATTGCAGCACACTGTTGCACTGCTTGCTAATCAACCAATCCCATGGAGCTACTCAACAAGATATAAGGCAGCAATGTAGACACCATGCCCTTTCTTATATGTGCAGTGAGGAAACAGTGCTGGACAGATACAATGTAAGCACTGAGAGATCGTTTGCTATTTACATGCATTTGTGTGTGCTACAGGCTGAAGGTGATGCTGCTGCTGCTGCCAATATCCATAGACATTGAGCATGTGGAATTTGGAGGCCAGGAACACAGTAGACGAAACATGGAACCTCTGGTAGCCTTGAGTCAGATACAGAGCCAAACATAGGGAACCCATCCCAGTGGAATATAAGGTATGTGTTGAAGTTAGTATGTTAGCCACAGGCACCCTTAACAGGCTACCAGAGGACATGCTTTGTGTGTCACAGTCATCAGCATCCAGTATCTTCTGAACATTCCTGCATGTTATGCTGCAACATGGCAAAGAGCACATATATTTTAACATAAGTTCTGAGGAGAGGATCACAAGTATGCTATAATTGTAATATATGTCACGCTTCTCTCCAGTAATGTGTGCCATACATCGCAGTCAAGTACACAAGAGAATAACATCTGGGGAACGCAGGTAGGCTCTACATTAAATATAAGGTCTACCACTCAAACAACTTCTGACTCCTGTAATGTAATAGGAATCATGTGGAATGTGTGTGCTGGCAACCCTTGTAGTTAGAACGACTTGCATATGTGCCACATTCCTCAACTGCACCAGATGTATGCAATGGGGAATATCTCCAAGGCTCACTTAAGTGTAGATGCATGCTATGTACTGGACTCATGGCTGAGAAAACCCATCAGAGGTGCACACACACACACACACATGCACACACACACACACACACACACACACACACACACACACACACCGCAATGAGACAGAGTCCAAACAGTATGCCATAGAGCATATTTTTCAGCTACTGCACCCACAGTGCCAGTGCCTACATACCTCTGGCTGAGGGCACCATTACAATCCACCAACATGTCCCTAAATGCTCATGGTATATGCTATGCTACCTAAGTTATCATAGTGGAAACAGCTGCAGAAGGATCATCAAGTGAACAGGAAACACATCCTACCAACAATGCCAAGATCACCACAGCCATAGGCCAATGATGACTCATAGGGGGAACCAGCATCCGGTGTGGTTTTAGGCAGACATAGCCATGCTCAGTAAATCCCTTGCATTGACTGTGAGACAAGCTATAGAACACTGAAACTAGGAGGCTAAAACCATCCTCCAAGATCACTGTTCATCTCCATTAGGGATAACAGTTATCAGCCATAACTAAATCATATAATATGCAGGCTGCCAGACATGTAGGGTAACCAGGCCAACAGAGTCTTGTTAGTGCCATAACAGACAGACATCTTTGCTCCTCTACATCCAAAAGAACAGTCAGTGCTTGTTTCTGACATCCAACCTGTCTTTCCTTAGTTGGCAGCTGCATATCATATTATTCCCAGTTAATATCCTTTGACATTGTAAATACAATGATATTGAATGGTGTATGTCTCAGACTACTGGACAGTTAACTGATGAATGACCAAGAAACACACACATGTGAATTATTGATGTATATTTGCAAGCAAACATCATAACGGGGTGTGTAATCAGTACGTGCAGTATTGTAAATGTGAAACATTTCACTAGATGTACAGATAGCATGTAATATTTTATTATGGCTGTACATTATTTTCAATTTGATTGTGTGCTGAACATAACTCCCAACTGTACAGATTTTCGCAGAAGGTCCAGATTTTGGATTGATATAGTTGGTCTGTTTCTCATACAATTTTTGTTTTCTGTAAAATCACTGGCAAATCACTGAGGACTAAAGTCAGGAAGTAATGGCAAACATTTGAGTTTCAGACTTCATATATCCCTCAGAAAGGTCACACTAATGCATAACCTGTTATTCTATCCATTTCCTAAGTATGTAAAAGCAATTTTTAAAAAGTGTCCCTATTTTTATGCCTTTGTCCACCCATTATTTGTGCCTTTGTCCAGATTCCTTGCTCTAAGAGGTTGAGAGGTATGGTGTTGGATGCCTGTTGCTGCTTGCTGCAGCAGTATATGTTTGAAACGCAGCGTTAAAGCACCCATCCTGTGTTTTGCATGTGCAGTGGATGGTGAATTGGATTTTAGCAGTATGTATGGATATTTTCCATGTAGTTACATAGTTTCATACCTCTCAACCTCTTAGAGCAAGAAATCTGGACAAAACCATAAATAAAAGTGGGACAAATGCCCCTAAATAGGGACATTTTTTTAAATAATGCTCTTACAAACTAAGAAAGTTGATAGAATAACAGGTTTTCTATTAGCATCATTTTTCTGAAGGGTATGAAGTCTGAAACTGAAATGTCTGCCATTGTTTCTAACTTCAATCTTTAACAATTTGCCACTAATTTGCCAGAAAACTACAATTTTATGAAAAACGGACCAAAAATAAGAGGCAAAAATCTGGACATTCTGCGAAAATTTATACAGTTGAGAGGTATGTAGTAGCATATGTATGATACACTGATTTCATATGCTGCCTATTATCACTTGTTTGTACCTTAATATTTGGAGCCACTATTTGTGCATTGCTGTGCATAAAACAAACGGCGTCAGCTATGTGCAGCTGGTTTGTGCTCACAGCAACAGTGCACAAACTGTAGAAGTGGACCTCCCAGGTAGCAGATGGTACCCAGGCATCTAATATACATCTAAAAATAGATCTCTGATATATTCTCTTAATGCCAGTCTGCATAGTGCAAACCCACTAAGCACCACTGAGCTGCCTGTAACTGTGCAAACCTCAGGATCAATATCAATGTAGAGCTTTTCTTATTGCCTCCCCTGTGGTTGCAGATGTTAAATGTTGGCCTGGGTTCAAATACAAGGATTGCTACTTGCATTTTACCAATGTGTCCTTACATTACATAGTAATGTAATTAAACATACACATGTATTCATTAATCCTTCTACTGGCAACAGCTGTGAGTGTAGGACTACCATGGATAAGGTCCAGAGTTCTACTACAACAAACATCTCTCCTTTTTCAGTGGTTTCCCACCTCACATTATAGTTACCCTGAGTTACAGCAATTGCCTAGTATTTCTCATATCCTAAGTATTTCCCTGATGCATGACGAAGTAATATTGTTAGTTGTGTAATGGCATGATAATATCTGTATTAGTGAACTTCATTTTGTTTCCCATTGTGCAAATGCGGGCAATATGTTTGCACGATGCTAAGCAGTGCTCACCATTTTCAAATGAAGCAAAGTCCAATAGTGTGCATTCAAAGTATCTGTAAGAACTGGAATTGGCTGAAAAAGTCAAAATATATATGGGTACTCATCTGCATTGGACATGGCTGGCGTTCAGGAAGAGGTTCTGAGATTTCACGCTCAAAGGTGGTGTGTACAGGAGTCCAAAGTGTTTGATGGACTCCTAGTGAATGATTATGGTCCCCAGCTGTTGCAGGAACACTATCATGGATCAGATTACAAATCAGATGCATGAAATAGTTTGACCCTAGATCTGTCTAATGTTACTGGTATCCCCCACTGTGGCGAACAGTGTAGGAATCACTATCGAGACCTTGGGATGAACAAGAGGGATACTCTCAACCATTGGATCGAGGAATGTAGAAATGATGGCACTCCACAGATGTGTAAGTATCACTTACAGGCACGCTTGTAGGAGGTAGCAGCTGCATATGTTCATTATTGTTGTTCTTAATGGTATTCTGTTGTGTTCTGTTTTTCCAACAGATAATGCAGAAAGGGCACTGAATGTGAGGACCTATGAAGAAAGAATGAGAAGGATGAGAACTGCACATGGTATGTATGTTTGCTAACAGTATTGTTATTTTAGCATTAGGAGTAAACACAGCTTAATGAGGTAAAACTTGTATCACATGGAGTATGCATTTTTCCATTGTAAAGCAAAAGCATGCATGCATTAGTATGTTACTTAGAACAGCAGTCCAGTATTACAGAGTAAACAGGGGTGGTAATTTAGAAAAAACACATGCCCAAAGTATACAGTACTTGTTTAAGTTGACATAAATATTGCAATGCAAAGTATGACCTAGGGGCAAAAAGAGCATGCTGCAGATTGTTATCAGTATAACATTGAACCTGTATCTATAAAGTGTAAAAGGAAAGAGTGTTTGCATTATGCTGTATTACAAAGCAAAGGCACAGTATTACAATAAAAACTGCTTGTGGGTTCAAATACCACACTCCCCATATTTAAAACCAGCTCTTTAGAATACTGTTTGAGGTTATTAACAATAAATGTACAGTATTGTTACTTATTCATAATAATAGCATTACAAGTGCAGACCTCTATAGCTGTGGCTCATATGTCCCACTGTCAAATGTAATCAGTGTACATGGAACATGCATATCTGAAATACATGCAACCATGAATGATTGTTGGATGTGATATGATCTGCACTATAGTGTGTATGTGTTAACAACAGGGTAGTAATCAAAGTAATAAAGGTATTTATTAGCATTTGTTATTATTGTAAGTAAAATGTACCAGAATATTGTACATTATTTGTAGATATTTTTGTATATTATCTGCATGGTTACTATGCTATTTTTTTGCACCCCACCCCTTCTCTTCATTTGTATTTTATATTTATATTTATATTATTATTATATGATGTATATAATCATAGTTTCTTTATCATAATTCTTTTTATTACCTATGGCTTGTTTATAATGTATAACTTTCTATTGTTTTTCTGTTAAATACCTTTTCATTTCATATTATTTTTCATTGTGTTTGTAATTCTATTATCTATTATTTTTGTATTAATTTATTATATGCTTACATTTTATTTAATGTTATTATCAGCATTATTTTGTGTTATGTTTTATTTTATTATGGAATTTAAATTTTATTTATGTTTTTACTACAGCACGGTGGGGTAGGCAGGTTCCCAGTGATCCAACTACACTCCTTCCATTGGCTCTGGCACCAAGGCCCAGCACTTCTAGGCTGCAGCCTGGTGACACTCCTCTTGCTGCCCCTGCCCTACCTGGATCCTCAGGCAGTTCTGTCCCAGAGGATAGACCTGTGGTTCCCTCTAGGAGCAGAGGCAGAAGGGGGTGATTTTGTCATCCAAGCTGAACCTGCCAGGTCTGGTCCATAGGATTGTGTGCCACACAATTGGTGCACACCTATACCGAGTGGAGGCACTGCTCTCCATCATTGTGCTGAATAATGCAAGGGCATTCAGGTGTCAGAAACTGTGGCCATAAGCACATTGATGTGACAATGATGACAGTCAAGTGGGTGAGGACTCTACTCTCACTGTCACCATACATGATGCACATAGGTCTGCGATGCCCCACCCCCACTCCAATCAAGGTGTTCACCCTTTTCTTTTGTCCTTCACTGACCTGACTCTTGTCTTCTATGTCTTGTCTGTCTGCAAATGCTTCCTCACCTTCCCAACTTGCATTCCCTAAACCTGCCTATGTCCCTTCCCCAACATTCCACTCTCTCCTTAAAAAAAGTGCACCTGTCCCAAAAAAAGTCATCCTATACATAGCTCTCCATTTCACATGTTTCTACTTGACACACTTAATTTGGTCCAAATGGCTTCACAATGCAATTATGTTGTTGTTACCCATCTCTGTGGAGATCACAGTCCAAATTCAGGTAATACACTGTACATGTTCCCAGTTGTTACTGTCGAAGAAATGGATAGCTATGGTCCATTCCTATACCCTTCCTGCACATTCCTGCCTTCATTTCACGTTTCTCCCTGCTTACTCCCCATTTCACCACTTTCCTATCTTACCCATTTCTTTTCTTTAAAGAATCATTGCGCAATGGTGCTCAATGCACAGCATCATGTAACAATGGTACAAAAGGAGCTTATTAACTTATACTGGATATCAGTTCCATCTAGCAACAGACATGCCATCATTATTGCATTAAGTGCATACACAGCTGATGACAGATTCATAAATATCACAATTTATAATCCTGATGTACACATATAAGTATTTGAAATGATAGATATACCTGTTTTTAAACCTAATACCATCTGAACCAAAAGAATACACCAGATATTGCTACATAGTCATTTGAGTTGCAGATGTATTTTACACATTGTATAGATAATTGCACAATAAAGTGCTGTTGCACACACATGCTACTTAAGTAAATTTACTCATGGCCCTTTGTCTCCCATTATGTATCGCTTTGTTCAGGTGTTTTGCTCTACGAAGCAGACAGGTATGTTCCTAATAATTATTTAATATTTTATCAGCCTTGCTGAACGATGCTGAGTGATGTGCAGCATCGTACAAGCATGTGTTATTCAGAATATGTGACTATTAGTATTGATTGCTTAAATTACATCTGCTAATTAACTTACTCTGTGGCTGGATGGTTAATGCATTGTTGATGAAGTCAGTTGGTACTGGGTTCAAAATAGGGTGTTGGTATAACTTTTACAAGTGTGTGTTATATGTTTACATATATCCACAGTTCCTACTTCTGCTTAGCACTGCTTAGTGATGCTGTGCATCACACACCATCACACACTGATTCTTTAAAGACAAGAAATGGGGGAAGATAGGAATGTGGGGAAATGGGGAGCAAGCAGGGGGAAAATAAAGTGAAAGGAAGGCAGGAATGTACAGGAAGGTGTAGAAAAGAACCATAGCTACCCATTTCTTTAACAATAACAACTGGGCACATGTACAGTTTATTACCTAAATTTGGACTATCACCTCCAAAGAGAGAAGTGACAATAACATAATTGCATTGTGAAGCCAATTGGACCAAATTAAGTGTGTCAAGTAGAAACATGTACAAAATGGAGAGCTGTGTATGGGATGCAATTTTTTTGGGACATGTGCCCTTTTTTTTAAGGAGAGAGTGGAATGTTGGGGAAGGGACATAGGTAAGTCTGGAGAAGGCAAGTTGGGAAGGTGAAGAAGCATTTGCAGATAGACAAGACAGACAAGACAAGAGACAGGGTCTGTGAAGAACACAAGATGGTGGTCAACACCTTGGTTTGGGTGGTGGGGTGTTCAAGGTTCCATGGACGTCAATATGGTGACAGTATGACTCAAGTCCTCACCTATTGTCAGCACTGTCCCATCACTGCACTGCTGGCTGCAGTGACTGATGTCTACGCCTACAGCAGGTCTGCCATACCAGGATGGAAAGCAGGCTCTCCATCCAACAAAGGCATGTGCCCACGGTCTGTTACACAATCCTTCACACCACAGTGGGCAACTCCACATGGGTGATGTATGTACCTCCTCTGCCTCTGCCCCCAGAGGGGACAAAAGGCATGGCCCTCTGGGGCAGAACTACCTGTGTGTCCAGGTAGGGCAGGGGCAGCAGGGGGTGTTGCCAGGCTATAGACTAGAAGTGTTAGGCCTCGGTGCTTCAGCTGGTGCAGCGAGTATAGGTGGATCATGGGGAACCAGCCTACCATGTTTTGCTGTAGTAATAACTTAAATAAAATTCAAACCAAAATGTAAATAAAACATAAAACAAATAAAATGAAATGTATAAAAAATATTATAAAGCAGTATAAAAATTTTCAAATAATATAATTACGAACAAAATGAAAAATCAAAAAAATGAAAATGTATTTCACGACAAAGAGTTATGAAATTATACATAATAAACCAAAAATAAGAGATAAAAACAAATGATATAATATAATAATAAAATAAGTTGATTATATAAAAAATACAATAATAATAAAACAAATAAATATAAGAAATCCCTTAATAAATGAAAGAAGAGAAGGGGTGGGGTGAGATAAAAAAAGAGGAGCATTAGTAACCTCACAGATAATATACAGTGCTTTCTACAATTCGCGTATTCTATTCTGTTACACTCTACTGTTAACAATACCAACTGCTAAGAATTTTCTTTATTACTTGGAATACATGTAAAGTTATTAAATTTGACAGCAGACCATTTAAGACACAGCTCTAAAGGTATGCTCTTCAAATTCTATAATGATGATTACTTAACAGTACTGTGTATTTTTTATTGATGACAGGCTAAAACAGTATTGTAATCATCTGAGCTTTACATTTGGGGAGTGTGGTATTAGAACCCACAAGCAGTGACTACTGCAATATTTTACTTTTCCTTTGGAATACAACATAATGCAAGCACTCTTTCCTTTTACACTTTATAGACTCATGTTCACTGTTATTTGAGAATGTGCATCTGTTGCTTTGTGTTACAGACCATACCTCTCCACCTTTTAGAGCAGGATATCTTGATAGACCATACATCAATGGGCGTACAATGACCCATAACTAGGAACATATTTCAAATATTGCTGTTACACAAATGGATAGTTGCACAGGCTTTGTATTAACATCCATTTTGACACCCATTCTTTATTGACTTCAATATAAATAACTTGCCAGACAACCATGAATCCTGCAATGAACAGACCAAAACAGTGATTCTTAAATGTAGGTATTCAGCAGAAATAAGTCCAGTTGAAAGTTATGCTATGGAGTAATGCATGCATACTTCCTTTTACAGTTCAGACATGCATTCCCAAGTTCATACAACTCTATGATATAGCAACTAATCTGTCTATCACTGCTAATGCTGCAATAACAGTACTTCATATAATTATGCTTACTTACGTGCGTGTCACATCCTGGTCAAGTGCCTTGCATGGGACCTCACATTTGAGGCCCTGTCTACTGCATCTGTGGAAAAAGGGAAAAAGAAAAAGCATTATGAATACCAGTTTCTACCATATTCAGTTTGAATATTTACAAATACTAGATGTAAAGCAAACATACACATCCCTGGTGTGTTCCCTGCCTGACACTCCCTGATACAGCAATCAAGGGTATCCCTTTTTCTGCAGCGCAGGTCATCATAGTGGTGATGGCATTGTTCCCCAGTGCGGGGGATACCAGTAACACTGGTAAGGGCCCTGGCCAAACTATCCTGAGCTTCTGATTTATATTGGGAGCTGGTGTAGTTCTCCTGCAGCAGCTGGGGCCCATGGTCCTTAACCAGGAGCCCAATAAAGTCCTTGGACTCCTGGACACCCCAGCACTGTGCTCTGAAATGCACTCCCACTCCAACTACTAACATTGCTGCACAAGGTCGAGCTCAAAACGTCTATGGTACAATTCCCACCTATTCAGTTTTAAATAGCATGTTTTCCCACCAATTGTGCTTACTGAGAGTGTGCACTGTCTAAATTTTGAAACATTTGAAAAAAGTGCACACTGCTTGCCATCATACAAACATGGTAAAACAAGTGCATTGGTTTGTACAATGCTAAGCAGTGTGCACCTTTTTCAAATGTATCCAAAAATAACATATAATCAATGATACTCTTTGGTTATTTTGTTACACTAACACTTTATTTATATAAGTTGCAATGTCACAACAGTATAAATAAAGTTTGCATACCCTGGACTAGAATGAAGGACCATCTGCATTGTAGTCCAACACTACATATGTCGCCTCAGGATTTGTTACCTGCAGTATTAGCATTTTCCTATGCATTGTTAATTGGATGGTATGTGTGTAGTGCAGCCTCACTTACCAGGTTTGCATGATGCCCAGCAGTGCTGTGCAACACCAATTAAAAGCATCTGGTTTCTATTTTTGGATATCTAGGTCAAATCTGATACATGGGTGGTCCTGTTCACATGCAAGTTAAGCATTGCCAAATGCCTTGGCGCACAGCGCAAACATGGCATACATAAAAAAAATTAGGAGGAAATCAAACTATATATATATATATATATATATATATATATATATATATATATATATATATGTATATGTATATATATATATATATATATATATATATATATATATATATATATATATGTGTTTTGGCTGGTATTTTTGCACTGTTACTAATAAAATTGGTGGTTTTATAATAATCATTTGGGATGGACGACACTAAATGGTAACAGATGTTTTTGTTTAGGACTAAGAGGTTGGGAGGTACGGAGGTAGGATGTCGGTGCTCTCCGGTACATGGATTCATTATCTGTTTTGTTCTACAAGGTTTCATGGCCAACCTCACTTAGGCATGCCATGCAGCATTAATATGCATTGCACATTGCAGAGAGCACACTGTGGCCATGTACATGGATACACTCCATGTAGGCTTTATACAGACCCTACACAGTGTTTATTAAATCCTGCAAACTGTTTATATACAATGCATAAAGTTTGAGAGTACTGCTTAAACTCTGTATGTGTCCTGTGCACAAAGTCTGGGGCTACTGCTTATTGTGTGTGTGTGTGTGTGTGTGTGTGTGTGTGTGTGTGTGTGTGTGTGTGTGTGTGTGTGTGTGTGTGTGTGTGTCTGTGTCTGTGTCCTGTGCACAGAGTGTGAGAGTACTGATTAAACTCTGTCTGTATCCTGTGCACATATTCTGGAAGTACTGCTTAACAACTTGCTGATGCAAAAAACCTAGGCATCTGCAGTTATCAGGGCATCCTAATACTATCCAGAACATATTTCCTGGATTAAGCAGTTTTATATTTAGTTACATATCCTTGTACCTTCCTACCTTAATATTGCAATTTTTACTTTGGAATTTTGAATAGTGACCTTGCCTGACTGTAGCAGTTGCAGAACAGATAGGGGACTGCCTGGCACATCTCAGTCCACTCAATTCCTGTGCTGCACAATTTCTACTGACTGCCTCATAAAAATGAGGTTATTTTTTAAGAGTGTAGCTTTCCTCTATCTATGCCCTGAATGGTCTGGTCTGGCCTATATGTGTAAAAATTCTTCTTAGCCTATAATTGTCCTATGTAACTAAGAACTCAGCTGAAGCAAACAGTGCAGCAACAAGTTGAACTAGAAAAGAAAAAGCAGCAAATGCACTGTGTGCAAAATTCTGTCTCTGTGTCTTGGAAATTCACCTCTATTCAACGCTCATAACAGTCTACAACACCTTCAATAAAACCAGGTAGAAGTGAATAAAAGTTTATTATAATGCCAACAAACAAAGAATGAGGGGTGGGAATCCTGGGGCGTGGTGGGTGTTCTGTAGCAAGCTCAATTTGGATAGCGGTCTTGCCCAGAGTTAGTTGCACTTGGATAATCTCGGATGCATTAGGATGAGCAACTAGCCTGGAGGTGCGGATATCCTTAATGAATATGGACATGCCTCCGCCTTTAGTGTTTCAGTCCAGGTTAGGTGGTAGAACACCATGTGTTTGTAGATGTCTTACTACTATTATCCAGATACACAGTGCAAACCCTCTGTTATTTTCTCTCTCCTGGTTTGAGAAATGAAAGTGCAAAACATTTATTCTACTCTGCCTTTCCTAGCATAGATTAAGAATCTGTAGTCTCTCATCTATACTCAAATTCTTTTCACCTTGGTCATCACTTTGACATCATATAGCGAATATGGCTTTGGCTGCTGCTAACAGTGGTAAGCTCTGTAGACAAACCTATAATTTACAGTGGGAAACTATTTTGATTTAAATTTCTGGTGCAAGACAAGTCAGAAAAGTAAATTTAATTTCAAAATTCTATCTCCACTTATCAGTGTCTGCCTGTAACACAAACCCATGTTTGTTTGCAAAATAGACCTACTACTCATAATCTGAGTCTAATTAATCAGTTCTGCATTAGCCTGCTAACTCAGACGAACATTCAAACATGTGCTTGAATCCTTCCATCCTCTTATGACTGTTTTGTGAATCTGTTTATTGACATTTCATAGGTTTATAGGTAAGTACTGGACAAGCTGCCCTTGTAGGCCATTTTAAGAGTAGCCAATTTCCCTTTCAAAGGTGATAATCAAACTTTGCACCTTGTGTCTGTGAGGTAAACTCTTTAACCATTATATCAACTCCCAACGCCATCAATCACAAGTTTACAGGATTTATTTACCAGGAAAGTCTGACTGGATCAAAAAGAGGTCATTTTCAGTGGAGGCCTGGGGAGAAAAGCTTCAAATAACAGAAAAACATTTTAGTAACATATTAAATACACATTTTAGTATCATACATTTTAATTATATACATCACTATGAAACTATGAATTAACCATTAATGTAATTAAGAGACTACATTGCACCCAAAAAGTGTTGTTGTATAGTTGACATTATTTGGTTAAAAAGACTAAATAAAGAAATAAATAATTCAACCATTATCTTGTATATTCAGTTTTTTAAATTGGTGTCTCAAAGTTTCATTACAAGCATCTCAAAAAGCTTAAAAGCTGTCATTTGGTAACAGCTCGATGCATCATAAATGCCCATACAGCAATAAATTTGATGTCTTTTAGTCAGAATCAGAAATTAAAAATAATATGTTTTACTTGGATGAATTAAATACTATGGGATGGAAAAACACATGGATTCCATACAAATCTCAATTAACTAGCTGCAAACTTCCTCCTAGACACAAGCCATCACCCTTTTAGGAATCTTTCTATTACCTTTTTACTTATTCCTTCCTTACTACATACCTGTTTACAAAATGGCCCATTGAAATGCCTTCCCTGCACACTTTTTCTCAGGCTGTCTACTAAACAAGTAATTTACTTTAAGTCCTTGGATGGTAACTGCCAGCTATTTATTTTGAAGTTTTCCACCATTACCAACAATATTAGTTCACCTGCAAACTTTAGACAAATAAGCAGAAGGAAAACAGAGCTGAGTCTATCCTTGAACACATGACTGGAAAGTCTGCACAAAAGATAAGGATCTAATTCTGCAAATACAGCTAACAGGATTAAGATTATAAGGCTGTAAGTAACAAACAACCATCATTCCTTAGTCCTGAGTTGGATTCATTCATTTTTCACCTACATATTATGCGATTATAGGCAAGTCACTTAGCTAGGGAAATCCTCCTAGGTTCTCCCTGGTCATGCCTAAAATGCATGCACTTATTTAAAATGTGAGAGAATGCCAAAATTTGTAGAGTTTAACAAAACCTTTGGAAATATGTAAGCCAAGGGCATGTGGGTAGTGCAGTCGTGCAGTGGTTCTCAGATTAGATTCTCAGCTGGGGTGCCTTCTGTGTGGAGTCTGCATGTCCTTCCTATGTTTACATGGGTTTGCTCCAGGTACTCCAGTTTCCTCCCACATTCCAAAGATGTGTGTCTGGTGTATTTCTCCCTGAACATCCGCTGAAAACAGACTCTGTCCTAGTCAGACATTCCTGGTCAACAAATGTTAAATAAATAAATAAATGCCCACTCTTACATCATTTCATAATCACGTGTCTAAAAGAATTATGCAGGGGAATGAAGAGGCATAAAGTCAGTCTAAATTCTATCTTAGAATGGCCCAGTGGCATTAAACCAGGATATTGGCATTATTCACAAACAGCCTGGGTTTGGTTAGCCTCTTGAATGTCCATGGTGTGACACAGATGGGGGAACTGAGTGATTAACTAGACAATGACCATCTCCCATTCAGCAGAAGGAGAACTTAAAGACTCACTACAGCTGAACTGGTAGAGACCAAGACATACTGTTGTATATATGCAGGAAAAGAACACTTGTCCTGGCAAGCATTTTAGTATGAGCATATGCAAGCTGCCATGTGACCATGTCCAAAGGATTGCTTTTTCAGTTCCAACATGAATACAGCCCTTTGTATCAGAAGCAGTATAACATCCATTGGCTTCCATTTCCCAGGTTTTGCAAAGATAGCAGGAAATATACCATGATGATGCTAAAAGACAGGGCAACTGGGATCATAAAATAAGGGGACACAGAGTGATAAAATGGGAAAGTATGTATATTTATAAATAAATGTTTCTCAAATAATCCATAAAAAGTAGCACTGTGCTGTAACCAGTTAACAAACTGTAAATAACTGTAAACAGATCAGATATCTGCCTATGTCTACCAATCACTACTAAGACAGGGTACTACTTAGGCATTCATAGGGTATTATTTTTCATACAGAAGGTGCCTTCCCTCATGGACTGCAGGAAATTCACTAGCAGTAGTGTGGACAATACAATGTGCCTTCCCTCTTACATACCCTAGCAACACACCAATAGTACTGTGGACAGTAAGAAATGCCATCCCTCATGAATACTCAGGGCACATATTAGCAGTATACAGGGCAGTAGGACATAGGTTAGTTTTTTTATAGTAGAGCAGTAAAAAATGTTAGACAAATAAAAGTGGGGTGGGGGGACAAGAGAAACAATTTTACCATAATGATTATTTCTGATTGATTACATTTTGAGTAAGTGATCATTTGTTTTGTCTGTGACAAAAGTATTGCTTTAATAAGTGAAACTAGATTGAAATGACAGATATATCGAAGAGCCAGAAATGAAGCATCAGCATTACTAAACAGACGAAGCGACACCTACACTATGCAAATAAACCTACTGTTCTAACATGTAGACTGAAAATGTTTGCTGTACTGACGTCATACTTAACATCCAAACACTTGTTGCTTTAGCAAATGCATTTTACTGATGCAAATGCTAATTCAAACATTACTGTTACAGTTTGTTACAATATACATATCTCAACGGTGACAGATCTTAAAGGCGATTAGCTAAAAATTCTCACATGCTTTTAATGTGAACTAGAAAGTTTATTTAAAGAACAATAAACTAAATGGAAAATGAAAATATAATGTGCGTAGACAGTATACCAACCCCAGTATGATGTTCCTGATCTATAGTAAACAACTGTCCACTAAGAAAAGCACATTAAAATAATTTGTCAACAAATATCATAGTACTATGATATCAACAAATATCACAGTACAATGATACCAACTAATATCACAGTACTATGATACCAGCAATATCCTTTCTCCACATCAGCATGGTTTACAATCCAAATACATCACAACTGCAGCTTTATAGACATTCTCAAACAATATTTATTGCAGTATATTGTAAGGTCTCAACATGGGTCTTCCTATTTATGAACTTAAGATGCACCCCTGAGATGGTAGATGATAGCCTGCTTTCAAAAGGCGTAGCACCTTCATTATCTAAGCATGAGCAGTTAAGCAGTTCTCCACTTACCTGTGTAACAGGAGCTTCCATGTTAGCACTATAATGGATACCAGTACCTTTTCATGTGGCATCTCGTAAGATTCAGCCAAAGTACCATTACTGTTCTCTATATTCATAAATCTTTTACCAAGGGCATTAGGGGACATTGGCCACCTTATTTATGCCAATGACATCCTTATCACCAAATCATACAAAATATCATACGGCCTACAGTATGCAACCTTAAACTCCTGCCTTTTGAAAACTCTATAGGGATCACCTTGCTGAAATGAATAAGGGTGTATGCCACCATGACAACAGATAAAGATTAAATCTACCGTTACAGCCTACCGCTGATCTTGCTTTATTATGTACTTCAAGTGAACTATTTCAGACATGATGTACCTCCTTGAAATGCCATTTATAACTAACCAGTTTGTATTATTTCTGTTATTGTTCCAATTAGATACATAACAATAACACTCTAACAGTTTAATGCCGAACTGAATATTACCAGTTGGTTCAGTTTTTAGTGCATTTTGTCTTTGTTACCTAAAATATATTGTACATAACCATGCATACACTTACTTTATGAATCAATTATTGTAATGGTTAAGTACTTCAAATATTATTTGCATTATTAATGTAAATGTTTATGCTTTGTTCCCCAGAGAACTGTATAAAATAAATGTGTAAATAAATTGCTACCTACATTAATATAAAACTGTTTTAAGGGTTTGAGGAAGCAGATGTGAAGATATGTTTAAAATGCTTAAAATTATTTCAAAATATATATTACTATCAGCACATGTGCCATGGTGCATTACATATCCTGTAATATGTTTGGCAAAATGTTTTCCTTTCACTTGCACACAGTAAGATTTTACTCATATTTGCAGTGTTAGTGAACTGAATATCTGAAAGTATATTACTGGATACAAGGTTCCTACTGTCATCTGCATGCTGTTGTTAGGGTCTTTATTACACAAACCAATGTTTATAATATCAGATGCTCTAAAGAGCGAAAATGCCGGATCTCGAACTCGTTATTGTGGGGGGACTGCCCCCCCCACCCCCACTAAATATATGTACCAACTCCAAGATCGCACTACAGTGAGGAAAGGGCAAATAGTTTGACCTTCACTGTACTGCAATCTCACAGGAAGCACTTTGAGGTCCAGCATTTTCGCTCCTTAGAGCATGTGAAATTATGAACATTCGTTCATTTTAATATAGACCCCTGTTGTTAGTGGTCTGATGTGAAAAGACTTACTGTACACATTTTTTTTTCATAGCTTTCATATAATTTCTAAGATCTGATTCTTCTCATTTGTTGGAGATATCGCTATAGTTTCCCTACAGTTAATCTGACCTTTGAGTTAGTGACAATTTGAAGTGCATGTAAAAGTCTTTTTGTCTAAAACATTATGACAGGATCGAGGTAATGCCTAGGGATACTTTCTTTGTATGAAAAACAACTTAAATGCGATGGAGTATGCAAGCATCAGAGTGGGGGGTGGTTTAGGGAGTGACAAAAACTGGATATAAGGGAAAAATAAATGTCTTGTGCTAAGAACATTTTGGACCAGCAACAAAGCATTCTGAAACAGAACTCTAACAGTGACTTGATAAGAGAGTGGTGTTTTGGGTAGGTATGAATCATTTCACTCCTTTGGTCTACAGACTAGTAAATCAGTGATCCTAAGGAATTGACTACTTTCTACCCTCTATAAGGGGTGTCTTGAGTACCACCCATGGCATCTTAAATCATTCACTGACTCTGAGCTTACAAGCCCCTTTACAAAGTTGTTACCCACACTTAAATCCTGTCACTAAAACAAAAATCACATTGTCCTGGGACAGCCACCCTGTGTCACTAGATTGTACAAGTTTCATCCTACACATTTATTCTCAAAGTTGCAGCCATCTTAGATAGCACTGATATAATGACTCCAGAGAGGCACTAAAAATTATGTGGTACACCCAGTTCTGTCAGTAACATAGATAATCCTTTAGTATGAGAGATGTTTATTTATGAATTACAGAAAGATATGCAGTAGTGTACATTAACTCTGGTGACTCAGTTCAACAAAATGGAAATTATGGCTAAAACTTGACGTGTTGTCTACTCTTTTGTTATTTATCAAGTCCCCTAAAGGTATGGACTGTTTTGATGTCGTGTGGCCATGTAAAATGCACAAATCATTATGAGCATGTCTACATGGGTTGTGTTGAGAAATATATTGCATAAAGGTTAATACAAAATATACACTATGTGTGCATGTAGTGTAACCTTTTTGAGTGAATAGACAGCACACGCATTGTGGTAGAGCCGTTCTTGAATTCACACATATTGTACACTTTGTGGAAACTTTTATGAATTTGGATTATTGTTTGGCTGTGATGGCAAGAAAAATGCAAGTGAATATTATCAGATATAGCTCAGGAGCTCAATTTAACAGTATACTCAGCTTCTGAGGTCCTTGAGAAACCATTTTTTTATGAGAATCACAGATGGATTGCGTTCTAGCTCTAAATAAGGCACTAAGATGACACATGTTGTATCTTTGTTACTTCTCTTGCAGATGAGGCAACCAGAAGCTTGTAATCTTGATTACCAACCAATATATAATTTTTACATTGGTCTTGCTTCCTCTAAAAGCATTCTGATAAATACAGAAATACAAAGTCAGCATGGTACTCCCAAGGTGATTAGGAATTCATTGCTTTGCAAAAGAAGTATAAATTTTACTCCCAAAACTATGGAGAAGAAAATTCTCAAATTGCTCAGAATTTCTCTAACAGCTAACATCAATGCAATCGATCTACATCTCCAGGCTGTATTGAGAATATTTATTTATGAATGTGTGTATCATGTTTGCATGTATGTATCTGTTTGTTTGTTTGTTTTGTTTGTATTCGATGACTGGGAAAGTCTGAATGGGCAAAGCCCTTTTCTAGCAGAGGCTGAGGGAGAAAAACTCCACATTGTTTACATTTGAATGATGTAGAAGTAAAAATGAGGAATACAAATTCAGGATTATATAACTTAACAGGTGATGACTATATTACATAGACTACATAGTGCTTACAACATTTATTGAACATAGTATATAAGCATGTAAAACACACACACGCACACACACACACACACACACACACACACACAGACACACACACACACACACACACACACACACACACACACACGTGCGCACACACGCACACACACACACACACACACACACACACACACACACACACACACACACACACACCAGTACATTTAGGGTTATTTTACAATGTATGCATATATTCCCACTGTAATTTTAGCACACAAAGAGCACATAAGGTATATACATATTTTATCCAAACAGCTAAATTTACTGGAGACCTGAAGCTTGGAGATTATTATAGTATGAGTGTCAGGATTTTGGTGATATTTGTTTGCATGAGGGGAATTAGTAATGGCTTGGTACAAGAACAGGGTTGTTTTATTGATGGGTATCATTTCCTTGTCATGGAAAAGATTTAGAATAAGATGGAGTCTTAGTAATGGGGTTGTTACAGTTACAAGACCTTTTTCCTGAAGGGTACATCTTCAAAGAGATTTTAAATCATAGATAAGATATTTATTATATGTGATGGGACTGAGTTCAACAGTTTAGCAACATATACAGAGTACAAACCATCACCAGTATGAGTTTTTGATTTTGAATGTGTCCTAGGTGTTAGTTTAGTGACCACAGTTTTTGCGGGTAGGATATCAACTTAATAAACTGCTGGTACTAGGGCATCTGTCTCGGGGTACAGAAGATGCTACGGGCAATGTTAATATGAGAATAGGCTAGCAGATTAGATAGCTCCAGTCAGCTAAGGGAGTGAAGTGTCACATGATGGTATGGTTGGTTAATATGGTTACTTGCAAACTTTGCAGGTTTATTACAAGCTTGCTCTAATTTATCTAGCAAGAGGATTATAGGTTAGTGAAATTTGATAAAGCATATAGAAGAGTAGGAGCAGAGTTATAGTTATGTTAAGGAAGGAAGCTGTGTATAAAAAAAAAACATTCAACTATAATAGTCCGAGCGGCAGGTCTAATTTTTCTTGCTCATTTTGGGCTAAATTCCAAATGCATTTCCTTAATGTAACTAATTCCTATCTTCGATGTAACATGCTCACACCGTACAATCAGAGGATAAGACTCACCATTAATATATATTAATGACATTACCCTGCCATGTGGACAGGATGCACATTCATGACAACAACACACAAATCACCCAGAACACCCAGAACCACTAATCATAAACTCAGCACTCCATAATTATCTCTTTATTTCTAGCTCATTATCTTCCATAACACCACTTAACCCTTTCTTTAACCAACAGGAAAACATGCTGGATACTCAGACCATACGTCTACTTCTGTTATTAATTAATGAGGGAAATGTCCATTTATTCCTATCCTGGAAAGCAAGGGGCAAAATGTAGAGAACTTGTCCATTACAAGATAAATGTTAGTGTTTGAAACACACACACACGCACACACACACACACACGCACACACACACACACACACACACACACACACACACACACACACACACACACACACGCACGCACCCTGTAAACATGCACACACAAATTCAGTGGCAATTTAGAGAACTGTTAATTCCCTTTTTTGTACATCATCAGGATGCAGGTGGAAAACAGAGATCCCACTGGAAATACAAGGTATAAACAGGGAGGGTATGCATGTTCAGCATAGGATGAATCCTATATGAAAGCTGAAACAAAGAAGTTATAAAGCAGAAGTACCACCAAGTGTTGCACCAATTTAACTTTAAATTATTATATTGCCTCTGTTCTTAGATAAGGAAACTACCTTATAGGTCCAGCACCTTAAGGCTAACATAGACTAAAATTTTAACTATCACACCTCTCCCATAAATTAGTCCAACAAAATGTCCCCAAATCCTCCTTAGTAATGAAAAACAAGATTAACAGTAAAAGAAATGAGTATTCTATAAAAGTAATACGTTTTAAAGTAATTCCTTTCCATAATCATTGCTATAATTAGTGCTCAAAACTTTAGCTGATGGCACAGAGGAAAGGCTTCTCTCAGCACTGCTGACAAACTGGAATGGTTATCCAGAAGGTAGGATGAAACAGCTGACAGCCAAGTCTCTTGTCATAAGGAAGTTGTAGAACTAAGTCATTGCTTGAATAGTCTGTAGTGGAAAGGAGACCAGAATTCTTGTAGGTTAAGTTGATGGTGTGGACAACTTGAAGTCATTACACATTGTTCCTGCAAGTTATGGCTTCAGATTAACCATCTGCTGAATGATGGCTTAAGAACCAACATCCTGAGTGATGGTTTAAGAATCACCATCTGCTAAATGATTGTTTAAGAATCACTATCTGCTGAATGATGGTTTAAGAATAACCATCTGCTGACTGAGGGCTTCCTGTTCTCATCTTACTTATACCATTTGAATCTTTCTTCCCTAGACACTAAAAATGATTAGCCTTATGAATTCTCTTCCAAAGAAGTCAGAGGACCATAGATGAAGGGTCACATCTGGATTGTCCAGAATGGAGCAGTTGGGGTACTTGGGGGAAGCCAGTGAGGGCCAGGGGATATACCAAAGGGCCAGTGTATTTAAGTTGGGAAATGTGTAGAACTTGTACAATAACTAACATTCAGTCAAAAGAAACGAATGTATTCATATAAGGAGTTATGTATCATTTTAAATAAACAAGTCTCAACAAAATAGATTTACTACTTAATACTCTAGCTAGCTTATAGCTAGAAAAATCTGTCCATTTAAATAAAAACTAAAGCTAACTTTCCTGCATAAACTCCACTCAGCTGGCCAAATATCAGTCTGAACACTTGCCCCTTGGACTGATGAATCTGCACTTTGATATACAGCAGGATAAAAAAGTCAATCAGACTTCAAGAAGAGTTCAGCACTCAAAAATCACTGAGTAAGAAAATCTTAATCTTAGGAGAGGAGTACTATATCAGGAATTATATTTATTGAGAATGATTGCTTCTAGTTATGGAGAGGAATCTCTTCTATATTCCCGATTCATCTAATTTCATATTATGAAAGTCCAGTACAAACAGCTCTCCAAGTACCTTCTCCGTCAGAGCGTAACTGTTTCACTGAACTCACAAAATTAACTCTTTCTGCTACAACCAGCCCTGGTCGATTACTGCCCTAGTTCCCTTTCGGCTTAAACCCTTTTAACAGGAATGTTTATGACTCCTGAAGGATAACTGACAAAATAATTTCTTCCAAATCATACTTCACAAAAATGTTAATATCTAAAACAAATCATAAGAATTATACTTTTAAACAACAATGTTATTACAGAGAAATTCAGGTTTAGAGTTGTATTAAATTTACCTGTTTTAAAACTCCAAAAACAGAATACTGATTTTATCTCACTCTAAGTACAGAAATAACAATTGTTAACAATACAGAAAAATGTATATGGCAAAGTATGAACAATATTTTGTCAAATAGGCATCAAGGATTGTAATTAGTCAGTGCTGCTTGTAACACAATCAGCTAAATTAATTAGTGTGTAATGGCTGTTTTTTGGGGGGCATTTATACCTACTAGTAAAAGTAATTAATGTATGCACTGCATTTGTGTCAGGGACTCAGCAAGTATTCCACTCCCCTTTGATACTGCATGGTCAGAAGATTGTGGGTTCTATTCCCACACCAGTTGGTTACATTCATTTTTGCTCCAATCCTGACACTACAGTATGGCATGCTGAGGTGGGTGCACTCCCGAGTGTGCCATCCTTCAGATGAGACACCGATAACTGAGGTCATGTCAGTATGAGTTGGTAGTAGCTCAAGTGGATGCAAAGGATTCCACAGAACCTGTCACAAAGAGATGGAGTATTTTGATGACATTCCATATCATACCATGCACATCATGTTATTATTAAAATATTCATCACAATCAACCCCCCTTTTCCCATTTTTCTATATGGGGTCAGGGTGCCTCATCAATTACTTCTCTTGATTCAGTGCCACTCTCCTACCATCTTCAGCAGTGATGCCTAACTTCTATAGATCTTCTCTTATACAGTCCATCTCTAAATAAAACACCGATAACAGTTGAACCCAACACAAAACTTCTTGGGGTCATAATAGACAAACAACTGAAATTTGATTTACATGTTAACAATTGTATTAAAAAAACCCATCAAAACTTAGCCTGTTATATAGAAATAAAACGTTCCTATCAAACACAGCTAAAATCTTCCTCTCTCATGCCTATTTCCTACCAAGCTTACTATACTGCTTTCAGATCTTCTCCAACCTTCAAACCTCTCACCTAACTACACTGGAGAACACCTATAACAAAGTGGCCAGATTTGCTGCAAATCAGAGCTACAGATCTCATCACTGCCTCTCACTAAAACACTTGAACTGGCTAGAATTACCCCACCAGCGCTTTTCCTCTCTCAGCTTCAAATTCTCCACTCTATCTGTACCAACCAAACTTCTGTCCCAACTTGTCTCCTCTAATCTCTTTCTACACTCCCTCTAGAACTCTCCGAAGCATGGACCACAACCTACTACAAATATATAAACTTAAGAGCAAAATTGGTCAAAACCTCTGTAGCTACCACCCTACCATCTCTTGGAACAAGCTCCCATCGGAAATTAGATCACTTAATCAATTTATGAATTCAAAACAGCCACCAAAGAATACTTTAAAAGTATCTGGTCTTGTTACTGTACTTATCCCGCATAAACTGTCCCTCACTGATTGTAATCTTACTTTTCTGCCTTTTACTGGTTTAACTTCTGTTTAGTGTTAGCTCTGTCTGACATATTAACTAATTATTCTGTACTTTTATACGGCCTCTTCTCTAACAGTCACCACCTTGACTATAATTTTAACTTCATATACTGTATGATAAACCTGCATACTGTTTCCTGCGCATATCCTAAGTGTAATGTCAACTATAACTCTGTAAATAGTCTCAGTGTTCTACTGCTTCTAACTTAAAAATGCTATTTTTTTTATTTTTTATGTAAATTTGTGGAACTTTTCTCCCCAGGTCTCCCCTAAAAAAGGGCTATCAGCTCAGATGGACTAACCCAGGCAACAAATGTAAAATAAATAAATCTCTTGGCCAGATGTCCTTTTTTTATCTCTTGTCTTCTTCCTGTCTCTCCCAAATCTTCCTCACCAAATTGTCTTGTCCTGACCAAATTTTCTCTGGTAGTATCAATACCACCTTGGTTCTCCCTCTCCTGAAAAGAGGTTACTAGTCAAGTGGGATTAACCAGGTCAACAAAGGATAAATGCATCAAAATAAATAAAAAAATAGGTAAATAAATCTTCTGATTCCCTGCATATGTGCCCAAACCACCACAACCAGTTTTCCTTGACCTTCTCTGCAATTGGAGCTACTTGGGCTTCTGTTATGATGTCCTCATTTTTCATCTGATTAACAGTGTGCATTTTACCACCCATTTCAGGCACTCAATCTCCTTAGGCTCTGGCTTCCTCAGCTGGTCTGCCTTTACTGCATAGGGTTTTGTTCTGTACAGGAGTATTAGTCACACCAATGATTTGTACACGTTACTAGTTGCCAGTTGCCTGCAGTGTCTCTGATTCTATCATTAAAATTTTACATGCAAGTAAGAAAAAAAAAGAAACAAGAAAATATATTGTAACAGACTGATTCTTTCCTGCTGTCTAACATTAATTTATTCCTGGTTTATTGTTTAATTTCTTAATTATACAGAAATTCCCTGCATCTTCTCAGCCATAGTCCATATAGCTAATACCACAGTACTATCAGTCTTACCACTCATTTCCAGGTAAACTTTTGCAATATTCATACAGTAAACTAACTTCAGTGATATGTTTTAACACTGGATTATTCATCACATTGGCTAACATATTCCAAAAATTCTTAAATCAATTTCATACCTAAACAAAATGTTATATATGTAAATGCAGGTCTACTTTTTCTTACCGAATGCTAATGCTTTCAAAAAGGAAAAGTACAAACCCATTTATGTGAAAGTGCACTTAAACAAAAGTACACTTTCATGACTACTGGGTCACTGAACTGGTAATATTAACAAAGAAAAACACTGCAGCACCGAAGCACACTACAGTGGGGATAAGGGAATATATCTGTTTCCCCACTGTAGTGCGATCTCAGACTTAGCATATATAAAGTATCGGGGGTGCAAAAATGCCTTTGTAGTGTTTTTCTTTTTTTTTTTTTTTATTGATATCACCGGTTAAGTGAACAGGTAGATGTGAAAGTACACTTTTGTTTAAGTTCACTTTCTCGTAAATGGGGTCATACTTTTCCTTTTCGAAAGCATGAGCTTTCGATAAGAAAAAGTAGACCAATAAATGCTGATAATACTCCAACTTCCATGCTTCATGTATATATTGTAAGTATCTTTTACTTATGTTAAACTTCTAACTGTGTTTGGAGCTTTACTTCCCAGACCTCATTTGAATTTAGGCTTTTGTCCAATAAGGAAATCCTGATCAGCAAATAAAAATAAATAAATAAAAATAAATACATAAATAAATAAATATAAATGTTATCTCGTCTTCACCACACCCATCATATAAACAACTATGTTCATTTTTGGCTTTGCATCTCATCTCACCCTTTGCTGAAATCTTTTTATGTGACAGTCTCTGAAAAAGTCCCACATGCCTGGTTCATACTGTGTTACATGTTTTCTATATAAGATATTTTCTGGTAACTCTTTTTTTTTCCAAGCCTTCAAGCCTTCCCACCTTTTAATAGTATAATATTTATATACAATATTACCATACAATTTTTTTGTCATTGGTGTTTTCCTTTTTCTTGCATAATCTTTATGTCGTATAGACATATAAACTTCCTTCTTTATTCTTTCTCTCTGTTTTTCTCTTGACTTTGTTCTTAAATCACCACCCACTCAGCTCACCTGTGCACACAAACTCATTTTCCAGCCCTCCCTCTGTCCCTCCCTCTCCACTACCTTTAAAATGCACCGCACACAGACTACTCAGATCTACCAATCAAAACCTAATAGAAATTTACAGACCCCTTTGCCCCCAGGACAAAACCTCCTGTCATTTTCCCTAGCACGCTTATGGAACTCCCTCCCTCCCTCCATTCGTACCATCACTAGCCTCCCATCCATTAAAAAATCGCTCCACTCACATCTAAAGTCCATATGGGAATGCTCATGCTCCTACCCCTCATAACCTATTCTCCACTTCCTACAGTCTTCCATCTCTTTAATTCCAGATAGCAAATTCATATTTGCATCTAGTAAACAACTTCTTATTTACATCTAGCAATTTCTAAGCCTACTGCATCTAACTACTTATTTTTAATCCTACTAGAGCAATGTTCTCCTTTTTTATTTTTTGATTGTAACCTCAGTATTTTTTTGTTCTGTCTTATAACCAGAAATTGTTAAAATGTAAATCACTGTAATCTTTGTGTAATCTGTGTTTGGAACTTTTCTCCCCAGGACTCCACTGAAAACGGGTTATTTTGGCCCATTGGACTATCCTGGTTAACCAAGTGCAAATAAATAAATACATAAATGTCAGCACTGTTTTCAGTATTAATTTTAGCCTTCTAAAATATTCCTTACTAAGTTTTATTTGCATTTGTTCGTATTTTATTGTTGATCCTTCATCAATTGTCAAATATGTATACACTCTCTCTTGCTCATGTCCTTTTATATCACATTCTGTCCCAGGCTGGTGTTTTCTTGGTTGGTTTTGCACATTTATCAAGACCAAATAATATTCTTTTATCATTAGAAAATGTTTTGACCACTTGCAGTTGTGCTTTCAGTTTCTCATCTGATGAACAAACAGTTTTAAATCATCCATAAAAAGAAGAAGTTTTGTTGTTTTCTGGCAGCCAAATTGTAACCATGACCTAATCTGTTAAGTAGACAGCTTAATGGGTAAAGGGCAAGACAAAAGAGCAGTGGTGACAAAGTGTCACCCTGGAATATCCCCCTTTGATTTTTTATCCCTGGGATAATAATTTGTCCTTTCTGCTTGGCTTAACTGCAAAGTGGTCTGCCACTGTTTCATGGTCTCTTTAATGTAATCGATCACTGTAGGGTGTATCTTATATATTTTTAAGAACTCTTGTATCCATGAATGTGAGATACTGTCAAATGATTTTGTAGTATATCCATTCTTCCTCTTTTTACAGTTCTCCATTATGACTTTATTTAACAACAAATGATCCATTTTTTCCATATGGCTTTCTTTTGTTACCCTTTTGTTATATTGCCATGATTGTGTTTTCTTCTAAATGACTATAAACTCTGTCAGCATTGGTTACAGTGTATAGTTTATACATCACTGGAAGGCAAGTTATTGGTCTCTAGATTTTAGGATAGCTTGCAGGTTTGCTGTTAAGTAGGAGTATTGTTTATCCTGTTGTTCACTATGTTGGCAACTGTTCAGGGTGCGCATATAAATAGTTCTAACTCATGGCAAAATTTTCATGTAAAGATGTTAATACTTTTAGCCAGAAGTTAGGTAATGCATCTGGGCCTGAGGTTTTCCATGTAAGAGATTTTTTTAACTTTGTTTCAATTTCTCTAGCTGTTACTTCATCACATTTTATATCCCTTACACTTGAACTTCTTAATTATTCCTTTTACTTCTTCTATCCATTTGGCATCTTTGTTATGTTCCACAGGATCTTCAGGTCTATGTTCAGCTATTGAATTTTAAAAACATCAAACAAAGAAAGAACGAATGTAAAACAGTGAACCAGAAAAGCATCAAATACCAACAACTGCAAAAATAAATTCAGCAAATGGCCATAGTTGGCCAACAACCAGGAAGTAATGCGATGCATAAAGTAAGTGAAGGGAAACCATTTAAATTTGCCCTATTCCCCACTGTAGTGCAATCTCAGAGTTGGTATATATAGTTAGAAGATGTGGGGGGGGGGGGTTGTTTTCCGGTTTGATGTTATCGTCATTCAGTAAGTGAACATAGACCCAGGATCTTCATAAATATTTCTCCAAAATGTATCTATTTCTTCTTTTTCTGGTGGTTTCAGTTCCTTTTGCCTTGTTTCTCAATTCTCCTATAAAACTTTTTAGGGGTCATCAATAGATTGCTTATTTTGTACTTTTCCTTTACAATTATCTGCATATTTTCTAAGTTTTTCTGCCTGTGCTATTTTGAGTTTATTATTTGCGATAGTGCACGATAGATCCTGATCTCTTCTGATACTGTGCATTCCTTTTATCACGTCTAACTTCTGAGTTTTTTTTATCTGTTCCCTCTTCTGTACTGTTATAACAGTGACACATCTTATCTTAATTGCTTTATAGTTTTCTCTATTCGATACTTCTACGATGGTATTTGATTTCTCCCCTTCGTTCCCCTTACTGCCCTGTGTTTTTGTGGTAAGACTTTATCTGTTATTAATTTAGCTGCACAATAATAATGCCTATTTACTTCTGTTATATTGCATGAATTTCTATAAACAGTCCTAATTACTGTGTTCATTTGTTTTATCAAATTTCTAACTTTCTTTTTGAGTTTTATTAAAATTCCATAGTCTATTTTTTTCATTGATCTTAATACATCTGTCCAGCTCTATTAAATCAAGCAACCTTTCTCTTAGATCATTTTCTTGTAAACTTAGGGGCACATTGTTTGTTCTAAATTTCCTGCAGGCATTCTACAGATAGTTCCAGAGCATCCTTCTGTGCCACATTCTCTTCAGTTTCATCCTGTGTCAGCCATTGCTGTTTTATATGGGAACTCACTGGTCTATCACTCCACAACATTGACTGCATCTGGGTTGCCACCATTTCCTGGTCTTTTCCTTGCTGTTCAACTCCAACTGAACTGCTGTACTGGTTTACTATGAAAGGCTCCAAAGTATCCTCATACGGCAACTGATCAGATGTTTTCTGTTGCACTGGCTTCTCCTTAATTTTGGGATCCATTGCTCTGCCCTGCTGTGGTGTTATCAGAGTTAGATTTTTTACACTAAATCCTTCACTTTGCAGGTAATCCATAATCTCACACTCTTCCTCTTTGTTTTCTTTTCTTTTTTTTTTTTTTTGTATTGAAAAATTTTCCATATCTGGATTCCTTTGCCTGTACTTCTCTTCAAATATCTTTTGTGCTGCTCTTTTTGTACTGGAAAGTTTTGCTTTCTCCTTTGCATAAATATTGCACCATATTAAATCTCTTTTCCTTTCCCATGTCCATATATCTTCTTCAGATGTCCCCTGCTCCTTCTGTTTCTCCTTACTTGGGGGACTCGTTGTTCCATCATGCTGTGATATAACCTGTGTTAGTCTTTCTTCACTAAATCCTTCACTTCACAGATATTTCATTACTTCAGCTTCTATTTTTTTAAACTTCTACTTTACTATCGTTCTGTTCTCCATTCCCTCTTTGTGATTTTATTTTTTGTATTGTGAAATTTTCCATATCTTGATTTCTTTGCCTGTATTTCTCTTTAAATATATTTGGTGCTGCTTTTTTGTATTGGTTAATTTTCCTTTCTCCTTTGCATAAATATTGCACCATATCAGATCTCTCTTTCTTTCCGTTGTCCATATTTCTTTTTTATACCTTTCAAAAATTTCTTTTTTTCAAACGGCCCAAGGCTTCTTGGTCTATATAATGTTTTTCATAAGTCTGTTGTATTAATGAACACAGATTTTTATTTGAAGCTTTTCACAGTTTTTCTTGTGCAAGTATCTTTCTTTCTTCTAATTTCTCTCATAATCTTTTTCTGTATCTTCTGTCTGGAAATGTTGGGCTTCTTGCAAAATGGTAATAATACGTAATATCTTTCTTATCCTCAATAGTCCACTCTATATCATCTTTATGGCTCTTTTGTGGCCCATCATTGTTTTGTGATTATTCTGGACTATTACTTCCTTCTACAACAGGGGGGCCATCCTCCCCCTGACCCTGGCCTTGCCCCATAGTAAGAATATTTCCATGAATCGAGGATTTTACACTGTCATTTTTTTCCAGTCCTGGCACTAGTGCACCTGCCAGGATTGGGCACTTTTTTTATCCTGGGTCTTTTGCACCAAGCTTTTTTAAAATTTTTTAACCTACTTTTGTCCATGATATATACTATATAAAATACAGTCTATATATCAGTGTCATCCTCTGGTAAGATTTTGTAAAAAACAGGGTCTACCTCATGAAGGTACTCACCAAGACTTGAGAATGAATTTGATTCCAGCAATACTACTCTCCTTGCTAATTTATCATCTCTTCATTTGGTTCAGTTTGAGTGACTTCATTATTTCTGAGACTGTTTTTTTGACATTTTCTACAGGGGTTTTACTTTTGTACTGAGCATTAGGTACATCAGGAAACTGATTTTTTAACTGCATTATATCTATCTATTAACAACAACATAAGACACATACACATTCTGTAACAAGAAATTAAATGCAGAACTGAAATTAAGAATATAACAAACCACAAAAAGAAAAGGAAGAAAGAAAGAATTAGAAAAAAATTGCTTGTACATTCTCAGCAATTTCTCTTAATTACCTTCAACTTATATAACTTAATGAAACATTTCTATAATCAAACAGAAACCTTTGGGGTCCGAATGGAGAAATGAAAAGTTAGCACACAAAGGAGAGCAGTAGTACTGAAATTGAATTAATTCTCAAGTCTTGGTGAGTACCTTCATGAGGTGCACCCTGTTTTTCACAAAATTTCATCAAGCCAACACTGATATATAAACTGTATTAACACTGTATATATATATATATATATATATATATATATATATATATATATATATATATATATATATATATACACGTATATATATATATATATATATATATATATATATATATAAATAAATATATCATGGACAGAAGTAAGACAAAAACAAAAAAAGATAGCAGGGTGCACAAGACCCAAGATAAAAAGTGCCCCATCCTGGTAGATACACTGGTGCCAGCACTGGAAAAAAATGACAGTGCAGAATCTTCAAAATATGGAAATATCCTTACATCAGGCCAGGACCAGGGGGAGGAGACCCCCCTGTTGTAGAAGGAAGTAGCAGTCTACAAAAATCACAAATACTGATAGGCCAAAGAAGAGACATCCAGACTATGGAGTGGACTATTGAGGATAAGAAAGAAATTATATATTGTTACTATTATACAAGAAGCCCAGAATTTCCAGACAGAAGATAAACAAAAACAGTAACAGATAAAGTAGAGGAAAGAAAAACTCTTCCACAGGAAAAACTGTCAGCAGCTTCAAATGAATATTTGCGTTCATTAATACAACAGATTTTTGAAAAACATTATATAGATCAAGAAACTCTGATCTGTTTGGAAAAAGAAGCATCTGAGGAAGTGCAAAAATGTAAACAACAAAACCTAGATATTTTTCAAAAGTATAAAAAAGAAATATGGGCATGGGAAAGAGAGATTTGATATGGTGCAATATGTATGCAAAGGAGAAAGCCAAATTAATCAATGTAAAGAAGGCACCCCAAAGATATTCAAGGAGAAATACAGGCAAAGGCATTCAGATATGGAACATTTCACAATAAAAAATATAACAAAGATGGAAAGTAGAAATGAAGAATAGTGAAGTAGAAGTTAAAAAATAGAAGATGAAGATATGGAGTGCTTGCAAAGTGAAGGATTTAATGTAGAAGGCCTAACACAGATTACATCACAGCATGATAGAGTAAGTCCCCAAAGTAAGGAAAAGCAAGAAGATCAGGACACATCTGAAGAAGAAACATGGACATGGGAAAGGAAAAGAGATTTAATATGGTGTAATATTTATGCATAGGAGAAAGCAAAACTAACTAATAGAAAAAGAACAGCATCAAAAATATTTGAAGAGAAATACAGGTAAAGGAATCCAGACATGGAAAACTTTACAATACAAAAAATAAGAAGACAAAGAGGAAAAGTAGAAAAGGAGATTAGTAATGGAAAAGTTAAAGAAATGGAAACTGAGGTTATGGAGAACCTGCAAAGTGAAGGAGTCAGTGTAGAAAATCAAATGCAGAAAGCACCACAACAGGATAGAGCAATGGATATCCAAATTAAGGGGAAACCAGTGGAAAAGAAATCAATTGGTCAGGTGCCATATCAAGATATTTTGGAGCCTTCCACAGGAAACCAGTATAAAAGTTCACTTGAACCTAGACAGCAAGCAAACAGGAAACTGTGGAAACTCTGATACGGTCAATGTTAAGGAGTGATAGGCCAGTGAGGTCCCATATGACAGCAACAGATGGCACAGGATGAAATTGAAGAGAATGTGCCACAGTAAGATGCTAGACAACTTTCTATAGAATTCCTGTAGGAAATGGAAAACAAGGGATATGCCCTCAGTTTGGAAGAAAATGAGCTAAGAGAGAGTTGCTTGATTTAATAGACATATAGATATATTAAGGTCAATGAAAGAAATAGACTGCAGAAGGTCAATAAAACCCCAAAAGTCAGAAGTCATTTAAAATAAATGAACATAGTCATTAGGATATATTACTGTGCAGCTAAATTAATAACTGATAAAGTTCTACCACAAGAACACAGGTTAGTGAGGGAAAGGAAGGGAAGAAATCGAATACCATCACGGAAGTATAGAATAGAGAAAACTCTAAAGCAATTAAGACAAGAAGTGTCACTGTTAGAAGATTAAAGAAGAGGGAATAGATCAACAAAAATACTAAAAAAAGATAGATGTGATAAAAGTAATGCACAGTATTAAAACAGACCAGGATCTATCATGCACTATTGCAAATAACAAACTAAAAATTTCAGTACCAGCAGAAAAACCTGGAAGATACACAGATAAATATAAAGGAAAAGTACAAAATAAGCAATTTATTGATGACCCAAAAAAAGTAGAGAATTGGGAAACAAGATAAAAGGAATTGAAAGACTGCCAAAAGAAGAAGAAACAGATGTATTTTAGAGAAGTATCAATGAAGATCCTGCAGTGGTTAGCATTGCCGCCTCACAGCAAGAGGTTCTCCGGTTCGATCCTCGGCTGGGGTGCCTTCTGTGCGGAGTCTGCATGTCCTCCCTGTGGTCGTGTGGGTTTCCTCCGGGTGCTCCAGTTTCCTCCCACATCCCAAAGACATGCTGTAGGTGGATTGGACACTCTAAATTGGCCCTGGGTGTGCATGTGAGTGTGCCTTCTGTGGAAGGTTGGGCGCCGGGCTGGCAACTCGACACCGTAAAACTCCACTGCCAATTACTGTGCGGACAAGGTGATCCGCTGTGGCGACCCCTAACCGGGAAAAGCCGAAAGAAGAAGAAGAAGAAGAAGATCAATGAAGATCCTGTGGAGCATAACAAAGATGTTAAATGGATAAAAAAAGTAAAAGAAAGAATAAGAAGTTTAAAGGTACAGGATATGAAATGGGATGACGTAACAGCCAGAGAGACTGAAAAAAAGTTAAGAAAAGCCTCTAACTGGAAAATTCCAGGCACAAATGCAGTACCTAACTTATGGTTAAAAGTACTAACATCTTTGCACAAATATTTAGCCATGACTAAGAACTATTTATATGCACACACCAAACAGACACCAACTTGGCTAACAACAGGTAAAACAATGTCCCTACTTAAGAGTGAACCTACAAGCTATCCCAAAAATTATAGACCAATAACTTGCCTTATGACAACGTATAAACTATGCACAGTAATTGATGCCAACAGAGTTTATAGTCATTCAGAAGAAAACTCAATTATGGCAGTAGAACAAAAGGGCAATAAAAGAAAATCATATGGAACAAAGGATCATTTGTTGTTAAATAAAGTCATAGTGAAGAACTGTAAAAAGGGAAAGAATCTAAGTATGGCATGGATTGATTATAAAAAAGCATTTGATAGTTATCCCACATTCATGGATAAAAGAATCCTTAGAAATGTATAAGATACACCCTACACTGATAGACTGCATTACAGTGACCATGAAACAGTGGCAGACCACTTTGCAAGTAAGCCATGATAAAGGACAAATTATTATCCCAGGGATAAAAATTCAAAGGGGAATATTCCAGGTTGAATCTTTGTCACCGTTGCTTTCCTGCCTTGCCCTTAACCCATTAAACTGTCTACCTAACAGCTGAGGCCATGGCTATAAATTGGCTCCTAGAAAGCAACAAAGTCTAAAGACTTCTCTTCTTCTCTTTGTCAATGATTTAAAACTGTATATCTCATCAGATGAGGAACTGAAAGCACAGCTGCAGGTAGTCAGAACTTTTTCAGATGATATTAGACTGTCATTTGGCCTTGATAAATGCACAAAAGCAACCTTTAAAGCAGGAAAACTGCAGCACCAGGAAAACATCAGTTTGGGACAAGAACGTGATATAAAAGAACTTGAGCAAGAGGGAGTATATAAATATTTGTTAATCGATGAAGGATCAGCAATAAAATATGAACAAATGTGAATAAACTTAGTAAGGAATACTTTAGAAGACTTAAATTAATCCTGAGAACAGCGTTGACATCTAGGAACAGAATCCAAGCTATAAACCAATTTTCTCTTCCTGTCCTAACTTGGGTATTAAAACAAGAAGGATGCTTCATGCTCAGCAAATGATCTATAAAAATCAGTGCATACCAAGATTATATATTCCCCATTCTGAAGGAGGGATGGGCCTCCTTGAAATTGATTACATGTATAGATCTGCAATCGTGGGACACCACACATATCTGCTGACCTCACAAGACCCAAACATAGTGAAAGTTTTGAAACATGAGGAGAATAAATCTAAGATGACTTGTCTGCTTAATCTAGTAGAAGCATATCAGCATCAAGCAGGAATAAAAATCAAAACAGAAGTAGATAAAAATCAGGCAGCAACTGAATGTGCCAAAAAACAAAAGAAAGAATATAAGGTGAAGGTCCAGATGAAAAGGCAAGAAATGTGGAAAATGCATAAATGTAGTTGCAAGTATAGAAAACTTCTGGAAGAATCTCATGTTGATCAGGAATGAACACATAAATGGTTAAGAAGAGGTGAATTGAAACCGAGAGAGGAAAGGTTAATATTGGCGGCCCAAGACAGTGAGCTACATACATGGCTGGATTACAAAGTCCACTGAACATGTGGGAGAAACAGACAAATGTAGGTTTTGTAAAACCGAATTGGAAAAAGTTGCACACCTTGTTGCTGGTTGTGACATAATAATGGCAGAAGCACTTTATACCAAAATGCATAATAATGTGGCAAGACTGTTGCACTGGGGATTGTGCAAACATTATAGTACTGAAGTGGCTGAAAAACACTGGAAACATGAGCCACAAAGCATCATAGAAAATGATGAAGTCTACATCACATGGGATCATCCATTACCAACAGTTCAAAAGATAGATGCTAGAAAACTAGATATAGTGGTCCAAGAAAAGAAGACAAGAGTAGCACTGATCATTGAAATCACCACACCCAGTGACTACAGTGTCCTGCGTACAGAGAGACACAAAGTTATAAAATATCAGAATTTGCAAGCAGAAATGAGAGCAATGTGGAAAAATGATACCCAGATAGTTCCAATAGTAGTAGGAGCAATGGGTCTTATAAAGAACAGTCTACACTCATATTTAGATATGTTACCAATGCATGTAATTCCATATGAACTGCAGGAGGAGTCATTACTGGGGATGTTGCAGATGCTGCAAAGAGCGCTTTTGGCTGACATCAAAGATTGAAACAATACTAATTTCATGAACTTTAACCGTACTTTGACTTAGAAATGGGGTCCATTCCTGTCATGGTATTAGAAACCCAAAAGATTTGGAGAAATTAAAAAGGGAGAAACCTTATCTGTTAAATGATTAAAAACAGTATTTCAAACAGCAGGAATATTGTGCTAATAACTAAGATACTTAAATAAATATAAAATACTTCCCAGGTGTACATGTATCAAATTGCCTAAACAGCTTTCTGCAATCACTTTCCTAGATTTCCATTCCCTTGCAAAAATCAGCTTAAGAATACTCGTTAAAACTCAAAAGAAGAGTAGTCATCCCAAATTTAATACAAGTACACCTAAACCAAAAAAAGAAAAAAAAATACAAAACTTTCAGTTAAGAGTTAAGGACTCTTCACAGCCCTCTTCAAACAGTTTGAAATGATATTCCCAATAGCCTTTCATTATCAGTCGGTCATAAAACTTGTGCAGGTTTCCTGCTTCTGCAGAATAACATCTCCAGCATTCATTAGAATGTTTGGTACCCTGGTCAAACAGTCTTAATAGGGTAAAATATAATCTGCAGAGTCTCACCCTTCATCTCCTCAAACCCCTTGAAAGATAAAATATCCTGTGTATGCATGAGATGTCCCCACCGGAGAATCTCTTTATTAGCCCAATTTTGTATTGTCCTTTCAGATAGTATTGTTATTGTTTTTGAGAGATGCTATATAATATTGCTGGAATCCTTCACCCATAATAATTTCCCAAGTTTTACTCTCTTTCAAGATCTAGCAGCCACTCAATAGGGATTACACAACAGTTACCACTGTTATCTAGGAGCATACTAGCTTCTGGTAGCCATTTGTTATTAATAATCAGCACTAACTTGAAATCTGTAACATTTCTAGATAGATGAGAAAGGCCCCCAGCTCCCATAACCTTTTGGGACTTCAGCTAACTTAGGAGAGCTCCATCTTGCAGAGTCTCCCAAATCCACTGGACTGAGTAGCTTATGAAGATGGGTCAACCCTGGGTGCTCTGGTGACATAGGCAGATTTCGTAGCTATTAAAACATATGAGGCATTACGATTGTCTGTATAGCATGAATTTCACCTGCAATGTATACTAGATGACTGAATTTGAAATGAATAAAAAACAGTGGTCAGAATAAAGGAGAGTGTGTTTCTCCTTCACCTCAGTGCTATAGTTTAATAAACTCCCTTTTACACCCTGTATTACTTTCATTTGAGAAACGTTGTGAGGCTAACCTGAGGAGGGCATATAGCCAGTGGAATAGAAGTAGGTTTTATAACTTAAACAAAAATGACTGTAATACTGATAGTAAGTTAAGTAACAACAAAAATATTAGAATAATGAAACCAGAAAAGGACAATGGCGCTGTACTAATGAATGGAAGAAAATAATCAGAAATATTGCCGACTATTTTAAAGAACGATAACCAATATGAATGTGGGTCTAGGAATTATGTAAATATTTTTACAGTAAAACAGATCTGATTATTAATGATACTTTGTTACATGGTTTATTAGCATCTAGCCAAATGCAGTTTCCTTACTGATGAAAAATGGTGATTCCAGTAATTTTTGGAACTGCAAAAATGCACAGATTGTTAAATGAACCCCCATTAAAACCTACTATGTCCTCTACAGGGAGTCATTGGCATTTTTTACAGATTTTTAAATTGATTTTAATGATAAGAAATGTGAGTGTTTATAGAATAAGTGGCCAAAATATAATTTTGGTCATGGCTGTTTCCCCAAACTTTGTAATTTTATACCACATGATATAGTTCTGAAACTGTTTACAGATGTTCTGACATATGAAAATTATTATCTGAAAATAACATCAAGATGCCCATACCTTTTATGCAATTAGTATTAAAATATTTTTTTCAACAGAAAAATGGGGCTTGGCAACAAGCCAAGTTGTCCTGGGACATTTTCAAGGGGGTATTAGGTGGATATTAATGGGAGTTCAATGGGTTGGGGAGGTGAAAGGGTTAAATGGTGGGAGGGTTGATTGGAAGGAAATGAAATAAGGGTGGGAGGTGCTTAAGGGATTTAGATGAGTGTAGCTGGGTAAGTAATCTATGCTAAGGGCAAGTGATATCCGAGACGACCTGTGGGTGTTTCTGGGGAACAGGTAGGCCTTGGGTTGCTGGTTGGTGTCAGTTGAGGAGATGTGGGTTGTATACAGGTAATTAAACATTTTTTTTTTGTATTTTCTGGCAGGGTTGTCCCCATTGGGCTACATGCTTTTGGCTTAGAGCAGAGTGCCGATGGCTTTGTCATTGGGGAATAGGGCGTGTTTTTCCCTGTCCCCTATGTGGTACATGTCCGTGTGGTTTCTGGGGTGGTATTGTTTGGTAGTCTAGTGGTTTGAATGGGAGCTGTAATCATGTGTGGTACAGTTACTCTGTTGGTATTTCAGCATGGGGGGAGGTTTGAGTTCTTTGGGCAGTGGCCAGTGTGGGTTGGCATTGTTGCTCTGCTTATAATAAAGAAAAGAAAGGAATGCTCTGGGGAGGTTCGTTGGCTACCTTGAGGTTGGGATGGTGGTGGCTCTCTAGTCCATTGGTGTGGAGGGTAGTCTGTCTGCTGTGGCCTTCTTTCTCCTTTCTGGTTGGTTCTCATTCATGGGGTAGAATCCATGGCATTTCCTGTGCTTAGGGTGCGCCACATGTGGTTTTTGTGGGCTTGCTTGGGACATGCAGGGTTCTTGGGAGTTGTGGCAAGTCAGTTTACTAATGTAATAATTAACAAATCAGGAAGACTGTATGTCATGAGTTTAAAAGCGAGGACACACATTCCAAATCCATGCTCTGAAACAGGTCCTCTTTCTTCTTCCCTTGTATGAATTTCTAGGAGACCTTCATTGTAAAAGCTTATTATGACTTTAAAATTTCATTTACTGCTTTTATGACTTATGCTTGTATAAATATAGGGTTTAAGACGTTTATTAAAATTGTTTTTCTTTGGATTACAATTACATTCTTAAAATGTTACTGACTGCAAATTGGGATTAGTTAACTATCCGGATGCATTCACAGTACTTTTCATTTCCATCTGTCTACCCTATGACAAGTTATGAAAATGTGCCTCTGTTATCTGTTCACTTGGGCTGTTTTCAAAGGAATAAACATGGTACTAGGATAACAACAAACTAAGGTGCCCATTGAATGTTCAAGTTCATACATCATCTTCTCTAGCAGTTGTCGACGACTATTGAAGGAAGGGCTTTGGCTGGCTTCGGGAGTTGTGGAGGTTGTGCTGTTGCAACAACTGTTTTGTGTAGAGATGTACAGTCGTGGTGAAAGTGGAGAGGCTAGAGTTGAAAGCCAGGTTCATGATTGATGGGAAGGGTAGTCGCAAACTCGTCCTGAGGTAGAATTGTTTTACTGTTTGCTGAACCTATTTTATGGAGATGTGCGGTGTTGCAGGACAGGCTGCGGTGGGTGCAGTTTGTTGCCAAAATGGATGCTAGTGAGTTTTGGACTTCTCATCCTTTGAATGTGTCTGATACCAGGGGATCTTTCATTCGGGCTTTTGTTTGGTGGGGTGGGTAGGGTCCTCAGGCTATGTGGGTTGGAGATCCATGTGTTTTGGCATGGTCCGGACACTTGTTGGGGTCTGTTTCAGAGGCTTCATTGGGGTGTTTCCCCTTTGGTTCAGGGGTTGAATCTTGGGCTGGCATCAGCATTCATTGGTGGCGAGGGTGTTTCTAAGGAATTTCAGCAGTCAGGCAGGTTGGAAAAAAATGCAAATTTCTTTTTGCAGGCTTTAGACTGATAGTGTAAGGCTTGCCGGAGATAATGTTGTAGTCTGCACATGCATGTGTGAATGAGGGAGGTGGGGGCACTGGGACAAGTGCTAAGCATGTATATGCAAAAGCAGGGCAATGTTTGAAGCATGGTTCTTTATGTGCTGACCTCATAATACATAAGAACCATGAAATGCACATGTATCTGGCTTGTTGAATGAAAGCATAGCACAATTGTGCTTTAGCAAAGTCTGAATTCAGTATTTCTTTAAAATATTCACTAATAATAATAATGAATGATTTGTGACCCCGCTTATAATCATCTTATCGTAATTGGCTCAGATATATATGTGCAAAGCATATGTTTTAGTGATAGGATTCCCAAAGAAACATCAGGAAATAAACTCTTAATTTCAGAGCATAATGCCTGCAAAGTAAGCTCTGTACATAACTGGTTATAAAGAAAATAATGTTTCTTTGATATACTTTATTAAATTTTGCAACTAAACTAAATTGAAACCCTCTGGCATAAGAGCAGCATCCAAATGAACAGAAAGAAACTGAATGTCACAAAACATATATTGTATGCAGTCCTGACCACAAGCCTTAAAATTAGTTAATGTGACTCTTTGTAAAGAGATTAACATTCATAGATTACAGCCCAGCAGCCCTCCTAAGCCCTGCTGAGAAATAATAATGTGCCAAGACATAGCATTGATCAGAAAGCATGTGATAGGGGAATCTGCATTGGTGGTTTGGTTATTCAGTGTTGGGATGGTTCACTGGGTTATTTTTGGGGGCTAATCTGTACCTAGGAATAACAATGGCTTTCGCACATGGGTGTACTGTTTGGGCATACTTCTCGGCTGTTACTGGAACTGTTACACCTCATGTTGCCGAGCGGATACTTTATCGGGGATGAAGGATTGGGTCTGAATTTAAGACTGGGGGGAGGTGGCAAGGTGTAACAGGTAGGGGGTATGCTGACTGCCGTATAGTTATATTAATACTTCATTTGTTATTTGTAAATGGGGAAATGTTGATTCAATTTAATATTCAGTTGCAACATGTATATCTGTTGTGGCTTCGTGGTAAATTGCGTTGTCTATGGTGTGTAGGGTCCTGGGTTCAAGTCTAGCAGAGGATGTTTATTTAGGAGTTAATGACAGACATTTGAGCTTAGTACTTCATACCCTTCAAAATTCATGCTAATAGACAGTCTGTTAGTCTATCAATTTAAGCCTTGCACCTATATTTTGGGCCCCAATGGTGGTGCTGCGGTAGCGTTGTCGCCTCTCAGCAAGACGTTGTCCTGTTCGATTCTCAGCTAGAGCATCTTCTGTGTGGACACATGCGTGAATGGGCATACCTTAGTTGAAGGTTGTGCATCAGGGCTGGCAACTCGGCACGTAAAAATCTATTGTCAATCATTAGCGGACTGGAGTTCCGCTGTGGCAACCCCTAACTGGGAAAAGCCGAAAGACACAACAACAACAACCACAACAACAAACAAACTATATTTAGGGCCCTTGTCCCACTTTTACTGATGGCTTTGTTCAGACTTCAGGCTTTAAGAGTTTGAAAGTTATGGTTGTGTTATAAGGGGGCATTGGTTTCTCAAGGTTTACTTCTAGCCACAGTGAGTCCCTGGGTTGCTCCTGGTTCCGCTCTACTGCTGTATGTTTGGCTACTTAAGCTACATATACTATTGGTATGGTTTGGGTTACATCTGAGGTGAGAAATCGTTTTCTGTGGGCTAGCTGACCAGTGGGGGATGCAGCAGGTGCCTTTTTGATGCTGGCTGGGCTTTGTCTTTATCTGATGTTTGGAGGTTATCCTGCTGCTGCAACCAGTTCTCTCAACCTTTTAAGTTTGTAAGAGGAATATTTAAAATACTACCTGACTGTATTTCGTAAGCTGTTAGTCAGCTATGATTAGGTTTGCTGCATTGTGTTCATTTGTTCCATATTTTGTTGGTTAGTGTACATCATTTGGAGATGGAAGGTTAAGAGCTAGGCTTATGGTTTTACAATATAAGTTAACTTGGCTTATACAGGGCACTAATTGAGATGGTCTGGAATTGCAAGGTTCCCCGGTCGTGGATATTGATAGGTCCCTTCGTGTGTGGGGTTTAGTTTTCACATACTCGACGGGTAGTTCAATTTATCTTGGGTATTTGGTAGGGTCATTGGAAGCATAGTTTCAGTTATGGCGGTTTTGTCATAGATGTGAGTGGTGGGGGGGCATTCCTTCTAAGGTTGGCAGGATAGGTTGTCTTTGAAGATGGTTTGGAATGTGTGTTATGTATTTTGGATGCCTGCAGTTTTGAAGGTTGGTACTATGAATGTAGAAAACACATGACAGAGCCTTGAAATTAGTATATTAAGTTCTATAGCTGGGTGCCATAGCACTCTGAGTAATATTATACTTTAATTTTCATCCTGGTATTTGTGTTTAGGTAAGAATATTGTCAGAGTCACATCTCATTCTCAAAATGGTGGTTTCTCACAAATCACTGGCAAATATTTGAGGACTGAAGTTCAAATAATGATAGACATTTGAGTTTCACATTTCATACATTGATGTGATCCCAGGGTGAATTTGCTATCTTCAATTCAGTTATCAAGGTTCCTTTGAAGAAAGCCAAAGAGGCTTGACATGTATGGGCAGTCTATTCCAGTGTCTGGGGAGTCGCTGGGTTAGGAATCTTTCCCTCCAGCATGGTTTGTTCATGTTGATGACAAGGTTTAGTGTGTGGCTCTGACACTTTTAATATATTCCACTGGTAGTTAAATTTATCTTGGGGTATTTGATAGGTTCATAGGAAGCATTGCTTCAGTTATGGCTGCTTTGTCATAGATTAGAATGTCGGTAGTACATTCCTTCCCAGGTTGGCAGGATAAGTTGTCCTTGAAGATGTTTTGGAACGTGTTATGCATTTGGGATGTTTTACATGTGTTTTCTTTCTTGCAGATGGGGTCTTGGAACACTGTGGCTGTAGTTTAGAATAGGTGGGTATAAGGTAGAGGTTTCTTGCCCTATTTGAAGGTTTAATTTTGTCTTTTTCTTTGTAGATGATGGTGTGCCGAGTTCCAGTGGTGAGATACAGTGAGTTCGCAGATGATCATGCTTTGGTGTCGAATAAGCGGTGGGGTCATTGGGTGAGTAATCAGAAATGGATAGGTTAAAAGGCAAGCACAGCAATACGGAAAAAGAAGAAAGAAGCACAACCAACTTTTTGTTTACTCTAGAATAAGTAGTATCTTTTATGACCTCGTTTGATTGTCATAGTGAGAATGGTTTTGCTGCATGTTTTAATCTGAATACATGTTTCAATGGAAGCCCTGATCACTTGGGTGGGCACATTGAGGTTACGGAGTGCTGAGTGAGCAACAGTCAATGCCCTGATGGAAATGGACTTGAAAGGTAATAGTTTTTGTTTTGTGGATGTTTTGAGTGCTGGAGAGGCTATAGGGTAGTAGGTACATTTATTCAATGGTCATTAAGGCACATTACAGTTGGGGCAGTGGTGATTTCTTGCAGATGTAGGACATGTTTATTTGGCCTGTTTGAGTAGGTTACTTTGGTAGGGTTAATAGTTGATGTAGTTTAATTTCTACATGTGGGATGGGGTTGGCATGTTACTAATATTTTGTTGCCCAGGTGGCATAGGGCACTTTTCATTCTGGTATAATCTGGTTTTGACCTGTGGTATATGGCAATTTCAGTTTGGTATATTGTTGGTGGCATTCAAGGGTATTGATAGAGTAAAGAGGGGTCAGAGTGCTAAAGCCATTATGGGGTTTAGGTGCTTTACTTTTGATATGGGTAGATGGTGTTGGCAAGGCTGCTGTTACATGGCATTTTGAAGTTTCTCAGGATCTGTATATCACTGGACAAGTAAAAAGAATTGTTGGGGAAGGGTGATATGCAATTGCTTTAATTTGGTGGTTGAGGGTGAGTATTCTTTCTCCAGTGGCATGTGATGCTTTGGTAAGCATTAGGTAATTGCCAGGGGCTGGTAATGTCCTGGTAATTATTGTACACCGAATGATGTTTGGCCTTATCCCCTAAGGGTGGCCCGCTGATGGAAGTTGGTGTTGAGGGGGAACAGCCTGGGCAGGCTGGTGGCAGAGAAGAGGGACAGGCTTGCCTTCTTCTGTTCCCCCTCTGGTGTCTGGTGGTGTATTTCAAGGAGTTTTGTTCTTATTTGGTTTGAAGGTCATTCAGTGAATGGTTTATGAAGCTTCATAAGTAAAGTAAGTGAGAAAAGGTATGGACGCTGCTTACTGGACAGGATGAGCAGGTACGCTGTCCTGATTAACATTACAAAGATGTTTATGCTGCTTTTAGAATCAACTACACTATGTCCAGTTGTATTTAACAAATTTTGGTAATCAAAGTTATGTTATGGAAGTTTTAATAAAGCTGGTCAAATGTCATTCAGTGTGCTGTGTTTATTGAAGGGGACCGGGATAAATGGTATTACTATGATGGCTAGATAAGTACCTATTTTTATGAACTTAGTTTTATGGATGTGGGAACAACAAATGGTATGGAAATCTCATTGTGTTATCTAAAGCAATATTTATGCCTTTTGAATGATATTTTATTTTGCTCAATTGATGAAATGGGAAATGTTTATTTTTTAAATACTACTGTCAGTGTCAGTGACACAACAGACCGCACACTCGCCCTTGGTGCAGAAGGCTGTAGGCTCTATTCTCACACCAGGTAGATAGACAACTCACATAACATTTTTTTCATTTTTTTTATTTTAACTTTTTCTGTGAACTCCACTCCAAATATTTTGTGTTGTAGATAACAGCATTCATCTTTGCACATTAAAGTGTAAAAAATATACTTGTATAGATCATTTCAAACTGATGCTGGTACAGAAGCCCACATGGCAGTGATTATCACTGAAACCTTGTCAGAGTAATAAAAAGCATAGAGACCATCATTTTTGTTTTGTTGTATGTACACAGATTAATATTGCATTGAAGGTTCATTTTGTTAAACTGTTTTTATCAAAGAATCATGTATAATATGAGACTCTCATGTCTGTTTGATAAAAGTGTTTAATAAATGTATATACATATGTATAACAATATATGTTTGAAGATTTCGGCATGTAAAATTTATTTAGTGAGATGCTATCATAACACATGGAGTTTTTGTTGTGTATGTTTGTCTTTTATTTTATGGTCCCAGTTCCTCAAATAAATTACAGGAAACGTTAGCGAGGGTGTAATTAGTCTGGTAATCTTTGTATTTTTTATTTATTTTTTTATTTTATTTATTTATTTTTATTTATCATTTGTTAAGCGGGAAAGTCTGACTAGGTTCCACAGAGTCTGTTTTCAGCGGAGGCCCGGGGAGAAATGCTCCAGATGCATGTCTTTGGAAGATAAAGTCTTGTAGATAAAACAATTGATTTTGTACAGATCTTTGTTTTCTGCAAAGATCTTTTTGATTCTAGGAAATATTTCAAAAGTAATAAAAAAAATACCACCAACTGTCATTCGAAGAAATACAATAAATTCAGTGGAGCAGGCCTTATCTGTTTAGTATGTTCATCCCTATAAGACATTAGACTTCATCCCAATAAATTTAAACAAGCATAATGACTATCTTTAAACACTGAACACCATATAAACTATTACATATATATTAATCACATAACAAATGTGCAAAATCAAAGACAAATACTTTTAACAAATAATAACAAAACATGCATTAAAAATATTGAAGTGAAAAAAATATATCATACCTAAATTTTAAAATTCTAGTTTTGGAGATATAATCATTCAAACCTGTGAAATCATAACATTTAAATGTAACTTCCAATTTAATTCTGTATGCTAACCTTTTATCTTAGCTACCATGTCTCAAAATCACCGGAGCCTTTTCTCATGTGAAAAACTGGAATTTGTAGCAATGAACATAGACTTTGGAATATTTGCCAAGGGTATTAACAAACATGTTTCTAATACAATAATTAGGTGCATAAATTCTTTGTTGCAGTCATCTCTATTTCTCTATTTCTACTCATTGGATGCCTCACAAGAGTGGCATTTCAAACCTACATAGGTTCATAGGTTCATAGGTGTGTACTAGGCTAATGGCCCAGGGGCCTTTAGAAGCCTAGCCCATAGGATTACCCTGGCATTGTGCCACCCAACCTTAGTTCCCAGTGTCTCTGTCGAGTAAAGCCACTGGAGTGATCCCTGGGGTGAACTTTCTATTTCCCATCCACTCATCAAGATCTCTACAGTGAGGTGCTCTGCTTGACATGTATGGAAAGTCTGTACCATAGCATGGGCAGTCTTTGGGTTATGAACCTGTCCCACCAGCATGTTCTGTTGATTGTGGTAATGAGGCTGAGGTCTCTGGAGCATGTGGTGTGGAGGGATTGGGATTTCATTAGATGTAGCATTTCTAACAGAGCTGGGTCAGACATGGCTTTGCAAAGTCAAGCAGAGATTGCCTCTAAGTAGGCGATATGAGACAGAATAGTTGGAGTTTTTTTAGTCTGTCCATATAGGACAAATGTTTAAGGCTTAGAATCCTCTTTGTGAGGTACTTTTGCGGCCTCTCCAGTTGTTGGTTTACATCTGCAGCATTTTGACATATTAAATCTATTAGAAGTGAATATTTGGAGAATTTCAGAATGATGTTCATAAAACAGCTTAATATTTTTCTGTTAAATTCAAAACATTGTGACCATGATTCATGAATGCCTGTTCATCACACTAAAATCATATGTGTGATGAGCAGTGACAAGTAGAGACACTGAAATTCAGGAAACACAGTTAGCACTCATATATGATACTGATCATATAATCAACCATGCTGTATGGTAATGAAGCAACAAAATATGGTGGACTGATTCAGAAACATATAAAACACATGTGAACATGTAATGCTTGCTTTAGCTCTTAATTCCAACACATGCTGGCATGCAGCCACAGGAAAACTTTAAACAGTGTTAGAGGTTGTTGCCACTGTAGAGCTAGATCTGCAAGAATGTCCGATAGAAGTTACTACTGCGGCTGTTATCAGACATCACCCATGGCATAGCAGGAGCAACACTGCAAGAGCCTTACATTACATATTAAACAGAGGTGTAAACTATGCCAGTACAAGCAATGTTTTATATACCCTCCCCCTCAAAAAAATTAAACTACAGAAGACAACAAACAAAAAAAAAAATAAGAAAACAATAGTAGATGCAGGAATGCACACATAACAAGCAGAGAAAATATCATAAGCAAAGAAACAATCTGAGGAATGTAACAAAATCCTAAATAAGTCATTTAGTGACAATCTAAACTTGTAAGCATGCTCCAGTAGTAATAAAGAAGTCAGTACACATGAATGCATGCCTTACAAAACCCCCATGAAGTACATTTCAGATTGCGTGAACAGAATTTATTTCTACACTGCATGTAGACATCAGCCATTGCAAATATTTATCAGCATACTAAGAATAAGCAGTTTAATGTAAGAATAAATACGTAGAAGAGCTCAACTATCCTGTGTAGTCCTATAGCGAAATTGTTGACAGCACTTGGGAAACAAGGCAATCTTTCTAGTACAATGGAACTACCTGACTCCACATTGTGCTTATTAGGTGTACATAGCTCCCCTGTGGGCACATGGAATCTGTTAATTAGGTATCAACTCATTATCCATTCTGAATCATAAATTTGCAATATATGCTGCGGAAATAAACATGGCATTGGTTCCTACATGAAGACATGCACATGTCTGAGCAGTACCAGAGTGGGGATTAAAGGACTTTCAAATAATTAATGCCTTGCAAGTGTGCCTCATAAACAGTACCGTTCAGTCAATAACGTGTTAAGGATCCCTGTCAATGAGAATCACACTTTAAGAGGGCCTGTCACACAAAGAGGTCTTACAAATAAGTATTAACTTATACTGACTTTGAATTAGGATTGAAACTCGATACACATAGTTGTCCACATATTATAAAATGAATGTGAGGCGGCTGTGAGTACATCTCAGACATGGGATGAAGATGGCTAACACTGTGACTGAAACCTAAAGCATACAGACAACATAAAAATGAATTATATTTATGCCAACTTTTAAGACATTGCTTAAATAAAGGAATTAAGTAATGCACAGCAATGTTCCCAGTAATGCTGCATCGCAGATGTTTTTTACCTTCAAAGTCATTATCATTCTCATAATTCGAGCTAAACATTGTACTGTGTCAGTGAAAATGAGATCAGTCTGATGCCATAGCTGTAGTGCAACTTAACTGCATATTTCCAAAATACAGTGCTCTGCACATATACTTGACTTTCTGCTTTTTACGTAACTGTTAATGTGGTGTAACATATTCCTGATGCCATAGGTGCAAAGGTGCAATGTTCAAATCTTGTGAAGGGTTGTCTATGTGAAAGTAAGGATCATCACTGCACACGTTACTTGTAGAAACCCACATAGGTGTGAAATCAGTACAGAGGATTGTATCACTATAAATACATACACACACATACACACACACGACACATGAAATTCAAAGCATTATGCCCTTTTCCCACTGTATCGTGACCCTGGAGTTAGAATAAATAGTTAGGAGGGGTGTGGGAGGCACAGCCCTCCACATCAGGTGGTGTGGGGGGGTGGAGCCCCTCACATTATTTAGTAAATAGTGTCATTTTTGTTATAACTATCCACATGTATGTTTAAAATTTATGTATGTGGGGGCTTTGCCCCCCACAACTCCCTATCTATTTATTCTAACTCCAGGGTTGCGCTACAGTAGGGAAAGGGCATAATGCTTTGAATTTCATGTGTCGATGTTATGAGTTTCGACCAAATGAGTTTTCAGTGTTTTGAGCTTTAGGTGTTTTGGTCTCTCTGAAAAGGTTGTCGATCATATGAGCTTTCGATCATATGAAGTAGACCCATATATATATATATATATATATATATATATATATATATATATATATATATATATATATATATTCTATATATTTTTTGGGGGGGCTTCAACCTATAAGTAGCATTTGGCATTCCACCACAGAAACAGTCAGCAGTATCCTTTAAGGAATGACAGTGCACATCCTATGGCAAAAACTCACAAACTAACTGCACGCAGAAAGACTTAGCCATCAGTCAGTGAAACAAGACTGCCTGCAGTGCATCACATGTAGCATACTGAATATTACTGAATGCAGAAAATTACATCAGTAGCTGCCTGAATGGCTGCATGTGTTAATAAGGTATGTACTGAATGATAGCACAATAGGAACAGGGTATGAATCCACATAAGGGACAATATACCTTATGTGGTATAATAGATGTGATCATTTCTTTTTTAAATTTTAATGCACCTTACATCTCTTACATAGACATGCAATTTATTTTAGTAGTATAACATTATATTTGTTCAATGTTGGGTAATAATCCTGATAATGTTGCCTGTGTGTCTCCCGGAGTGTTCACATCAATATTAAAAATAATAACACAGTTTTCTGGGCCTGCTATAGGATGAATAGTATATTGCAAAATAATGAGAAATCATAACTAAGAAGGTACTTAAGTAGTTGTATATGAAGGGCAAAGCAAAACAGCTTACAAAACATGTATGCAAACTGCAAATCTGTATAATAATCAAGTGTAAATCATCACAGTAATTGATTGGGAGAACATTCACTCTATATATGCTATATCTGCCTTTCCTTGAGTCTAAACTAAATATGTAATTTTTATGTTCATTCTTTGTGTGACAGTTTGCATACAACAATGTCAATGGTCAGTGATAACTGTAGAGAAATGGCACTTCTTGTCCTATGGCAAAAACTCAGAAATAGTTGCGCCCATACTAAGACTTTGCCATTGGACATGCAAATGAGCTCTGCCTTGGCACTTGTCAATTAGCATTGAACTCATAAAAAAAACGTATGCATTCAGAAAGTATTCCACATAAAACTATCTGTGCCTCCAATTATTTCAATAATAAAGGAAAACCATATAGTGCAAAAGTTGCAGGGCTGTCAGATGCTGGTATATTTCCAGTCATGTACATGCTTGTATTCCTCACTTTACAGATTTGTAATATCAGTTCTCCTGTGTTGCTGCTAATAATACACAGGGTTTAAAATACATGCCTCATTTTATCATGGGTTTGATTCCAAAGTGCTGTCACTGGCACTGCTTTATTTTTTATTCAACAGCAATGCAGAGAAGAAAAACAATGCCATGCACGAGTACATACTGATGTGTCAAGGGTTGATGTTATGACTGCTGTTCACCATTCCTGAGTGCATGCTCTGAGGTGGGACAAATGTTGTAAAATCTAACTGGAATATCAACAGTAACCAGCACGAGCTGTTGTTGTGGAGTCAAGTACATATACTGATCAGCACACATTGCAAAGTGTAACTGTCATGTTTCTCACCTAAACTAGATATTGAATAGATAATACATCTATTTAAATAACCAGTTTCTGTGCCTTCTGTTTGGCATATGTGTTTCTGCATAGTGTCCATTCTTACACACAGTCTGGTGTATGTGAGATCTGATTTAGGCACCGATTCCCTGTCATTTTTCCTGGGATATTTGAAGGGAAGCCATGGCATGGATTGGTGAGGGCTATGCTCCAGTAAGGGCACAGAGGTGGTGCAAGGACAAGTCTAAGATTTTTGTCCAATTTCTCATTAAATGTACAGTTAAGACTTCTGCAGCATTGCAATACCAGATCTCAGGACCAGCCTGAGGCTTGGAGGAATTTAGCCAAGGCTGTCACCCTTTCTATTGGCATCTCAATCACAGGAGAACAGTGATGCCTCCATTACAGCAACTTAAAAAGTGAAAACAGGACCTTGTTAGTCAATGGGAGGATCATTATAGGACTCGTGAACCACCTGTTTTGTAAGGAAATGGCCCCAAAACCATGCAATATGCTGCCATGACTTGGCCATACATACAAGTATTCATTACTGGTTTTGATTTATGTGTAGCCCCTACAGAGATTGAAGGAAACCAGGAGATGCATCAGGACAGAATGTGATGCCTCAGAGAGGGGGGGTCTTATATTATATCCTCGAATAATCGACCCTTAAAACGCAAACTGTCATAACAGAGAATGGCCATATCAGCGATTTCTTTCCCTGGGAAAGAAATCGCTTGCCATAAAAAGAAGAACACATCACTACAGACATCACAAAGTGGGGGTCTTGGCCCCCCACACCCCCCAATGTGGGATGCTGTGCCCCCCACACACCTCTAACTAAATATACCAACTCTGAAATCACACTACAATGAGGAAAATGGCAAACTAACAAGGATGGCCAAGCAATTTCTTTCACAGGGAAATAAATCATTGAAGTGGCCATTCGCTGTTATGACAATTTGTATTTTAAGGGTTGATGAAGAGGTGTTTGATGGAACGCCTCTTTGAGGACATAATATAGACCCCAGAAAGGCATGGAGGTGAGTATGGGCTCAAGTACAACTGACTGCCAGTTTATAGTAGCACTAGTTTTACCAGTAGGTTATAAAGTATTTGGACATAACTCTTATTGCAGAAAGTTTATAATTGTTAGAGAAAGGAATATGATTGCATTACTATACCAACAATTTATGACGTCGCACATTCATAACTGGCTGCAAAGATTTTTAAAAATGTATGTAGGGTATGTACTGACTGTGACATATTAACATTACAGAATATTTATATATTTTTTCTTTTTTGTCTCTTATCCACCTACCTCCTCTCTATCTCTCCTGCTTTTTTTTTTTTATCTTTGCATTGCAATATTCATTGCTGCTTCATCACAAGCAGCAGCATGGGTAGCTACACCAACCACAACAGCTTGGACCACCATCTCTCCACGGGCAGCTGTGGTAGTACCACCACGTGTAGAAGAGGCACCCAGTACTTCTGGAACACAACCTGTCAGTGTTGCCTCCACAATACCTGCACGACCTGCATCTGGTGGAGTGATAGCCATTGGATTTAGTGGTAGATGAGGTGGCATGTTTGTTATTATGACAAGAGTTGACAGGAGTGATGGAGAAGATCACAGAGAAGGAGAAGATCACAGAGAAGGAGAAGATCACAGAGAAGGGTCTTGATGCCTGCATTAACTGTTTGTTATTATGACAAGAGTTGACAGGAGTGATGGAGAAGATCACAGAGAAGGAGAAGATCACAGAGAAGGAGAAGATCACAGAGAAGGGTCTTGATGCCTGCATTAACTGTATGTTATTATGACAAGAGTTGACAGGAGTGATGGAGAAGATCACAGAGAAGGAGAAGATCACAGAGAAGGAGAAGATCACAGAGAAGGGTCTTGATGCCTGCATTAACTGTATGTTATTATGACAAGAGTTGACAGGAGTGATGGAGAAGATCACAGAGAAGGAGAAGATCACAGAGAAGGAGAAGATCACAGAGAAGGGTCTTGATGCCTGCATTAACTGTTTGTTATTATGACAAGAGTTGACAGGAGTGATGGAGAAGATCACAGAGAAGGGTCTTGATGCCTGCATTAACTGTATGTTATTATGACAAGAGTTGACAGGAGTGATGGAGAAGATCACAGAGAAGGAGAAGATCACAGAGAAGGAGAAGATCACAGAGAAGGGTCTTGATGCCTGCATTAACTGTTTGTTATTATGACAAGAGTTGACAGGAGTGATGGAGAAGATCACAGAGAAGGGTCTTGATGCCTGCATTAACTGTATGTTATTATGACAAGAGTTGACAGGAGTGATGGAGAAGATCACAGAGAAGGAGAAGATCACAGAGAAGGAGAAGATCACAGAGAAGGGTCTTGATGCCTGCATTAACTGCATGGAAAGAATTCTGTAGCAGATTGCTAAATTGCCACCCCATCCAAACTGCCCAGGTGTCTGTGACAGGAGACAGTGGTGGCAATTGTTAGGTAAAGGATTAGATTCACACTGTGTTCATGCTGGATGGGGAAGCTCCTGAGAGATCCCATCCCTAACCCCAACCATGTTGCATTCTTCCCTCTTGTGTACATCACCATCCCTGTCTGTCTTTTATGTCCTGTATGACTGCATTGGCTACCTAACCTACCCTAAATACCTGCCCCTATTATTCCTAAATATCTTCTGCAATATTCCTCCCTCTCTCAGCAAATAAAAAAAATCCACCATAGGCATAACTCTTCACCTATGTGTGCATATCACACACCTGATTTGTTCTAATTGGTCACACAGCTTTATCAAGTTGTTTTTAGACATCATGTACGATGTGAGTTGTCAAATTCTCCAGATTGGTTATACATACAAAATCTTACCTCGTGAAGATATGGACAGATACGGCGCTATCCGACCACCATCGTGCTCATCCTTTAACTACTCCCCTATTTTCGTACTCCCTTCCCACTCCCCATTTCCACCATGGTCTTATCATACCCATTTTACACTGTTATTCTGGTCAAAAATAGATTTATAGATCACATACATGGTTAGAAATGGCTTATAAACAGACATCTCTATTTCTGTCTTCAGCAGTTGCACAACACTTGTCACCTAAAAGGATAGCTTACCGCTGGTTCTCCTCCTATGGCAAAAACTCAAAACTTAATTATGCATGTGCTACTACTTTGCCATCAGTCACAAAAATCAGCTAGTCAACAGTGCACTCTGGCAAGCAATGCTGACTGAAATAATATAAATTGCCCTTCAGAAGTTTGTTTTATTGGATTATTGTATCTTCATTTGAGGAGATCATTTTAATGCATTTGGTGTACTGCTGTATGAAACTGAGTGTCAGAGTCTCTCATATTTTCCTTCCATGTGTATTCCATTGTACCGGTACAAATACAAACATGTGCAGACAGGTATGAATGAGTGCAGTGTATATCTATAACATGTACAACTTGCAAATACCTTGCACATTCTATACATATTATGAAGAGTTGTCACTGATGCACACATACACACAGAACTTACTAAAAATGTATAATGCAATTATTTGGAGAATACAGTCAGGACTGCATGGATATCACTCAACAATGTGATATTGGTGACTTTTACCCAACACCTACTTGTTCAACACCTCTGACTGTTCCACGTATCTATATCTATCTATCTATCTATCTGTCTATCTATCTATAAATATTATTCCCTACCACAACACTCAATGTGAAGTAACATGTCACATGACAGACAGGGACACAAAAGTCTGGAATAAGATCTCATATTGTTCTTTCTGCTATCATCTTACATGACTCTTGACATTGAGGAGCGCCACTACCCATACATAGGTAATGTTAAGTGACACTTCACATCCTATGAAAAAACTGATCTGAATTTGCCTCAGACCACATTTATATGTTGTTCCTCTTGCTAATATGTTTAGTCCCAAAGTGTAACAGATAGCAATACTGAAATTAGTATGAAGAGACAGTTATCATTATAAGTATAATAGGATCAATGGTTTAATGTACTTCTGATGGGATGCTGGGCTTATTAATACAGTATAATGTTGAGTATAATGCTGTGAATTATGAGTCACACGTTAACAGTGTCTGTTTCACAAATAAACCTACCCTTTCCCACATACACATGGCTTAGTCCCTCCAACTATGTGCTTTCCGACACTTGTGATTTCTCCTATGATGTCAATTGTTAAAACACAGCTTTAGAGGATGTAGACTTAGGCAGACATTTTAAAATCCAGCAACATCTACTTAGTATGAGTGTGTCCCAAAACAGAAACAGGCAGGACTGACTTATCCAACAGATTTAATGTGTACAGTTTATCTTCATAGTCTCATTTTCACAGGGAGAAGGATCCCTCAAGTGTTGTATTCCCTTTCAGTTAACTCATATGCAGTCAAAGGCACTGCTCCACCTGACCCTGAAACTGTGTGCTTTCTGACAGCTGGAATAAGGCTTTGTCTGTGGTGTCAGCAGTTAATACACAGATCTAGAGAATGTTGTCTCAGATAGGCAGGTGTTCAAATCCAGCAATGTGTAGATAGTATGAGTATGTAAGAAAATAGAAATGGGCTGGACTTGGTCATCCAACAGATCTGATGTGTGCATTCAAACATAGTGTTAACATTTGTACAAGCAGTGGGATCCCTTAAGTATTATACACCCCTTTAGGGAAACCATATGCATCACACCACACTGGTCCAGTCACCTCCTCAAATATGTGTTGTCTGACAACCACGACAGGATTTCTTCTGTGGTGTCAGCAGTTAATGCACAGCTCTTGTGAATGTAGACTTAGATAGTGAGGTGTTCAATTCCAGCAATGTGTACCTAATATGAGTATGTAAGAAAAACAGTAACAGTCAGGACTGACTTACTCAACAGATGTAATGAGGATAATTCAGCCTAGTTGTAGCATTCACATGGTTGCAGGGTTTTGGTTTAAAAAATGCTTTACCCCCATTTTAAGGAAGCCATATGCATTACAACATACTGCTTACGTTATCCCTTCAGTTGTGTGCTTTCTGGCACCCGTGATTTGACTTTTTCTGTGGCATTAGCTATTAGCACCCAGATCTAGTTAGACAAGTATCCAAATCTGGCACTGTATATGCAGTATGAGTGTATAATAAGCAACTGGTAATAGGCAGAAAAGATGTAGTCAACATATGTGATGTGTACAGTTGTACTCAGGAGTAATATATTCATTGTTGTAGGGTTTGGACATAACAAGTGATACTTCATTTTTAAGGAAGGCCATGTACATTGAGATATGCTGCTCATGGTATCCTTTCAGCTGTGTGCCTTCTAACAAGTGTGTTATAAGTTCTTCTTTGGCATCATCAACTGCTATTGCACAGGTATACACACTGTAAGCTACATAGACAAGTGTCCACAGCCAGCCATATGCAGCTTGTATACATGTGGAACACATAGAAACTAGCATTGGTGACATACTGGAATGCCTTAAGCAACACGCAACATTTTATTATTTTTTGTAGGGTTGTAGTTATTTAATCCCTTAAGTGGTATATTTCCTTGGAAGCATGCCCAGTTTGGTTACATTTTATATCTTCTGCTTTAGGAGAGGTAGCATAAAGCAGTATCATTATTCACTGGTGGGAAACTGCATTCTTTATTTCTCATCCACTGGCAAACAATATTGATTTGCTTTCCCTACTGAAATTTCAACACTTGAAATGCAGAGTGCTGACACACAGGAAAAAAAAAAAAGACTGAAACTGCAGGAAAAGAGTGAACCTTGAAATTACACAGGCAAGCCCCCCCCCCCCGCAATACATGGTATAGGGAGCAATACCCCCACACCCCACAAATTTATATACACTAACTCTGAAATCCCCATACCTTAAAAAAGGGAATATTCTTGGAAAAGGCTATCTCAGACTTAATATATGTATATTTGTTTTTTGGCCATTCAGTCTCAGTGTTTCCAGACTTGCTGTAGCAGGTCCCAACATTTAAAATGGCCTGCATTATTTGTCTTTCACCACATCTCTTTAATAACTATCATGCAATGGATGTTGCAGTTAATGTGGAGAAGACAACATGAATTATCCAGGCCTGTTTAGAGATTTATTATGTCAACTCTTGCAGCTTCCATAGTTCACTGTAACCATGATGTGATGATACAACTTTCTGAGGTATGTTGAGTGTTGTGACCCAACAATCAAATGTCTGTTGCACAATGTTCAGTTCCTTTGTTAGTTTCCAATAATGATTATTGCACAAATACTTGTGCTTATAAAGGGTCTATATCAGAACATCGAAGTTTTAAAACTTCGAATGTTCTAATATCAACCCGTTTTAATCGAATGCTAAAAATAGCGAAGCTGCAGAACACGAATTCTTTCCTAGGGAAAGAATTCAATTGGCCAGTTCTGTGGCTTCGCTATTTTCAGCACTGTGGTGGAGATTTACAGGTCGAGTTCAGGTAAGTGTGCGATTGTGTGGTTGTTAGGGTTAGGGCACGGGTTAGGTGAGTGTGCGATAGTGACAGACTTTAGGGTTAAGGTTTGGGTTAAGGTAAGTGGATAGATAGCAGTGTATGTATAGTTTAGTGTAGGGTTAGTTGTAGGATTTTAAGTGTATGTGTGTATTGATGTTTTTTAGGTGTTCTTGTGTTGTGTGTATGTGTTTTGGAATAGCAATTTTTTTCCCAAGGAAAAAATTTGCTGTTCTGAATGTTTGATATTATGTGGTTTAGATATTTTAGGTTCGATGAAATAGCGTTTGCTATTTTCATCTTTCAATAACGTGATATGAACGCCTTATAAAAGTGTATAATTTCTCAAAACTGCTGCAGAAATTGTTCTGTGATAGTAGCATTAGCTAATACACGTCATGTAATACATTGTAGCAGTATATATATATATATATATATATATATATATATATATATATATATATATATATATATATATGACAAAATTTTGATAGACAATAATAACATATTGCACACATGTTCTAATAAATTCACCTAGGATCTGAACCTTTCATAGCTCTTGCTGTCCTCACTTTTAACCAGGGCCATATTCACTTACATACATATTCTGAACTGCTTCCTCCATATGGCTGATTTCTGGCAAGAGTTACATCACAGTACAGGTTTGACCATGACCCACTTCTATTTGTTGACACATCTGATCTGTTATTATTTTCTTAACTCATACAGTGTATGCATCATAATGTATGCTCTTCACCTGACATTTGTGGTTGTCTGACATATCCTTGAGGATTTCAGTCAGTGACGATGCATGCTACTGCCACAGCTTTTATGGTATCTGCTTTCTTGATGTATAGGACCACATATGAACAAGTTTTCCCAAATGTTGTGAACTTGTCCATATAGCTGTCTGTCTTTTAAACCTGCATTTGGAGTTTGAGAGTATACACATGGATAATTCAAAATGTTTTAAATGGATGTAATGCCTGAAAAATATTTTTCATGCTGAACATTTCATGACTATTTTTACTGTAAATTACATTTGGCAGTAATGTTCAAAATGTCCATGATTTTGATCTTTACAATGTTCACCACCATCCTTCACTGTCTGCTTGCTGTAAGGGTTTTCCTTGGACATACTCCAGATTTACTAACCTGATGCTGTTGACTAAGTGCACAAACTCGCTGGTTTGTCATGCACACTCTTTTGTGTACATCATGCACACACATAGGTTGGGCACTTCCTTAACTCGACACAGCTGGGAGCCTGTGCTATGGGATTGAGATTAGGCTGCTCTCTGCAGTGAACACCTTGGTTTCTTGCATATCTGATCAGTAACACTGCTCATTGCACTGCTATCATCAATAGTGTTAGCTTCAGCACAACCTGTACACGCCATTATTGAAATCTAAGAGTATTACCCACCTTATTATTTCATTTATTTCTTTGCAATATTATTGATAACAAACTAGTTACATTTTTAACCGAGAAAAATCCATTTATTCCAGTGCTATCTGAGATTTCCATGACTTCTGTTTAGAAACTCTTAATGTTTTTTATCATATTTTTTATTGGTGCCATTATTTATATGTGCGGTGTATGGTGATGTGAGTACTTTGTGAAACGTGTGCCGCTTTACTTGTCTCCTGATAAATGCTATTTTTATTTTCTCTAGCTCATTACTAATTGATATGTAATGTGACAGGAACTAATGTAGATTCTTACACAAAGGAATCCTAAATGCATTCCCTAATCTGAACTACAGCACTGAATGATCCTTATTTTTTTTCAGATATGGTTCTGTTCCAAAGCATTGTATACAGAGAAAGTTAATGATTTTCTTGGAAAATTATCTATTTGTGAATTGCTCATAGTGCTGTATTCCACAGATGTTGCAGAATAGTTAGCACCTGCTCAGACCTCTGAGCTTCTCATATTTATCAGAGTGAACCAGTAAATTCAGTGGTGCAAATGACAGCATGCCGAGTTTAACGATAATAAGGTGTACATTTCTGGGCTCCGTATTGAAATTTCAGCACTTGGAATGCTTAGTGCTGACAAGCTGAAAAATAAAGAGTGAAAACACAGGAGAAGAGCAATTTTCAAAAATCACTCTTCTCCTTTAAACTTCTTTTTGCAAGGGGACAAGCCCCCCCTACACCTCCCCATGGGGGGGGGGGCAAGTCCCCTACAATCCCTGAACTTATATATATATCAACTCTAAGATCACTATACCTCAGAGAAAAGGAATCATCTGAGAAATGGCATCACAAACTTAGTATATATATATATATATATATATATATATATATAAGTCCGTTCTTTTAGCCATTCAGTTTCCACATTTCAGGACTTGTTGAAGGGGGTTCCGGCATTTCAAATGGTTACCGCTTTTTTGCCTCAGACATATTTGTCACAAAAAGAGACAATTCCTTTTAAATAAAGTACTTATTTCAGCCTTAAGTTCAGCATAATAAAGACAGAGTGACAGATAGAGCTGACTAGGGGATGAACACTGACAGGTGGTTAGTAGAGGATGACTATTGACAGGGGGTGACTGAGGGATGGCCAGTGATGTCACCCTCATGCTTTGCAGGTCTCTGCTTGGGTACTGAAAGACTCTTAGCCTGTTTTAATGAGAAAATGTTATCTATTCGTCCTTTTTTACTAGTTAGGCATGTATTTTTTTAAAATGGAGTGATAGACATTGATGATACTTATATACTATTATACCATAAGGGGTTTCTGCTAAGTAAATCTCCTTTCCAGTCATACATTGAGATTATCATTTCTAGCACCTCATTGCAAATACAGTGTACTTATAGGGTAGTGTTAGAGCTAAAACAGTTGAGTTCCTTTATCAAGCTAGTCCTCAAGATCTTGTGACCTTGTACTCTATCCAAGGTCACCAGGTGAATCATATGCAGAATAGGCAACAGAAAGACTAACTCACACAGCCAAAAGATTTCATCCTGGGTCATGCTGATTATGAAATGCAGTGGTGGTTTTAAGGTGTAGCATCTGTAGAAATATAGAACCTTTCTTGATGAATGAAAATAGTTTGCATGAACCAGATCAAAAGCAAAAGCAGCATCTACGTCTAAGCCAAACACTTCCAAGCAACAGCAACACACTAGTGGAACACTGAACAAATGGGTTAGTAGTGACTAGAGTCTGCAACTTCAGGACCTCAAATTTCCATCATAGAAACTGAGATATGTTATGAATAATCATAGTAGCATGCCATAATATTTCTGACTGTAGTAACCAGAGGATTTCAAGTTGCAGGATCAGCCAGTAATACATCTTATTGCCTCACTGCCACCATCTGCCTTAATAATATGGTGCTCTTCTTTAGAAGGCAGTAGATATTTTGAGGTGTGAGGCAGCTCAGGATGTGCCACTTGTTAATCTCAGTATTAGTTGTGACACACATCAAATTGTGGCTGCAATGAAGGGCTGCAAATATCTGGACTGAATGCTTAAATATGGTGAATAAATAATCTCAAAAAAGTGAAAGTACCAGACATACCCAGTGTGGTCCTGCATAACTACATCTAGAGCTCACTAAAAGACTTTAGAGTAGAAAAGAGTCTTAAGGAGATAATCCGTGTAGTGAAATACCACAGGTCAGAAGTTGTCCTGTCACCTCGCTAGCTGCAGCTCATGGTGTGGAATGTTGAGTTTAATCATAGTATATGGTGAAATGTCGATAATCTTGGCTGCTTCTTTTAAAGAGCAGGCCTGTAAATAGCAGAGCTGCAGATAGATGTACGCTGTTGGCTTAGAAGTGCTAGGTATAATCTAGTTATTTATTTATTTACATTTGCTTACCAAGAAATTCCGACTGGACACAGATCCTTTATCAGCACAGGCCTGGGAAGAAAAGCTTCACAGAATGACATGATAAATGGTATACAATCAAAGGTATGTATACAGGAGCCTGAATGGCTAACTGAAAGCAGCAGTATTTTAGAGCTCCATATAACTAGTTAAATAAGACAGGAAACAAATATTATTTTTTTTCTTCAAAGTATAAAATCTTATAGATAAAGGTTTAATTTACATAATTAGAAACTTTGGTGAAGTTACACAAATAATTTCCTGTCAAAAAGCTTGGAGATATACTCACTTGTCAAAATGAGCAACTCAAGGAATTCTCACCAGGATGCTGCCTTAAAGAAGGAACTACAACAGATGGCATCGACCCTGCAGGAGCTATCTTTGAAGATGGATGATTTTAAAGAGAACCTAGAAAATCTTAAAACAAGCAGTCAAAAACAGGCTGACACCCTCAAGGAAATTCTACAACAACACCAGGCAAGGATAACAGGAATAGAGGTTTCACTAAATGACTTAGAAAGCAGACTTACAGAAGAGGAAACACAGAAAGAACTGCTTCTTAAACAAAACACTTGGTTGGTTAATAAAGGAGATGACTTGGAAAATAGGGAGAGGAGAAATAACATCAGGATTTTTGGATTACCTGAAAACACAGAAGGTGAGGATATTATTTCCTTTTTATCAAGCTGGATCCCTGACTTTTTAAATTTAAAAGAAGGACTTTCTTTTGGCACTGAAAGGGCACACAGAGCTCTTGGGAAACCTACCACTAACTCAAACTCTCTTCCTAGGTCAATGATTGTCAAATTTCTTTCATACTTGGACAAGGAACTGATTTTAAGATCTGTTTGGAGGAAGGCACCTCTAAAATATAAACAGAGCCTGATAGGATTTGATAACGACTATTCATCTAGAATAATGGAACAAAGGAAAAAAGTGTGGCCAGTGATAACGTTTCTGAAACAAAATAACACCAAGGCACAACTTGCATATCCAGCTAAGATAAGAATACTGTATGCCAATGGGATGAGGACTTTTATTGACTTAGAGGAAGCCTCTTCATTTATTAAAACTAATAATGTGATTACTTTACCAGAAGATATGGATTGGATGTCACCTTCTCTCAAGAGAACAAAAGAAACAAATGTCTGGACAGACGTCAAAAAGAAGAAGCAAAAGACTGATACTGTTACAGCCAAATCTCTCAAAGCATCTACTATGATATGAATTGTTTTAACATTACTTTAAAGGACCAATTTTACTGCTTGGAATTTTAAAACAAAGGTAACTAACTACTGGAATCTTTATCTATATTTTTTGAAAATAGATGACACATGAGAGTTTTCACATTACCTCAGGTATGTAAAGCAGGATACTTTTCTTTCACAGGAGGAGGGTTATATAGCACATAAAATATTTACATTGTTAATCAACATATGTATTATGCGTGTGTTTTCTCTTTTATTTTTTCTTTCTCTCTCTTCTCTCTTTTCTCATTATTCATTTTAACTGCATCTTGTCTCCCTTTCTAAATTCTCTCCTATTTACTATACTAATATAGTCTGTATATATTTAATAACCCACTACCTATACAAAGATAAATAATAGTCTAAAATAATCTAGTTATAGGGTAGACTAATAGGAAAAGGGGTCTTAATTAGATGTTATTACAATATTTATTAGACTGATGGTAGACACTGTTATGCTTATTGGGTTACGGGACATGTTCGTGATTAACTCTGAAATGTTTCATTTATATACATACATCAGTTGAATTATTTCCTTTTAGTATTAACAAAATATATAAAAAGAGGGAAAAATTTACTATTGGTTAGGAGAAGTGAAGCTTTTTTTACATTCTATTAGCCTCGCAAACTTTTTCAGTTTTTTTTAACATACACTGCTTAGGAACTGCTATATTTGCATTGCCTTGGCAACAGTAAACAATTGCTATAGTTTCTATGGGCACTGTGAATCTGCGAAGTGCATTTAGCCTCCCAATTAACAAAAAAGTATTGTTGTTTAGCTATTAGGTGCATTCCATTGTTGGGCAACACATTTGTAATGCGGTGTATAGTACCCTTTAGCAGACATTTTGGGACTGCAAAAAAAAAAATAGCCTGTTGAAAAGTATTTCCTAGGGATATGAATTTGTGTTTCAATCACCAAGATCTAATGTTTTAGTCTTTCAGTTGTAGAAGTGCAGACCAGAAATATTCAAATCACAACTGTGCCTTACTTAAAAATCATCATTTAGGTCTTAACGCTGAAGAGTAAATGAAGCCAGTATTCCTCAATCAGTCCTGCTATTTTGACTTATAATAGGTTCCTAGATACTTAGAACGCTATTGATCTGTGAGGATCTTAAAATTAATATAATGCTTGCATCTTGACATTAAACAGACCACCTTCTGATAAGAACTGCAAACTGCCAAGTAAGGTCCTAAACCTGTATTAGTACCTGCATCAAACTGCATTTCGTAATAGAAGAAAATGCCTGTTTAAACATGAATAAATCTGCCTGTGCAGTTGTATAGTAATATGACTTTCAGTATACTATTGATATTTTGCATTTAGTCTTCATCTGCTAGAAAAAATCAACTTGTTTTCTGACTGCCTATTATAAAAGTTCGAGAAAGAAAAAGATTGCCAGTAAACAACGTATCATAGTTAACCCTGATCACATACTGTAGGGCTCTTTAAGTACAAAGGTGATTACACTGACATTTAAGAAACATGTGCTATTATTTACCCATGATGTAAATAATATTACATTTTCAGACAGTAACAGAATGATAAGTCCAGTGTTTGAGAACACATTTGACTCACTCATTTTATCATTTTGGATGTACGTATGTTTTAAATAGTTCATCAAGTTTAACATATCATTACGATTTTTTTAGATTACATTACGTGTCATTTCAAACTTACTGCTGCAAAATGTGGGAAGCATGTACCACTTGCCTTATAAAATATATTTCAGGTAGTTTCTCTTAATAAGGTATCATTTACATAGATGAAGTCCAAAACATTGGTAATACTTCATAATAACTTCACAGTAAAGAACTTCTCGAAAGCCGACTTCACACTTCTAAAGACTAGTGTGGTCTCCTTTAAGGCACCTGAGCCGGCGGTTAACATTACTTAAACCGCTGAATCACTTACAAATGCCTTCTACCAGCACCTGCAGGGCTACATGGATCAGGCAATCCCAAGCAAAACAAAGACTCTTTGTACCAAAGGCAAGCGTCCAGTCTGGTGGACCCCAGCCATAAACAAACTCTACAACAAAAGGAGAAAGCTACTACAAGATAGAGCAAAATCCTTAAAAGGTAAGACACCGCTGATCACTATAAGTAAAAAGCTAAGAGCTCTCATAAAATCATCCAAAGCTAATTTTGAGAAAAAATAGCTAAGGACTCTAAAGACAACCATAAGGCATTCTTTAGCTATGTCAGAAACCTAGGAGGAAACTCCCAGATATGCTCAGAATTAGTTCAAAATGATGTGAAGATTACTGATCCTACAGACATTGCCAACATACTGGCTGACAGGTTCAGTGCAAACTTCTCCTCCCTCCTAAAGGAGAGATATCTATACCAAATGATTGTAGCCCCCAAACATCTCAAACGCCCAGGTGAGAACTGCTCTCTCCAAGGCAAAGAACACAGCATCCATGGGACCTGATGGTGTCCCCGGCTGTGTGCTCCATGAACTCAACGAGGAATTAAACCCACAGTTAGGACAGCTGTTTAATCTTAGTCTCACCTCCGGATCGCACCCAGGAGTGGCGTACAGCGACTGTGGTCCCACTCCACAAAGGCGGTGCCTCCACCGACCCTGGAAACTACCGTCCCATTAGCTTGACAAGCCTTATCTGCAAAGCCATGGAGAGGATCATAATGGATCTCATAAATAAAGACATAGGGAATTTGCAGACTTTGGATCCATCCCAGTTTGGCTTTGTCAAAGGCAGATCATGCCTTTTAAACTTGGTTGACTTTTTCGAAACAGTCACCAAGGCCATTGACGAGGGAAAGGCAGTCCATACAGCCTACCTAGACCTGGCGAAGGCTTTCGATACAATACCTCACTCGTGTATCATTGAAAAACTCATCAACTTAAAAGTAAACCCATACATTACAAGATGGGTTGCAAACTGGCTGAGTGACAGAACCCACAGGGTAAGAGTTGCTGGCGCCATGTCAGACTCAAAGCCTGTCACAAATGGTGTCCCACAGGGCACAGTCCTGGGCCCACTCTTGTTTGGCATCTACTTCTCTGAAGTACAAGCAAACACAGGAGGGTTATGGCTGACAAAGTTTGCAGATGACTGCAAACTGGGCGCCGTAGTTGAAAACACATCCGACACAGATATCCTTCAGAAGGGTCTCACAGAAACGGATAACTGGTGCCAGAGCCATGGCCTAAAGTTAAATGCCAAGAAATGCATAGTCATACCCTTCGAGAAAAATAAGGTTACCCCTAGCTACCATATAGGTGGCAATCCCCTGAACACAGAAGAAGTTATTAGGGACCTGGGAACCCAGGTTGACAGTAGCCTTTCATTCGACACTCATATTGCTAAAGTAGTCAGGAAGACCTTCTACATTGCCCACCTTATCATGAAGGGATTCACATCTAGATCAAGGGAAGTCATAGTCTCCCTATACTCATCACTCATCAGACCAATGATCGAGTACAATGCCCCATTCAGAATGTATCTGACCCGACACTTGCAGCAGCTGTGGAGAGGCCACAAAAGTTCCTCACCAAAAGGATAAAGGGTCTCAAAAATCTGTCTTATGCTGCCCGACTGAAAGAACTCCAGTTATATTCAGTTGCTTACCGCTTGCTCAGAGGTGACCTATGCCTGACATGCAAGGCCATGTCAAACCCAGATTTGATGAACATGCTTCATCTCAAAAAATCTAGATCCCTCAGAGCCACAAGGGCGGGAGACTTAAACCTCGACACGGTTATTAATAGGACGTGCTGGAGGGATAGATTCATCACCCAAAGACTCCCTATGCTGTGGAACAAAATCCCGGTTTATGTGAGGCAGAGAACCTCGCTGGCCTTGTTCAAGAGGAATCTTGACCAATGGATGGGAGATCGCAAATACACCCCAGGGGTTACCTCAGTGTCACTGCTCGACAGAGGCACAGCAAAATAATGGGCATAGTTTCTCCAAACCAAAGGGGTGGCGTAAGCCACAAAACTATGGGCTAGGCTTATAAATGCCCTCGGGCAGATAGCCTAGTATGAACCTATGAACCTATGAACCTATAATACGAGCATGAACTTTGTGAAAACAACCCTTTCAAAGCAGTAGCTGCAGCTTTAAAAAAAAAAACACTTCAAACACAACTGCTGTTTCCACATTCAGAAAAGAAAGTGGTTCAGGGCTAACAGCTTTACAAGTGTTCCGAGAAGTGATGCCTAGATAACTCACAATGTTATGCATAAGAAACCAAAGATATCAGGTAAAATTCTCAGCATTGTAGGATAATGTGTACAGTTTGGACGTATAATTGTTTCTCACAGCAGGTTTCACTAGCTATTTCAGCACCTGTCTGATGATTTCAACTACTGCCTGCCGCATTGAAGGTGTGTTGCCCCGATAACAGAAAAGTACCAGTTATTAAAATGAAATATAACCTAAGCAAGGTAAATGAAATAACGTGAAGAGGATGAAGAATGGAAAGGCTGTTGGTCTAGATGACATACCTGTGGAAGCATGGAGGTGTTTAGGTGAAATGGCAGTGGAGTTTTTAACCAGATCATTTAATGAAATCTTGGAAAGTGAGAGGATGCCTGAGGAATGGAGGAAAAGTGTTTTGGTACCAATTTTTAAGAATAAGGGTGATGTGCAGAGCTGTAGTATCTACAGAGGGATTAAACTGATTGTCACAGCATGAAGTTATGGGGAAAGAGTAGTGGAAGCTAGGTTAAGAAGGGACATGATGATTAGTGATCAGCAGTATGGTTTCATGCCGGGAAAGAGCACTACAGATGCGATGTTTGCTCTGAGAGTGTTGCTGGAGAAGTACAGAGAAGGTCAGAAGGAGTTGCATTGTGTTTTTGTAGACTTAGAGAAAGCATATGACAGGGCACCTAGAGAGGAGTTGTGCTATTGTATGAGGAAGGCGGGAGTGTCAGAGAAGTATGTAAGAGTGATACAGGATATGTATGAGGGTAGTGTGACAGCGGTGAGGTCTGCGGTGGGAGTGACAGATGTGTTTAAGGTGGAGGTGAGGTTACATCAAGGATCAGCTCTGAGACCTTTCTTATTTGCAATGGTGATGGACAGGTTGACAGACGAGATCAGACAGAAGTCCCTGTGGACTATGATGTTTGCAGATGACATTGTGATCTGTAGTGAGAGTAGGGAACAGGTGGAGGAGACCCTGGAGAGATGGAGATATGCTCTAGAGAGAAGAGGAATGAAGGTCAGCAGGACTAAGACAGAATATATGTGTGTGAATGAGAGGGAGGATAGAGGAATGGTGAGGATGCAAGGAGTAGAGGTGGTGAAGGTGGATGAGTTTAAATACTTGGGATCAATAGTTCAGAGTAACGGTGAATGTGGAAGAGAGGTGAAGAAGAGAGTACAGGCAGGATGGAGTGGGTGGAGAAGAGTGTCAGGAGTGATTTATGATAGACGAGTATCAGTAAGAGTGAAAGGGAAGATCTGCAAGAGGGTAATGAGACCAGCTATGTTATATGGGTTGGAGACGGTGGCATTGAAAAAAAGGCAGGAGTTTGTGCTGGATGTGGCAGAGTTAAAGATGTTAAGATTTGCACTGGGTGTGATGAGGGTGGACAGGATTAGGAATAAGTATATTAGAGGGTCAGCCCAGGTTGGAAGATTTGAAGAAAAAGCCAGAGAGGCAAGATTACATTGGTTTGGACATGTGCTGAGGAGGGATGCTGAGTATATTGGGAAAAAGATACTAAGGATGAAGCTACCAGGTAACAGGAAAAGAGGAAGGCCTAAGATAAGGTTTATGGATGTGGTGAGAGAGGACATGCAGGTGGTTGGTGTGACAGAGCAAGATGCAGAGGACAGGAAGAAATGGAAACAGATGATCCGCTGTGGTGACCCCTAACGGGAACAGCCAAAAGATGATGATGATGATGATGATGATGATGATGATGATGATGAATGGGACAACTTGTAACTACCCACATTGGATTACACATACCTGGAATCTCAACAGAAATGTCCCCAAACTACATGTGCACTTAAATGAAGCTGCCTGATTAAAACGTATTACTCAGTTTAGCATGCTGACTCCACAAGCTGCCTGCACTATAAAAGTTATATTTTATAGGTTACTTGCAAATGACAGTCTGTAGAGCACATGAAAAGATACATATTACTTTTTGCAACATGTTATCTCTGCAGTAACCTTACACTCTGTACAAACTCACTTGGCAACTGATAAGCTATTCATTTAAAATATCAATTTAAATATTAATTGTGCCCTTGAAATGTTACTGATGTTTGACAAAATATAATCTGAACTGAAAAATGAATGCATTGAAAGAAGTGAAGTACTGCACAGATTTCAAAAGACAGTTCTTGACACTACAGTATAAGTAGAAATGTATACACACAAGGAAAAATTGATATGTTTTATTCTTTCAGTTAAAATAGCTTACTGTTAACATTTTGCTATATCAGAAAGATTAAAGAGCTAGGAAATTACTATTATTTTGTCTTTATAATGTTTATTAGAGAGCTGTTGGACACTGCTTTGTTTAATGGATTGTGAGTCATGTTTATGAGGAAAAGTGGACTCAATTAGATACTATTACAATATTTATTAGATTGATGGTAGACACTGTTATGGTTAATGGGTTACGGGACATGTTAGCGATTAAGTCTGAAATGTTCCGTTTATATACATACTGTCAGTTGAATTATTTCCTTTTATTATTAACAAAATAGTGAAGTGAAGCTTTTTTTTACATTCAATTAGCCTTGTGAACTATTATAGCAATAACCCATGCCAGGGTGTGGGTAATGCTGGATTCTTTTAAAGCTGTCTCACTATGTTAAACCCATTTAACATAGCGAGACAGCTTCAAAAAAAGCAACGGAAGAGCTCCGTTACTTTTTTTAAAACTGTCTCGCTATGTGAAACTCCTTTAACATAGTGAGACAGTGTCTAAACAGCAAAAGAGATCTTGCATTCTCCGTTGCTGTAAAAAAAGACTTATACTAATGGAAAAAGTCCGGGCAACCGGACCCTTTTCCATTAGTATAAGTCTGATTTACAACGTGCACGCTGACCAATCAGCATGCACATTTTGGAATATTAATTGGGGGGGGGGGGTTGTATAATTCCATTTTTTTTTAACATTCATATATGCTATATTTGCATTGCTATGGCAACAGAAAACAACTGTGGCAGTTTCTATGTGCACTGTGAATCTGCAAAGTGCATTTAGTCTCACAGATAACAAATAACAAAAAAGTTATGTTGTTTAGCTATTAAATTGAAATATAGCCTAAGGAAGGGTAAATTAGATAACTTAATAGGACAACTTGTAAATACTTTACAAACTATCCACATTGGATTACACATGCCTGGAAACTCAACTGAAATGTCCTCAAATTACATGTGCACTTAAATGAAGCTGCCTGATTAAAAAGTATTACACAGTTTAACATGCTGACTCCACAAGCTGTCTGCACTATAAAAGTTACATTTTATAGGTTACTTGCAAATGACAGTCTCTAGAGCACACGAAAAGATACATATTACTTTTTGCAACATGTTATCTTTGCAGTAACCTTACACTCTGTACAAACTTATTTGGCAACTGATAAGCTATTCATTTAAAATATCAGTTTAAACATTAATTGTGCCCTTGAAATGCTACTGATGTTCGACAAAATATAATGTGAACTGAAACATGAATGAGTTGAAAGAAGTGAAGTAATGCATAGATTTCAAAAGACAGCTCTTGACACTTCAGTATAAGTAGAAATGTATACATACAAGGAAGAATTGAAAAGTTTTAGTCTTCTAGTTAAAATAGCATACTGCTAACATTTAGCTATATCAGAAAGATTAAAGAGCTAGGAAATTATTATTATTTTGTCTTTATAATGTTTACTAGAGAGATGTTAGACACTGCTTTGTTTAACGGATTGCAAGTCATGTTTATGAAGAACTACTGAATGTATATTTGTTTACTTATGTTTGCTGAATTACTTTTATTAGTACTGATTTAAAACAAAAAAAGAAGCAAAACCTCTGCTTTTGGCTAAAGGAGATGAGGCTTAAGTGTATTCTAACTGCCCCATGAACTCTCTAAGATGCTTTAAACACTATTTGATTAAAACTTACCTAAGGCAAGTCTTGATGACTACATGGGTACCTGGAGGTCTCCTATGCAGGGTGGGGATTATCAGGGGGATCATAGTCCATGGTTTGACTCTGCTTTGTAAGTCTATAAATCTGTGAAAGCACTGGACACTGGAACGCAGGGTGTCTCTGTTCAGAGACAGGATAGCCCTGATAAGCCATGTCTTTTCATAAGTTTGAGTTGAAGTTGGTGGGTATGAAGAAAGAAAAAGAAAAAAAGAGCAATACACCTACAGTAAATTATCAGGTCTCTCCTTTGATAATCACATTGCCAAAGTGGTTAGGAAATCCTTCTATGTGGCCCGCCTAATCACAAAAGGGATTGCATCCAGATCAAAAGAGGTCATTGTGCCTCTTTACTCATCACACATCAGATCCATCATAGAGTACAACGCCCCATTTGGGATGTACCTTACAAGACATCTGCAACTGCTGCATAGACCACAGAAATACCTCACCAAGAGGATCACTGGCCTCAAACAGATGCCCTCTGCAGCTCGACTGAAGAAACTCCAGCTGTACTCGGTTGCATACCACCTACTCAGAGGTGATCTCTGTCTGACATACAAGGCAATGTCCAACTCAGAATTGATGGACATGCTCCACCTAATGAAAACCATATCCCCTCAAGCCACATGCTCTAGAGATCTAAACCTCACCACAACAATAAACAGGACATGCTGGAGGGATAGATTCCTGTCACAGAGACTTCCCATGCTTTGGAACAAGATTCCAATCTACATTAGGCAGAGCTCCTCGCTAACACTCTTCAAGAGAAACTTTAATGAGTGCATGGGAAACAGAAAGTTTACCCCAGGGATCACTTCAGTGGCTCTGCTGGACAGAGGCACAGGGAACTAATCTAAGGGGCCGGCGAAAGCCAACACATTCTGGCTAGGCTTATAAATGCCTTCGGGCAGATAGCCTAGTACCTACCTATGAACCTATGAACCAAACTATTCTAGTACTAATCCATTTGATGTTGGCTTATCCAGTGTCTGTTCCTCTGTTGAGTTTAATTTATCTGAAATTACATATCTGACATGTTTAAGAACTCTTAAGAGTAACTATATAATGGATATTTCCTAAGTCAACAAAATAATTGTTTATACTATGAGTAATCCATCCTGATGTATAAAATAATATAGAATAATATAGAATTTCATATCTCTTTTAAGAAAATTCTCCATACAATAATTTAACATATGGAGCTCAGTTGATATTGTTGGTTAAAGGTATGAGTGATAATCCAATAGATCCATCTTTATCTATTGGATGAGGAATGACTTTTATTCCATGTTTAATGGGGAATTCATATTTACTTGCATTTGATACTTTAGAATTAATGTTTTATAAAAGTACTTTTTAAAGCCTGACCAGAATTCTACTCTACTTGTATTTAAAGAAGAAAGAAAATTGAATAGCACTTCCAAGTTTACACACATAAAAATAACATTCATCATTATCAGAGAATATCGTATAACAACTATAAATAAAAAAATTAAAAAAAAAAGAAAATGCTTCTTCCAACAATAACTTGAAATGGATTTAACAGATCAAACTTACTAAAATATTTAAATCTAAATAAGGCACAAGTAGTATTTCTCCAGGAAATGCATTTTAAGACTAATGATAGCTTTATTTGGAACCCTAAGGACTATACTATCTTCGCCCAATCCTCCTATAGAACAAAGACAAAAGGAGTATCAATTTTCTGGAAGAAAAACATAATCACTCCAAAAGTTATTTATAAATATGAAGACAAAGAAGGTCTACTAGCATTTGTTATAGTCAAATTTAATAACAGAATATGGACATTAGCCAATCTATATTGGTTCCCTGGAATTGGTGCAGGAACGGTTAAAAAAACACCTAGATTTTATTTCCAACAATTATAAAGGAAACCTTATATTGGGAGGAGATTTTAAATGTATCTTAGAAGCTTCTGAAACCACCAAGAAATCTTTTCGCATAGTAATTATTTCAAAATCCTTAAAAAGATGGATTGATACATTTCACTTAATAGACACTTTTAAAATAAAAGATGATAAATAATTATTATTTTCCCATAAAGAGCATAGATTTGGAATACAAACCAGAATAGACAAATTATACGTAGTTCAAGACTTACAAACAAAAATCCTCAACTTCTCAATAGTTCCATGCCCCTTTTCAGATCATAACTCACTGATAATGAAACTCCAAATAGAGTTTAAACCATTAATCTTCTCATCTAGAATTCCATCGTATATCTCAAAAATTAAAGAATTCAGACCCTGGATGTTGTCAGAACTACAATTATTTCTTGAAATGAATAATACAGCAGAAATCAGTAGAATCATGGTATGAGACTCATTAAAAGCATATTTATTTGGTAAGACCCTTAGCTGGTACAAAAACAAAGTTAGAGAGTGGGAATCTGAATCACTAGACTTCCAAACCAGACTCTTGACAGCAAAATCTGAAAAAAATCAAAATTGTCCAGAAGTCAAAAAGAAAATAGAGGAATTAAATAAAACAATATATTGAAATTCTAACACACAAAACTTGTCTAGCCTTGGAAAAATTAAAAGTAAATTAATTAGCCACCTCCCCCAGATATCTATATAATTTATCTACAAGAATTAAAATGCAGTCCAAAGAAAATAACATTAGCAATATATATCATGAAATGAAAGGGAAAAAGGTATCAGATATAGGAGACATCCTTGAAGCATTTTAGTTCCATTATATGGAACATTTCAAAAAAGAAGATTTAGATACCAACCAAATAAAGTTAGATACAAACCTTATCAATATAAAAAAAATCCAGAAAACTTAAAACTAGACCTACAAAAACCTATATCCTACAAAGAAAGTGTTGACAAGATAAAAGAAAGTAAATCTAACAAAGCTCCAGGGATAGATGATATAATTACAGAAATTTACAAACTCTTCCCTTCAACAGTAGCCTCCCTTTTTCATAAAACTTTGCTAGAAGTCCAGTCAGAAGCAAAAATACCACCCTCATGGAAATATTTTTCTCATAACACCAAGTCTAAAAGATAATAAACCACAGAACCTTTGCACCTCATACAGATCTATATCATTACGGAATAATGATTACAAAATATTAATGTCAATCTTAGCTAACAGAATGAAAATCCCGCTTTCAAAGTCAATTAATAATGACTAAACTGGATTTATATATAACAGGCACACATGACAATATTAAAAGGATACTTACTCTTATAGATTATGTGAATAAAGGAGACAAACACTTGCAATCGGATTAGACATAGAAAAAGCCTTTGATTCCCTCAACTGGGAATATCTATTTAAAACTTTAGCATTATTTGAACTTCCTTTTTCCTTCAGTTTATTACTAAAAACATATATATTAATAACTTAGCCTACATTAAATTAGGTCCTTTTACCTCAGAATCTATCCATATAATGAAAGGTGCTAAACAAGGATGCCCCCTATCTCCTATTCTATTTGCTTTGGCTATAGAAATACTTGCAGAAATAATACATAATAATCCAAGAATAAAAGGAATAGAAGTCTATGACCAGTACATATCTAAAATAATGCTTTTTGCTGATGATATTTTATTAACCCTATCAAACTCCAGAGAGTCATTAGGAGAGCTAGAAGAAGTAATGGAGAAATTTTATAAGATTTCAGGCCTACACTTTAATAGATCAAAATCAAAATTTCTATTTTTAAATAAGAAAAAAGAATTACAAGTTATAGATAAACCCATTACAGGAAAACAAGAACTTCCACCAAATTATTTAGGAATAGTGTTATGCAAAAATCTAAATTAAACAGTATTAATAAATTATAAAAACATTATTGAAACAATAAAAATATATATGGAAAAGTGGAACAAAATAATATTAACTTTTGAAGACAGATTGCAATTAATAAAAATGGTCTTACTGCCAAAAATACTATATGTAGCATTAGCAATACAGTTAATTCCTGAAAGATGCACTCTTAAAGAAATAAATTCATGTTTAATAATTTTTTTATGGTATTTCAAAAAGAATAGAATAGCTCTAACAAATCACATTAGACCCTGGAAACAAGGAGGACTTAACGTCCCAGAAATTGAAACATATATAACAGCATCTGTGCTTAAAACTACAATAGATTAGATAAATCCAAATTATTTTCCAACTGGAAAGAATTAACAATGGTTATAGTAATAAATTAATTTAATATATTAAAAAAATTCTTAAGACAAGACAAATCTAACAAACCTTGGTACATACTATGCATTAGTATACAATATAATATAACAAAACCTTATAAAACATTTCTGATTAATCATTACATTAATTCCTTTAGAAAACTTATCAATGCAAACATAGATCTAAAACTTTGGTTTGACCTTTTAGCTCCTTTTACCATCACTAAGAAATTTTCTCACAAAATATATAGGGAAACAATAACCTCCTGGTAACAAAATTGATTCTTATGCTGGTTTTAATGTGTAAAAAAATTTAACGTTTTAGATATGAATAAGATAAAAACTAATAAACCAAATCATGGAAGGTGCAAAAAGTTACTATAACCAAGTACAAAGCACCTCAGACCCAGAAGGTAAACCACAAACACTTTATTGCAGCAACACTATACCACACAAAATGAATGCAAGCAATGTTGAATAAACATTTTCGTCCTTAACTTCATCAGATACACCCATTCAGTTACAGTCACCATATATAGAATGTATAATTAACAACCATCCAATGTCCTCAGTTGCACAATTAAATAATGAAGGCTTTACAATTAAATAACAGGACTTACTGATTATTACCTAAAATTCTCTACAAACATTAAAACTCAATATTTAATGACAAACTGACCAATAATAAAACCACATTTAATTTTTAAAAAAAAAAGTATAAATATATATATATATATTCGTTCAAGTTTAATAAAATACTATAAATTAAAATACAATTCTCATAAAACAACATGGAACTCGATTTAGTGGATATCTACATAACTACAACTGATGTATATACAAATGTAATACCTGGAAACCTCTCACAATCTAATAAGTTAAAAATGTTATAAACAGTGGAAATTCATTTATAACTTTGCAGATCTCAACTTAAGAACAGGAATAAGAGATATCATGTCATTGAGACCTGGAACTTTATTGGCTTCTAACGTTATTTGCCAGTACAACTCTCTGTATTCGATTAGTGTCTCCCACATACCACCCCTAGGGTCAACAGTCACTGTTTCTAGAATAAAGAATTGAAATTCAGCTTGTTTGCAAACAATACTATGCTTATATAATGCATTATTCTCACTTCTTGTCCTAACATCATAAAGATGCTCATAAATTCTTTGCTTGAGCTTTCTTTCACTCTTACCAACATAAAATGCATCACATTTTTACATAGAACTAAATAAATTATACCTTTAGTATTACAATTTGCAAAGGTACTTAAAGTCAACCTTCTTTTCCTTGCTTGCAAGTATACTGAATCTCCTGTTATAAGATGTGAACAGTAACTACAGCTTCCACATTTAAATAAACCTTTTTTCTTTTTGATTCCTTTTTCTATACTGTGTCTGTTTGGACCCCTCTCCAGTATACCTTTGATGTTATTACCTCTCCTGTATGTATACTTTAATTCCTTGTCAAAAATGTAATTTAAATCTGACAATTTTGCAAAATTTTCCATTCTTTATCCACAATTCTTCTGACTAAACCTGACTGACCATCATATGTAGTAATAATTCCTGAACTGTAATTATCCTTTATATTTTCAGTGTTCTTTTTTTGTGTGACCTGTATTTCTGGTTTACCTAAAATGGGGGCAAATCTACCTCCCCTTGCACCAGAAAGCATGCTGCTTCACCATGGATGGCCTTTATGGTTTTAATTATTAGCTTAGGAATTGTCCATCCCCATAGTGCCTTTTTTAGGCAATACCAAACTGATAAACCTACTGACATAACAAAGCAAGCAAAGGAACATATGAAGGTGTTACTGATCAATGCTAAAAGCCTAAACAAAAACTCCACTCCCTACAAGTTCTTCTTACCCTGGAGGACATTGACATCTCTGCAGTGATCCCTTCCCTTCCACCCAAGGTATCTTCAGAAATTTCTTTAAGGACAGACTACCTACTCCTAACTGATACAATGGCAAACATTAAATCTGCGCCAAACCTAGTTAACTCCACTGAATATGCAGAAACATATACCACCACATTATGCCAGCATGTTTACAGCTGCATAGATATAGTTGTACCCCATAGGAACAAGTACAGGGCAAACCCCAGAAATAAATCCACATGGTGCAATCATAATATCAACAAGCTTTATATTAAAAGAAAAAAAAATTTGAACAAAAGTAAGAACAGTAATTCCTATAATTTTAGAGCCCTTGTCACTGAAATAAAGAAACGGATCAGGAACTTAATAAAATCCAAGAAAGCCAAGTTTGAGGCTAAAATAGATACTGACAACAAATACAATCATAAGGCATTTTTTAGTTCTGTTCATAATCTCAAAAGCACAAGACAGCAATGCACAGAGCTAGTTGTGAATGTTTTTACCAACTCTGAGGCTGAAGATATAGTGAATCTACTTGCCTATATATTTACCTCTGACTTTATCCTCTGTCTCCCACAGAGCTCACATCCAGCTATCACACAAGATCAGGTCCTAAAAGTGCTAAAATAGTACATCAGTGGGTCCTGACAATAACCCTAAATGCATTTTAAATAGCATGAAGTGCAATTTAGCCACAGTCTAAACAACACTGCTCAATATCAGCGTCCATGCAGGTTTTGTACCAAGTGAATGGCAAACAGCTACAGTCACTTCCCTGCATAAGGGAGGACCTTCCACAGACCCAGGCATTTACAAGCCCATAAGTCTGACCAGCCTCATATGTAAAGCCATGAAAAGACTTATCGTGGAACTAATCAATCAGGATATAGGGAATCCCCAAACATTGGACCCGTCTTCATTTAAATTCATCAAGGGCAAGTTATGCTTACTCAACCTGGTGGACTTTTTAGAAAAAGTCACCAAAGAAATGGATGAAAGCAAAATGATACATACCTCATACCTTGACCTGGTCAAAGCTTTTGACATAATTTCCTACTCAAGCATAGTAGAAAAGTTAAATAAACTGGGAATAAACCCCTTCTACTCACTTTATTGCCAAGTCTCACAGGTAGAATGCAGGAAATCAAAATAGGGGAAATTACCTCTACAAAGAGAACAGTCATCTGTGGGGTCCTCCAAGTTTCTGTGTTGGTATTGGTTTGACATATCCATTTCTGAAGGAAAAGCCAATACCAAAGAGCTCTGGCTGACTAAGTTTGGCTGCAAAGTAGGGGCAGTTACTGAATCCCCAAATGACTCAGCCATCCTGCAGGAAGGTTTGTTCAAATAAATAACTGGTGCCAAAATCAGGGACTGAAACTAAATGCCAAAACAAATGCATCACTGTATCCTTTGGGAAGTCATCAATCTAAGGAATTACCACAATGACAATGCACTCCTAAGAGTTTACCCAGTTCAGAATTTAAGAACTTATGTAGATAATAACCTAACGTTTGACCAATATGTGTCCATGTAAAAAAGCCCTTCTATATTGCACAGCTTATAAAGAAAGAGATTGTGTCAAGAAATAGGCATGCCATTGTCCTTCTTTGTTCAGCCCTTATTAAGCCAGTCATTGAATATAATGCCTCCCTGTAGCATCTATCTGTTCAGACACATGCAACAACTGGAACACCCACAGAGATTTATTTATTTATTGACATTTCATTACCATGAAATTCCAACTGGATAATAGCCCATTTTCACTGGAGACTTAAGGAGAAAAGTTCATTTCTTACTAAAAGGATACAAGGCTTAAACAACATGCCCTAATGACTTACTCAAGTCACTATAGTCTGTATCCTACAGATTGCTAAGAGTTGACCTGTATCTGACATACAAGGAATCTTCCAACCCAATACTGATGGATTTACTGCACATCAGCAAGTCAAGTGGTATCAGAAATATTCAGTCAGGGGTCTAAACCTTTTCTGTAAAATCAGCAGAATGGTTTGGAGGGGCAGGCATACCTCACAGAGGAGAATGCTGCTGTGGAACGGACTCCCCATCCACATAAAACAAAGTTTACCCCTGTCCATATTTAAGCATAACTTGAATCTATAGATGGGAAACAGAACATTGTGTCTGCGTATGCTTGCATGTGTGTGTGTGTGTGTGTGTGTGTGTGTGTGTGTGTGTGTGTGTGTGTGTGTCTTTCTCTGTTTATGTGAACATGTGTGCATTTGTGTCTGTGTGACTGTGTCTCTATTTGTGTCTGTTAATGAGTGTGTGTTTCTGTGTATGCTTACATGTGCATGTTTGTTCTAACATATGCTTCCACGATGCATTGTGTAAGGAAAATAGGACTACTGTTCCAAAGCACGGCTGAGGGCAGCTTTATGACTAATTATAACATTAAAAAGGCATTTATGCAGAAAAGGAGGTTATACTGCATCAGTGAAATCCTCTTTTTCCCCAAAATGCAATGACCTTGTTGTTGCTTTTATTAAGTAAAGTTTCAGGCAGCAGAGTTGAAGAATTGTTGCTTTCTCAGAAAATTGGACAGATTTGTACAAATGTCATTTTGTACCTTATGTTTCACAGAAATAGCATTCACGCAGATGGCATATATGCCTACAGTATGTATGCAGTATGTGTTAGTCCCTTCAAGGATAAAATGCTAATTAATACATTAAATCAAGAGGAAACACAAGCTGACAGATAAAGCACAATAGAATATTTAGAGAAACTGCAGAGTCAAAATGTATTAGTCTGTCAGATTTCATATGCATCTAAAAATAATTTGTCATGGTCTGCACTTCTGAAATAAAAATCAAATAAAACTGCTGTGCATTGCTAGCTATACAGATGATGAGTAACTACTGTAGAAAAACAACCATCATATATTCCATTGTAATAAATGTATTGCTAGAATGTGCATAGCAATAATTTGCAATGAAACTGGTTTGTTCACAGAAAAATCCATCCATTAGACACAGTTAATCATAATAAAACCTACAACGGATTCTGTACTGTAAAGAGCTGTATGAATAAGGTGAAGATTAATCATTTTCAAGGAATGACATTGTGTTGAAAGATCTTAAGTATTTTGCAACTGAAAAAGCAAACTGTAAGCTGACTACAGTTATTGGAAATTTGAGTGGGAGGTACTTGTTATAACTTTATTAATGATATCCCATAAATTAGTAGCAGAGCCTTTAGTGACTCATGAATTCAGCCACATTGCATGAGAAAGGTTGATTTAAGGAGAGCCATGGAAAACTGAAGTCATACTGATTTTTTTTTTAAAGGCATTAATTTTAAGTAGTCAGAATCTTTTTTTTTTTTTTTTTTTTCTGATAAGTAATCCCTCCCCTCATTTTTTTTTCTCTTCTTTCAGAATAGGATGATACAGTAAGCAAATGGCTGAAATCAGGGTATGCAGGTGAAGAGTAATATTAGAAATCATTATGTCAGTTAAGGAGAACCAGTATCTTAATTTACCAAACAGTGCAGGTAGTTGTTCAGAAATAAAAACTTGTGAGTGGGCAAAACCAATAACAAAACATTGGTAAGTACAGATGCCTGAGCAGTATTGTTACGACTCATCAGTACTTCGGAACTGTCATAAATGGATGTTAAGCACTTAGATGTCTAACAGGCATGACAGTTTTAGATTTTTTTTAATTCACTTATTTGTTAACCAGTTAAGTGAACTAATCCTTATAAGACTCTTTTCAGCCGCAACTCATGCAACAAGCACAAGGATAAATGCAACAAATATATGCTCAATTTAAGGTCTTCAAGCAAGTAATATGTTTTGAGAGGTAGGAGGAAGTAGCAGCTCCTGAAAACCCAAACACACATGGCAAAAAATATAAAATATCACAGAGTGTGACTTGAGTTCAGGAATAAAGTCAAGGCCATTGCGTTCGAAGGAAAACATTTTACAACTAAGCCATCATTCTTCCAGGACATTAACACTAGTAGGTGAAGGAAAAATAATCAATGGAATATGAAGCCAGCAATCAGTTTTGTTTTATTTATTAGCTATTCAGCACCTCATCAATGATTCTTTCCTGCCTTAGAGTTGAAGTTTGCACTGATAACCTCTGGCTCCATATGATCCTGAGCTGGATAAAGGGCATGCTGAAATATTAACTAATTAATTAATTCATCCATTCATAATTAACAGGTTAATTATTCTAAACTTGCATAGTTCACTTTAAATGAACATCAAGCCATTAGTGAACTTTATGTATAATCAATTGTCCATCTGCCAAAGAAAACAATGTAAAATATTCTGCCACATATATTTTCAGAAAGTAGCATTTTTAATTAAAAATGGAAGTGAGTGCAGCTAATAAATATATTTTAATCCCCCAAAAAATAATGTCAGTTACCTCTCAAGCCTAACACCCACACAAACTTAAAGGTGAGTAGTTGTATGTGTTTTTTTTTATTCTTTGATGTCAAACCTATGAAGGAATGTCTAGCAAAAATGGAAGATTCTAGATGAAAGAAGGACTTGTCATTAAATGATGCACATACCAGAGTAATATATTTCAAGCTGATGATATCATCTTTTTGTTTATAGTGACAATAAAATAATTTCTGAAGAACATTACACTTGATATAGGATAAAAATAACAGTTGCAATGCTCAAGTACAACTTAAAAATACTGATCTGTAATTACATCACATATTAAGAGTTGACTAGAATTAAAGTGATGTGATATTACTTGTGACTTACTTAAAAGTCTGCTGGTAGTTGATTGAGTTATCATTAAGACTAAAGGTACAACGTTCTTCACAAATGTATGCTTTTTCTCAGAAACCAGACCATGCAAGTCAGTGAAGTTTGAGCAATGGATTATTTCTTATTTTCTATTCTTATGTAATTAGATTACTTCTGTTTACATTATCTCCTCTATGAGCAGAATCATTTTTCATAGAATTTATATTATTATTGATAGCTTATTTTAACAAATTAAGACTATATAAATTCATAAGTGTTTAATATCATTTAATGTATGTCACATTGCAATAGTTTTGAAAATCTAGTTCAACTTTAATATTTAATAAAAAATATGAAAAAAAGAAATTTGATCAGTGGAGTCCTGATGGGACCTAGTCGACTCAGCAGCTTCCTTCATTTCCTGAGCGATACAGTTATGTTTCACAAACTTTTCTCCTTCTTCTTTCTCTAAGGTCACTTTGTAATCCCTTTCCAGTTTTCTTTGCCTAACACTCTTATCTACTGAAACCATCAGTGTTGTTTTCTCTTGGCTACCATCTTTCTCTCCCTTTATTTTCTGTCTCATACTTTCTGTTTGTTTCTCAAAACTAAGGTGTTCTGCATCAATATTTGATTACCTTGTTTTTAATTTCTGTCTGTCAGTGTAATATTACGTTACCCTTATTTGCTGTTCTAATTTTGCTCCATGATCATTTCTTCCTGCAGCTCCAATGTAACATTTTGTGAGTTTTAACTTTCTGCTACTATTACCCCATCATTGTGGAAATTTATGAACTAGCACTGTGCGACAATCACACTTCACTCAATGAATGTCTTCAATTAGGGAATGTGCATATTATGACTTAAGTGACAGGTAATAGGTAAGTACTTACTAAACTATTGATCTGTGAGGATATTAGGAAGCCTGGGTTTATATTTCCCTGATAGTTTTAGCCCTTATATTCTGCAGGCAAATAACATTTTCTTATAGAGTGAACCAGAATGATGTATTCCTGTTAAGATGTTTAACAATAATATCATTATATGAATGAACTGTTTGTTTTTGTGAATCATTGTGTATGTCTTCAATTAGGGAATGTGCACATTATTACTTAAGTGACAGGTAATAGGGAAGGCTAAAATACTTTGATATACTTTGCAAACATATGTGTAAATGACCCCTTCTCAATGGGGGGAAATACCATTTTGTATAAAATTAGCAGTCATCAGTAGGAGGCAGGAGAGAAAGGATACATTTTTCTTCTTTTTCTGCCTTTTAAAAAAATATAAGCGAGTCAGTCACTCCTTGCAAGGCATATGCATCTAATGGCCCAAGGAGGATACTACAACCCAGAAGGGCTTATTGATATCATGTTTTTCTTTAGAAAAAGTGACCAGGGCAATAAGATATCGGAGAGGCAAAGGAAGATAATAAATCCAGCATATTTATTACTTTTCTTTAATGGAATATAAAAGGTTATTCCCATCCAGTAAAGAGAGAATATTTATTCCAAAGGTTGAAGAGGTCCCAAGCTGATATTGTTCTCTTGCAAGTAACTGAAGTTAAGATCCAAGACTCTCACAAACTACAATGTACAGATTTTATGTAGTTGTTGATTATAAGGCTTGGTGGGAGAGGGGTAGCAGTTATATTTCACCAGAAGTTAAGAACGCACAAACTTGTGCTGTGGCACTTGCTTTAAGTACTTAGTTCTCTAGCTTGTGTAACTAGTTGGGTAAGGTTCTTATCTCGCTGCAGTCAATTGGTGTGTATTAAGTTAGAAGAGCATGAGTCTGTACTCTTCTGTCAGCAATCCAGAACCATGCAGAACAAATATTTTGTCCTGTGTTGGTGGCAAAGAGGGATAAGAAACACAACTGAGAGTCCACTGTTATTGTACTAAGTTGAGGGTTCAACTCCAGATAGTGTGTTGTCTGACAGTGTTAATGGATATTGTAGTCTGGCTAGCTTAGTTGGTACAGCATGTAACCCTTAATCGTAGGGTTGTGGGTTCGTGCTCCACATACAAGAGTACATTTTGGGAGTGGGTTTGATATAAGGGTTAAGATGTTTGCCTCATAAACACAAGGCACAGTGTTCAAGTCTCACCTCCGCTTGTTGGCTATGCTTAAAATGACCCTTTTTATGGCAGTTAGCCTAGTATTCACCTATATACCATGAGCCTATATAAAGAAATGCTTGACAAGTTCTATTGGCAGATGGATAATTTGGAAAGGGCCATTTATAGGTACAAAGATGACTATAGAAAACGTATATACTCCTAATTGTGGTGATCCACATTTGTTTTCTTTTTTCACTAATTTCTTTAAATCTGGAAGAAAGTGGTAGATGACACACATATATTCAAATAATGTGAGGACATTGTAATGTTATATTACAGTACAATGTGGGCAGACTATTTAAAAGAATAGAACATGTCTTAAGCACAAACCCAATTAAAATATGAAGTAGAATCAGGGGACCTTCTAGACATACAGAGAAATAACCAGGGAGACCAAGAGGGGTATACTTTTTCGAGGGAAGAAGGCCATCAAGGGAATAAGCTAGACTATTATTTTTTTGCTCCATACAAAAAGTAGAAATAAGAATGTTAAGGTTGGAATTCTTGTGCATTTAGCCCTGATCATACATCAGCGTTATTAAGCCTCCAATTAAAACACATGCAGAAGAGAATGGAAATGTGAAGACTGACACAGTGTAAGTGGCAGGCACCAAAACAACATGAACTATTAAGAAAAGAAAAATGCACTGCCATTTCTGACAACATGTTTGGTAGGAAGAACTTCATGCTCAATGCTAGAAGGAGTGAAGACTGCATTAGGGCTTGTCTTATGTCAAGTCAATAACATTAACAAGCAAGTACTGAATAGACTAATGATAGAAAAGTAAGATAGTTTAAGGCAGACACAGGCAGAAATTAACATTCGTATTCTGCCCTTTTACAGGAGTTACATGTTATTAAAGGGGGGATGGAACAAATTACAATCTCACAAGAAGATGAGTGTATCAGTAGGAATGCTTTTTGGTGGCTACAAGGGGAAAGAAATGCAAATTATATAACTTGGGAGATTAAGGATAGATATAGGGTGTATTATGTGGAAAAGAAAGAAAGAGAATGAGAAAGCAAAACTGGTTTATTCAGTGGACTGAATATGGAATGTATCCTAACAGTACTAAGAAAAAATTTATGGACAACATGAAAGGGTGCAAATGGACCCATGGATTCATCAACAGTTGAAAAGGAAGAAAGTCTGTAGTGAGCATAGACTAAACTTGCATGCTCTTATAACAATGCAGGAAATTTAAATTTCTATCTAGAATTTGAAGAAGGGTACAGCTCCTAGGTACAGACAGGTTGATGACTGAATTTTACAAATGTGGTGGAGTGGGAACATTTCTAAATACTCTGGGAGCAATTGCACTAAATTAGAGGGAAGAGATCAATGCCAGACAACTTAAAGTATGCTAGGACTGTGCTTATACCTGAGGAAAAGGAATTAAATGAAGTTATCTGATCATAAACTGATCTCTATTAAATATTGCTATTATAAATACTAGCAAAAGTTTTGGTAAGATGGCTGGATGAATTTTTGCTTAAAATTGTTGGGACAGTACAGATCAAGTTCATTAAAGGGTGGCAAGCATAAATAACTGGTAGAAACTGTTAACACTTCTTGATAGTTACCAGACTGGTATAAACTTGGGTCTAGTATTATTTGATAAAGAAGGCTTTTGATACAGTGGCTTGGCAATTCCAATTTAAAATTCTGTGGAAAAGGAGATGGATACAAAATGTTTACACTGGGCTCAAATGTTTTATGACAGCCCATTTTTGCTGCACTAATAAATGAAAGAGTATCAGGCAATGGAAAAAAGCAGTTAACTGGGAAGGATGTTCCCTTTTGCCTTTGTGCTAGTGACTCAATAACTGGTGATATGGAATGAAGGCACACTTTAATATTACCTAGGATTCAAGGTATCCATCTTACTGTAAGCATATAACTGTATACTCATGATTAAAAGAATTATGTCCTTCCCATAGTGTTAGAGGGTTTGAACAGTTTTCAAAGGCCTTGGGGCTTGAGTTAATTAAAAGTAAATCAGTGTTGGTCAGGGATAGAGAAGGAAAGAGGGGCAATTATTAGCATTTAAGACACATAATATCCAACCTATTTAGATATGAAGGTAGGATACAGCTATGAAGGAAATGTATTGAATCTACATAATTTAAATAAGAAAATTCAGTGGTTGTTACAGGTCATAGTGAGGAGAACCTATACAATCACAGTTAAGGTAAATGCGATTAAAATGATGCTCCTGCCACAAATTGTATGTGCTATTAGGCACATCCCTATGGGATTCAGACATCTCTTGATAAATTAATTAAAGCTCTTGTTAGAAGTCTAAATAGGGGACGTGCATAGGTGCATAATCCCTATGAAAAAATGCATACATTGTTATCCAAAGAAAGATGGGACCTAATACATATCCATACTCAGAGTGTTGCTTTAATATTACTCACAGTAAATTGGCCATAGGTATGAGTGTGGTGTGGAAGAACTACTATGGCAGTGATAGCCACCCAGCAGTGTAAACCTTGGCTCCAGATGATTGTCACTGTTGAATTGACACCCCAACCCATATGCAAAAATGGGAAAAAGAGGTTGTGGATAGATGGATGGAGGGAAGGATGGATTACTTGGTGGATAAGAATGCATGATTAGGGCAAGTCTCAATGTTAGATGTAATGGTAAGCTGCCTTTCACTATGAGAATTTTGGGGCACAGCTGAGGGTTCATTGGAAAAAAGAAATTAAGCAATTTGGGATATGACATTGGGCATACTTAGATATCAATGTATATGGGACCATCCAACAGTTCAGGATGAAGTGTTTCCACAAGAACAGATGGACTGGATGGGAGCAGGAATTGTTTGTTTGGAATAGTTTTGAAACTTAGACAAATGTGCATCTATTATAGAAGAAGACGTTTTACTATTTCAGCAATTACAATATTTCCTCTCTGATCAAAAATTGTATGTATATGATACTAATAATATTCTAGGAATTAATAGGCAAGGGCATAGGAAAGTCCCCAGAAACAAATGTAGTGTAAAAAGGGGTCAAGGTAGTTTAATGTAAAAGAATCTGAGGCTTCAGAGAAGTGAGAAAAGAAATAAAACACATGTACAGACGTTGGTAGTATACAGAGGGCATGCATGGAGTTACCTGACAAAATGTCTGGGAGAATGTATGGGAGAATGCACTGAAGATTGGGAAATGACAATATATACAGGATCAACATATAAGGATTCTTTACCAAAGATATACAACCCTAAATAAAACACAATGGCATAACAGAACATCTAGTTCTAAATGATGGAGGTATGGTATAGTTCAGGCAGGTATGCTTTATATGTTGTGGGAGTGAAAGAGAGATCAGTATAGAATGAGATAGGCTAATAAGGGGTTAGGATATGATTTTTGGTAAAGTATCTACATGGACTTGGGAGTCATTAACCCTCAAGGTAGGGGAAGAAGACACTGACTGGATAAGAGAGGAACTAACCATGAGATTAATACTCTATTTGTCCAAAATAATTATTGCAAGAGAATGGAAAACCTCGCACCAGGTACAGATTGTGAAAATACATATCGAATGTTTGAAATTATTTAGAGGAGTTGAACATTATTATAAATGACATGCTATAGAAAAGAAGCCTACTAGCTGGATTTTAGTGACAGATTACTATTGGAACCTGAACTGGTCCCATGAGTAATAAGAAATAAGAAATATTAATGTAATATTGCTTTACTCATTTTTTGCAATGCAAGATTTTTCAATTAGAATGTGAATGTCTGGGTCGCACATAAATAGGTATAAATTTATCTATAAATGTTAGAAGAATAGTGTTGCTGCACTGCTAAATCGGGTAATGTGTATGTTTTTTCTTAACATTTCTTGTTCTTTTCAACAAAATATTTCAATAAAAGTAATTTAAAACACACACATACACACAGCACAGAACACTTCCACTAAATCAACATACACTGAGATTATAAAGAGAATGCTGCCTAAACTTACCAAGCTAAAGATTAAGAATTTTCAGACATTAGTTCACAGATCATGGTACTGACCTTCACCTGGAACACCCACAGCCAAAATACATACCCCTAACAGTCACAAGGATGTAGACTTTAAGTCCTTGTGGCACACCATGATAACATTTTAGTAATCAGTGACTCTATTGTCAAGCAAGCAGATACCACTATCATCAAGTTAGATAAGATTAGTGTGGCAGTTAGTTGCATTTCTGTAGCCAGGAACCATGATGTCACAAGGGCTCTTAGATCCCTCCATCCTGACAAATGCAATTATGACCTGATAGTGGTTGACTTGAAGGAGACTGGCTTTACATGCTTTACCCAGTGGGGTATGCATAATAATATGCTTAAGCTTGCTGTGCATCTGGTTGAGTCAGAAAAGGCAATGATCTTAAGTAGCATTTTGTTATCACAAAGAATGATGTCACAATTCAAAGGCAAGATAATTGGCTATGTAGCTGGTATTGTTCTAGGGGATCCAGCATATATTAGCATGCGATAAGATGGCTGTTCACTGGTGATACCAGGATTTACTAGTGTCACAGAGTCTAGGAGTAATTGCATGTCATAATTGGAAGGATACATAAAGGTGGTTGTGAGGTGTCCAAAGGTATAGGACTGTAATAACTGTCGTACTATCTGTCATACTATTGAAGCAGTAATGGAATCGAACCAGCTATCTATCCACTTACTCCATTTCTATAGCACATTATCAGCAGCCTGAGCCACAGGAGAATAATGATTACAACTGGGACATATAGCATCTATGAAGGGATGACATCAGCAGTGTATTGCCAAGGAGATATATCTGGTAACATTATTTTTACAGCCAATTAGGGGTTGGAAAAGTTACCACTACAAATGTGTGTAAAATAATCATGACACCATTAGTAGTCACACTTGTATGCTGTATTCAAGCATCTTACCTGTCTAATTACACAGTCTAGATAATAGTGTAACACATGTAAACACCAGAGTGAATTCTCACATTTAAATAGCTTCAGTTCACTAGCAGAAAATGATGTCATCAGTGTGTTGAACCAGGAACGTAGGCAGACAATATAATGTTGCAATCACATACTCTTACTAATGCCACCCAAAACCCCTGCCACTTGAAGAACACAATCATTCTACCCCCACCTCACATAACAAATGTTTTCATCACATTCCCTATAAAAACACTAAATTGATATTTTCAGCCCATGACACTGTTAACTGATGCATCCATTTACAAATTTGTGGACAGAGTATTGCCTAATAAAACAATGTTTTCTTTATGTAATAAGTAGAAAATTGCTATCATTATGGTACAAACAGTAGGCATAGCTATACTCTTGTGTTGCAAAGAAGTTGTGGATGGGAAAGATTGGTTTAGAGAATGATGTAATTATCTATCATTTCAAAACATTTATCTAGAGTAGAGATTGATTTAGCACAAGCTCACCTAACTATAAGCACCCTCTGACACACACAAACACACACACACCATTGATGTACATTGAGCCTACTATGTATCCAGCTGTACAATCTAGAGAGCAATGTACTACTCACAAGCACCACAGGAGAGATCTGACTCTTAAGGGAAGAGAGTACATTTTTGTCAAGATGACCTAATCAGTGGGTTGCATACAGGATATTTCTGTAAAAAATGGTAAAAGGGCACTGTGTGCACAATTAAATGCATTTTCGTCAGGGGAAGTGGAGACAGCAACAAGCATTGCTTACATTCACACATCTTCCATGGTGGGTATCAAACTTCCTCCCTATCTACTTACACAATTTAGAAAGAACTTTACTAGTCACAAGCACCACAAGAAAAGTCTCGCTACTAAGGCAAGTAAATGTACTTTTGTCAGGATGACCTCATCCATATGTGCTATATAGGATGCTTCTGCAAAACTTGTGATAAAGTAGCTGTGAGAACAATTAAATGTATTATTTTCAGAAGAAGCGGATACAGCACCAAGTGTGCCCAGTCTCTCACACACAAAAGTTTCAATATTGGGCATTGAACCTCCTACATATCTAGGTTACACAATATAAAGAGCACTGCACTGGTTGCAAGACCACAGGAGAAGATGAAGAGTACCTATATAAAACTAGACATTGGAATATTTATAAAAGGAGTGTTTGGAAAAGATGGTACTGTGCATAACAGGTTGTGCAACAATGTGTATGTGTGCAAAGGAAAATGTAATATCACTGTGATTGTGACATGTAATGACAAACTTTATAATGAAATGCAGATGCTGTCCTCATGTTCCACATAATAGGTTGACCTACACATTGACTGTTGCACATCAATGGATTATCAAGCAAACATTACTCTGATGTCATGCTGGGATGATTGCATGCTTATATTGTCTCATACTTGCATTGAAACATGCAAGTTGTACATAGGACAGGGCACTGCAGAATGACAGTGATGGATTCTTTGAGAACAGGTTAACCAAGCTGGTAACACAGTGCAAGTTTAAACACTGTATAGCAGACATATACTTTAAATGAATGAATGAATGAAGTGAGTCAACATCATTCTGAGATCAAGATCACCTGTTGACAACAGTAATATAGACATACAAAGACTGTGCAACAGATATTGATAATTCTTTGATTTTTTTTATTATACTCTTTGAGTGCAGCGCTGTTAAGCTGATTTGCACTGCTGATGGCAAAGCGCATGTGAAATCATGTCCTGAAGTGTTGAATTTACAGTGGTAATTAGCCCTACTCTATGTTGCTCTTTGCTGACTTCTATGCAAAAATCTGTACAAGATAAATTTCACAATAGGTAACAGGCATATTTTTGTAGCAGCAGGATAATGAGTTAAGTAAACATTTAGCCAACATTTAGAGACACATCATGAAATACTGTTTCACCCACATGTATTTGAAAATTTACAGTATGCCAAGAAAAGCATTTATACTTGAGTATTATCTTAGCACATGTAGAAAGTCATAATTTTGAGCGTTACTGTTTGAAAGCAGATTTCAGCTAATGTAAATATATGTATTCATGTTTATTACTCCATTGAACATTGTACTCTGTACAGCCAATTCTGTATCTTGTTCAAAATTACATTAAAATGAATAAACATAAGTTAGCACAGTGGTGCAAAGTGAGATAGAGTAATGCGGATGAAGGCAATCAAATCCCAAGATATTGCCATAAGCTGTGCACTTCCATTTAGCCTTAGCTGCATTTGTTGCATGGTGCCAGACATTGCACAAATGTAGAGACAGAAGATTAAAGATACAGAAGGAAGCAGATACATTAACAGGGTGACATGGAGGCAGGAACAAGGTAGACTATGGCAGAAGGATAATGGTGGCTCATAACAATATGTAGCCAACAGGTACACATAACATAGTGTACCAAAACCAGTCAGTAACCAGTAGCTAATGGCTGGATTAAAACTCCTTAAATTATTCAAAGGTCTTTCAACACATGTGAGCATTAGCTCATCATTCCACAAAGGAATTACTACTTCACAGCATTAAAATACACTACTGAAGCACACTGACAATGTAATGAAGCAGAAGGGGTGAAACGAGAGAGATATAGGCAGGTGCAGAGAGGAATAGCAGCAATACGTTTTGTTGGACATGTAGGAATATCTGCATGGTGTTTTAGTCCTACCATTTAAATCATCATTAATCTGTCATGCCCTGTATAATAAACTACTTGCTACAGGGACGAATAATGGGTATGAGACTGCAATAAACATGAATACCTAACCAGGCTAGAGTTGACTTACTAAGGATCCCTGTTGAGGCTGCACTGGTTTTGAAAATGATGTCTTGCTGTGTTATTTTAATGTTACGGTAAGGAAATGTGTTATATGGATAGAAATACAGGTGTGTGCAGTTAAATATATAATAGGAATATGAAATGCCATGAAGTAATAAATTGACATACAGTTGTAATTGAACCCATGACATTATGCAAAAGCATCAGGCTACAAACAGGGTAATTATGTCAACACACCACATATGAACTCCTTCTTTAATACAAAAAGTAGCCTAAGAACTATAAAACTATTTATTTATTTATTTTATGTACTTATATTTGTTTACTGGGTAGTGACTGACTGGGCCCGATAGCCTGTTTTCAGTGGAGACCTGGGGAGATAAGCTCCAATGCCAGAAGTTAACAGAACATGTAAAGCATATAGAATAAAATGGCAGTGACAAAATAATTACAAAGGTTTGGCTTAAAAAACAATAATGCTAGTTCAAAATATTCAATTAAATAAATAAAGTGTAAAAATGCAAGCAATAATGCATAATAAGAAAAGGCAGTTCAAAATATTCAGTTATATAAACAAAGTGTAAAAATGCATAAAATAATGCCTGATAAGAAAAAGCAACACGTAGAATTTTTTTTTACTGTCTCTACTGGAGAACCTATGGATGGAGGGTATAAATAGTATCATTTTAACACCGGATAAAGAGATTAACTGAATAACGGTAGGTAAAGAGGTTTTCCTGGGACAGTAAGGGAGCAAAGCCAGTGTTTAGTAAGGTGTTCTTTTAGGAGTAGTTTGAATTTCTGTCTGTCTGGGTTTAGCAGGATGTGTTGGGGAAGAGAGTTCCATGTTTTGGCTATTTTATTGGAGCAGAAGGAGTCTCCATAGCAGTTGTGAGATTTGGTTACTTTTAGGATTAGTTTGCCAGATGATCTGAGGGTTCTTGAGTTGGTGTTTAGTTGGACTAGGTCCAAGAGATCAGGGCAGTTTTTCGGTTTGTGTATGATACTGTGGGTGATGGTAAATTGGTTGAGTGATAATAGGCTAGGTAGTTTGATCCAATTGAGTTGGGTGTAACAGCGATGTGTTTTATGGGGTATGTTTGTGGCAATCTTAGTTATTTTTTTATAGCAGACTTCTAGGTTGTTTACGTCTGTTTTGTGTTGATTGGTAAGGATTTGAGAACATTAGAGTATGGTAGATAGTAGGTGGGATCTGGCTGTGGCTAATCTAGCATTGCTAGTGAGGAATGGTTTAGCCCTGAACTGAGTTTGGCGTGAACTTTTTTGATTGTTACAGATATATGTTTGTTAAATTTTAGGCAATAATCTATTGTTACTCCTAGAAGTTTCATGTGGCTAGACTAGTTTGTTTTTTTTGTGCCATTAGAAGAGTAGATAGTAATTGGAGGTGGGTTATTTTTGGTTCTTTTGTTACCAAAAACTATCAGTTTGGTTTTATTTGGGTTGAGTATTAGCTAGTGGTTGGAGAGATAGTTTTAGATGTTTTGGAGAGCTTTCTGAGTTTTTTCTTCAAGTTCCTGGGGTGTGGTGGCAGAACAGATAAGGGAGTTGTCATCACCATATTGTATTATGGAGGCAAGTTGAGTTGAACTAGTAAGGTTATTGGTAAATATGATAAATAGTAGAGGTCCAAGGATGGACCCTTGAAGTACTCCGACAGAGACTCTTTCCCATTTGGTTGATTGTTGGCAGTTTGATAGGTAGCTGTGAAACCACAAATTGAAATCCACACAGTGCTCAACCAGGTAAAATTCAGCAAATAACAGAAGAAACCAAGTCAGTCAGCAGCACAGCAAACACTTTTTAATCCACAAATAACAGTTAAGCGCTTTCATCTGACATAAAAGACATCTTCAGAACCAAGTTACTCAATCAAATTAACAATTAAATAGCAGAGCCAGTGCTTACATGCCCTTCCTGTAAGCCAATATATTTGCTTTCAGCATGCTGGTCTTAAAGCAGGGTTATGAACCTGTCCCTCCAGCATGTTCTGTTGATTGTGGAAATTAGGTTGAAATCTCTGGAGCATGTGGTGCTGAGGTATTGGGATTTCTTTAGATATATAATTTCTAACAGAGCTGGGTCAGACATGGCTTTATAAATCAAGCAGATGTCACCTCTAATAGGTGATATGAGACAGAGAACAGTTGGAGTTTTTTGAGTCTGTCCATATAGAACAAGTGTTTAAGACCAAGGATCCTCTTTGTGAGGTATTTCTGTGGCCTCTGCAGTTGTTGTAGTTGTCTAGTGAGGTACATGCCAAATAGGGCATTGTACTCAATGATTGGCCTAATGAGGGAAGAGTAGAAGGAGACAATAACCTCTTTCTTCCTGGATGCAAAACCCTTAGTAATGAGATGTGCCACATAGAAGGACTTTCTGACCACATTGGCAGTATGATGGTCAAAAGAGAGGTTGCTGTCAACCTGTGTTCCAAGATCTCTTATAACACCTTCTGTGTTCAGTGGACTACCATTGATGTGGTAGTTCATGGGAACTGGATTTTTCCCAAAGGAGATGATGACATATTTTTTGGCACTGAGCTTAAGGCCATGGCTTTGATGCCAGTCGGTCTCAGTGAGGCCTTTCTGTAGGATGTCAACATCACTTGGGGATTTAATAATGGCTCCCAACTTGCAATCATCTGTGAACTTTGTCAGCCAGAGTCCCTTCATGCTGGATTGGACTTCTGAGAAGTAGATACCAAACAGGAGAGGACCCAAGACCAATCCCTGTGGGTCTCCACTTCTGAATGGTCAGCAGTCTGACTTGAAGTCAGCTACTTTCACACTGTGGGTTCTATCTGTGCCAGTTTGCAACCCACCTAGTGATATAGGGGTTGATGCCGAGCTTAATGAGTTTTTCTATGATTCCTGAGTGGGGAATAGTATCAGAGGCCTTGGCCAGATCAAGGTAGGCTGTTTCAACCTCCTTGCTTTCATCCACAGCTCTGGTGACTGACTCAAAGAAGTCGACCAAGTTGAGGAAGCATGATCTACCCTTCACAAAACCAAACTGTGTGGGATCCAGAGTTTGGAAATTCCTATATCCTTGTTTATTAGGTCCATGATGATGTGTTCCGTAGCTTTGCATATCAGTCAGGCAAATGGGGCGATAGTTCCCAGGATTTCTAGTCGCTCCTCCTTTGTGGAGAGGGATGACTATAGCAGTGCGCCATTCGGTAGGGACAAAGCCTGAGGTGAGGCTGTGATTGAACAGGGCACACAGGTGAAGTGCCAGTTCATTCTGTAGTTCATGTAGAACACAGCTAGGGATATTGTCAGGTCCCATAGAAGCTGTATTCTTGGCTTTGGACAGTGCTGTTTTAACCTGTGCAGCAGTAATACTGGGTGCCTGGCAATCTACTGGCATTGTGATTTGTCCTTTGGAGGGGGTTGGCACTGAATCTGTCGGCCAGTACATTGGTAATATCTGTTGGCTCGGTATCTGAGGTACCATTGTGCAGTAGCTCAGAGCAAGTCTGGGTATTGCCATGGAGGTTCTTTACATAACTATAGAAGGCCTTGTGGTTGTCTTTACTATCTGCTGCAATTCTGTTTTCATAACTAGATTTAGAGGATTTGATGAGGTATTTCAACTTTTTGTTGAGGCTGATAAGGGAGTTTTTCCAATCTTGGGACTTCACCTTATTTCATATCAGTTTCCTCCTTCTGTTGTAGAGTTTGTTTATGGCAGGAGACCACCAGATTGGCTTCCTTTTTTTGGGGGAGAGTATCTTGGTTCTATTGGGTATGGCGAGATCCATGCATTTGTGTACATGTTTGTACAGTGCATTGGTGTATGATTCGGTGGCCATGCAACTATTCTCCATTTGCATGGATGCCGTGAAGTTAGCCATCTCTGTTCTTAGGAGCCCAAAGTTAGTTTTGAGATGTTTTTCATGGTGGTTACCTTTGTGGGGGGTGGGGTGGGGGGTGGATTTCCAAGGTGATTAGTTTGTGGTCGGATCTAACCAGGGAGGGGTTGACTATTGGTGCAGAGCAACAGTCGCCCATGTTATTAATGACCAGGTCAAGGCTGTTGCTACCTCTAGTGGGGGTAAGAACGAGCTGGTCCAAGGCATTGGAATTAATTAATTCCAGGAAACGTTGGGCAAGTGTATTGATACATGAGTAGGTTTCCCAGTTAATGGTGGGGTAGTTGAAGTCACCCAGTATGACTGTGTTAGGTTGAACCCTAATATTCTCCAGGGTGCTTAGGAATGTGTCTTGGGACATGGTTGGGGACCTATAACAGGCTACAACCTGAATTGCTGTCTTACCCAGTGTTAGCTGCATCTGAAGTATCTCTAATGCATAATGTTGGGCTACCAGTCTGGGGGTATGCACATCCTTTATGAATATGGAAACACCACAACCTTTGGAGCTTCAGTCCAAGTTATTGGTCAGTATACTTACAAAACTGAGAGGTATTCCCAGTCTTAAATTCAACCTCCCATCAGTGTAGGAGGTCCTGCTTGCTCTTTTTAAGGACATTGTTCCACATTATGTGGAATGAATGTCACACTGGAGACAGCCTTGGCTAAGCTATTCCAAGCCTCATCCTTATACTGAGACCCAGTATAGTTCCCCTGCAGCAGCCCACAGCTGTAGTGCTTCACGTGGAGTGCCACAAATATTGTGCATTCCTCAACATTCCACCTTTGTGCTCTAAATTTAGCAACATTATCTCCCTCACCAGCCATGTCTACAAAAGTCAAACTAACAAAATATGACTCATCTGGTGCTTAATTCAAATCTCATGCGGTACTACTATTGTACAAAACTGTACAGCCCTGCCAATTGTATTTGCACAATTGAGAGCAGGTGGACTCATTGGTAGTCACAGTGGCATTACTTATAAAACATAGCAGCAATGATGTGAAGCATGGCATTGAGTTATGCAATGTGTGATGCTCTACCCATTATCACACATTTCATTGCTCATCAATGGAATGCTTAATGGCATGGCTTTTAAGAGCTGCAGTTTGGAAGGTAAAAGATGCTGAATTGTGACCCATTGTCATGCTGGGGTTTACACAATGTTCATATATTATTGTAACAACTGGGAATCAAATTCAAGGGATAAAGGATGCAAAAATTGCAACTTAATTTATTAACTGACATTGCCACAGAAGAACTACCTTCCAGCATGGAAATCTGATATATAGTAATTTCAGAATGAATGGAGATATACTTCCGAGAGGCCTATATAAGTGTGTTTATAATTATGTCTTGGAATGTATTCCTTGGAAAAAGTCATTATTTCTGCAAGTAAATATGATTCAGATGGATGCAGTTGAGTGTGCTGATTAATATAGGTCAGTTTGTGTTACGTATATACTTCACAAGACATAAGGGTCCTAAACACATAGTTGGGATATATGATCAGTCATGATGATTGTAACAAAATTATATAATCTTCATGTCTTGGAAACTGGGCAGTCATTAGATTGTGGTTATATGTGAAACACTAATGATATATGCTAAATAGTACAGTTGCATTATGCAAGGTTCACTGATGCATTGCTTGCAAGAAACAGGTTTACTATAAACAATTTTTAGTATTGCAGTCCTATTAAAACTTTTATGAGAAATGGATTTTCAACACCGTTATCTTGCTGATGGATTTTATTTTATTTTACATTTGTTTACCAGGAAAGTCCAGCTGGGCAGGCTGCCCATTTTCAGCGGAGGCCCAGGGAGAAAAGTTCCATTATAAACAGTACAGATAGAAAGTAAATAAGAAAAGAAAGAAAATCACTGAAGGTGTAAATACAGAGTATACATAAATCAATTATTTGCATCCACAAATCCAGTGTTAACATTTGATTTGGAAAGAGCAAAACAGTCAATTATTGTCATACATAATTCTAGTGATTCTTTGTTGACAGTTTAAATACATTACATAACACATTGCCATTTGCAGTTATAGTGGTTAAATTACAGGTAGCTATATACAGTGAAATTAGGATACAGTGAAATACTCATGTGAACTCTTAATCAACTGTATTCTTTGTCTAAGATCATTGCACTTCCTCCTCATATCACAAAGCTAGTTCCATGAAAGGAGGAATTTCTCCTCTCAGAATTGTCCGGAGTACTGAGGAAAGGGCACCTGTTGCCAGGCATAACTGAGCCACCTAAGGCAGCCTAAACTAAAATTTTCACTTGTTTCATTAGGTAGTGAACCTGGTTTGCTCACTGCCAAGCAAAGAGCAAATGTACCTCAAAATAAAAAAAAATGAGTACATATTGTAAATAATCACAGGAGATTCAGACAATGTGTTATGTGCCTTATTTCTATTGAGTCACTTCAATTGCATCTTGTAGCATGGAATTTGATATCAGGTACATTTAATGAAGTAGCTACTCTCTCTGTTGTGGGGGGATGTACAACAACACCAGGCATCCACGAGCTACCTAAGGCCGACTAAACTAAATTTTCACTTTTTTTCCTTAAGCAGCTAACCCTGTTTGTGAGCTGCCAAGCAGACAGCAAATGGAAAAGAAGTTAGAAGAGGAACATATGACAGAGAAAAATACTGAAAATTATCAGACAAGTACTTAATGACAAGTAATGTGAAAGTGGACAGCCTAATGTTCACATATTGTTAGCAATAGTGACAAAGGCTGATATTTAAACAACAACACAAGGGTATCACAAAATGTTATTAAATATGTATTCAGATAACCCTCTGTAAAGGTATCTTTTAAATGGATTCAAACCATGCATCAGATATCCTTTGTCTATAATCTTGCAGCAGTTACACATTATGCCACAGAAAAAGTTACCTGTCAGGTGCATATTCTTCCCTGAGTACTATCCTGAGTGCAGACAGCCATGCAATAGTACTGGGCTGGTTTGTGCTACCTATGACCACCTGTACTAATTTTTTTTTACTTTTCTCCTTAAGTTATGAAAGTGACTTTTGTGCTGCTATGAGGCATGCAAATGCAGAAGACAATATCTAGCAGAAACATTCAAACAGTTTTTGAGGCATAGCAACTTGAAGACACATGAAATTAATCAAGATGTATATACAACAATGAGCAAAGCTAGTAATGAATTGCAGTGTTACATTCAGCCAATTCATATTACATTTCCACAGCAGTAGTATCATGCATGTCTCACAAAATCAGGAATTTAGCTAATGTTATGGTTATGGAGAAGGGCACACAGACAAGCAGAAACACTTCCATTGTTCACACAGCACACACATTTCAAATTTAAACAATTTAAAATGAATTATCTGTCACTCTTAGTCAATACTGACCTTAACAGAGTTTCTCACATCAACACATTCATGCAATGGAATAAGTGTCAAGAAATATTATGAACTCCCTTAGTCAAATGATCTAGGAACAGGCTTCAATCCCTGCATCACCTGTACTTTTTCACTAGGCTGAATTCCCTTACACATTATGATACAGAGATAGAAGTGTAACAAATTTAATTTATTCACTCAGTACTTTTCAGACTGCTGAGTGAAGTGCAATAATGCCAGTTTTCATTATGATTTTGATGGCAGTTCAAATAAAATTATTTAGTTTTCACCTTGAACAGTGACATGCAGTTCAATGCTATTGACCGCTACCAATCTACAATGCACAATGCCAAACAGCATGCAAATGATACAAGAAAAAAAATTTATGGAAGATCAAATACTTTACCTGTATATGCTTAACCAAATCTGTTATGTTGCAAAAGGGACCTGTATTGATTTGAACCCTCAAACAAGAGTATTGAAATCAGTCCTTTCACACTATTTCCCAGAGTTCTTCCCAACAAAAGACATATATTAGCAAGGTTTTAAAGAGATTAGATGTAATGACAACTTGACTTTGTATTAAGTCACATTGAAAGTGCAACAGAAACAAGTTATGAAACCTGTCCTTTCACATTTGACTGTCAATATCTGGACAAGTGGTATATTGTAAATTGTTAGTATAGACTTGTAGTCACATGATATTAAACAAAGACTACAAATACTGCAGGCATCCATTTCTTTCTTTTCCTCTGGTGCCTCATTGCATTATCGATGTTTTCATAATAGTGAATCTGTCTCAGTTTTATTCACATATTTATCTTTACCAATGCTTAAAGTACACCCTTTAATATGAACAATATGTCTTATTAAGGGCCAGTAACTGTGGTCATTAAAGCCAGCATTTGAATGTTAAGAATGTCATTCTCTTAAATTACTCAATGCACTTTCAAACTTTCCTCAGCAAGTGTATATAAAAGAGGGGAGGCTGTGAAAGCTGATGGTCTGTGCAGTCAGTGTAATCATAAACACCTGCAAGCCATTAACAGAGAACACTTCTCAATGCTCATCTTGTATTGCTAAGGCATGTGCATGCAACCATGTGCATCCTTATACCATGTTTACATTCCCTACACTTACTGCAGTTTTTGGTATTCAGGAATGCTAATGACTTCACATCTTATTTGTATATTCACAGTGCTCACAGGGCTGACTCTGTAAAGGTAATCACATTGTTTAACATTAAAAGAAGAAGTGCAGAGACTGTTGAAAAGCATTTTTATTATTTTAATTATTTTTACTTTTACTACTTCCTTCTTCAATAACCATGTCTTCAGTTCTACAAGTATGCTACCGTATGCTACACAACAAATTATGTTATTTTGTATGTCATGTTTGCACACTTATTGCAGATGATTGCATTGTCAGTATGGAGGAAGGTCTGGCAATTTTAGCTGTGTTAGCAGGAAAAGAAAATTTTGTTCTGTTTGTGTATTCTACCTCACTGAATGCCACAGCAATGAATACTGTAGTTATAACAGTTTGGTGTTACTTTTCTAATGCTACATTTACAATTATTGTTACAGGTGCAATGTATTACACAGGTAAACCTGCATTATCTCCATTACAGAAGTGTTACAAGATCTGTGCTGATAATTGAGTTTTAAATACATTTTTGGTGGGGGGTAGTCATAGTGAGCACTTAACACATTTATATTATATATATATATATATATATATATATATATATATATATATATATATATACACAGTCATACAGAATTGAGCTCACAATAATCCTGTCTATTATATATTTAATTTCTGTGTCTGATTTCTGTTTCATGTCCTACAGGGATATGGCATCCATAACATGCATACCTCTGCCTGCCATAGGGCTGCTGCAATTGTCCTGGAGCAGGTGGCTACAGGTGTTGGTCCTGCTACCAAATCACCACTAACTGGCATAACTGTACACCACAAAGTAATGCTCTGCTTAAGGGCATATACATATTCCCATATGAGAATAATCAGCTATATAACTTTTCTCTTTACAGGTTCCACACTTACCTTGTTATTACTACAGGTAACAATTGTGTCTTTTGGACTTATCCCTGTCTGATGCTATCAGAACACAGCCATTATTTAACTAAAGGTTGTGAAGTCTAAAAGACATCAATTTTCCTATGTGCATGTGCATCAGATCTTAGGCTTTTACCTATGTAGTGATTGTGTATGCTATACTTTGCCTCTTAGCCTGATGCAGGGCATACTGTACATGCTTTCCTCTGGCAGCACCATCTGCAGCTGGTGGTTCTCCCTCAGACTCTGGATCTGTACCTGCAGTTTCTGCTAGTCCTACCTATAGCCCTTAAAACAATGGTGCTGTCCCTTGCTGGCCTTGTAGAGGCTGTTTCCTGATAATTATATTGTGCAACATGGCACAGACTGTAAGTATTTCAGCACAGGTGCCCAGGTCATACTGCAGTCCACCTCCTGATGTGTCTAAACTGGACCTTGATTTAAGCAAACCAATCAAATCTTCTGTGATATTCCTATTTTTTGCATGGGCCGCATTGTATCATTGCTTATTTAGGCTGTGTGGGTTTTTCATGGGTGTCATGAGTCAGGGCTCCAGTGCATAACCTGCATCCCTCATTAGATGCTCTTGAGGAATGTCAACCCTAGCAAACCTGGTGTACAGCTCACAAGTGTGCCATATATGTGAATCATGGAAACTGCTTGGTTTACCTGAACATATATTGTAGATGATCCCTTTGGCATTACAGACAATCTAACAGTTCATAGAGTGGAAACCTTTTCTGTTGATATACCTCCATCCCTGTTCCCCAGGTGAGACTTGTATTTCTATGTGTCTGCAATCTATGGATCCTAATAATTTAGAAAAGTGTGCTATTGTATAGAATGCCTGCATGGCTATTGCTCTCTCCTTTGGGGTTCTTAGTGCTCCCTTGCATATAGTATCATTGTATTTAAAAACTGATGTAATATTCTGGAGGCTGAAGCCTACAACACCCCTAATATATCCTCTGTAAGTCTGTGGAAAATACCAGTAGCTAGTGCATGTTATACTAAACATCATTTCCACTAGGATGGGTTCTCTAAGATTTCCTTGTGGCCTGAGGGTGGGGGTGGCAGAGGTTACATATTTATTCCAGTATTTCCCTGTCCACCCTGTATTTCTCTACAATTTCTGTTTCATGTAGTACATGATAAGTCAGACAGGGTCTAAACACCTTTCTTCTTCTACTTGCTCGAGGTCTGGCATCAGCAACAGCAGTACCTTGATTTAAAGCCTGTTCACATATGCATAATAATCATAGCAGCAACCCCTAGCATACTTTTTTTGCTAAGTGTAATCATGCCTGTATTTCAGAGTTTTGATGAACAAGGAAAAAGTCTATGCTGAGTGTACACAATTGCTTTATAGCCTCCTTGAAAGTTTCACCATATTGAATTGGTTTATTAGCATGTACTTCAGCTCTTTATGCTTTCATTAGCATATTGTGTCAGTTCCCTTTGTTTGGCAGCTCTACAAATAGTGTGATACTGTGTTGCTGCCTGCACAATTGCTTCACTTGGTGTAGCTTTTAATGAATCTGACACAATACCAGTGTACAGCATCATTTCCCCTGCAAAAGTAAAAACTTTTTTATTCAAGAAAGTCCAAAAATTGTTAACACGTTACAAGCAGCAATAACATATGCCCAATCAAACAAAGTCATAGACTCATCATATTCAATGGACTGGACTAGAATGAGTTTGAAAAGACAAGCTGAAAGAAATTACTGAAAGACTGTGAATACCTCTAAAAACTAAAGGAGAAATTAACATTTTTCTTTGTTATACTGCTTGTTTTTGGTTGTAATGCCAACGCTACAGTTTTAGTCACTTTAAGTGGCTTATACAACACATAAAAGTAAAGCAGGTTAATTAAAATATCAGCTTATGTCAGTGAATAAACACTTTTAGTAAATGTAAGAAACTTGCGAGCGCACACAAACACACACACACATACACACACACACACACACACACACACACACACACACACACACACACACACACACACACACACATGCACACAGTCCCTACAGCAGGATCTGAAACTAATTTAGTCATTTATTACTGCATTTTTCTGTAAGAAGTTACTGGCAACTTTTTGCCTGGTCTGGTGCCTTAAACTGTAATTTGGATTTCTGCAGTGGCAGTACTGTAATTTTTGCTGCAGGATTTGCGCTTCTGTTTATCATTTGCCTGTTCAAAGTTACATTCAAGTGTCATTCTGTTTTTTACATTTGCTACTGTTTTCTTGTTATTGTGTCTGCTACCTTTTTACATCACTCCCAGGCCCCAATGACGTATTAAGCACTGTCCCCACTGTAAAAGCTAAAGTTTCTAAAATTCTAAAAAGTCTTGAGTCATAGTCATAGGTTCATAGGTTCATACTAGGCTATCTGCCCTGGGGCAATTATAAGCCTAGCCCGATTCTGTATGGCTTATGCCACCCCTTGATTTGAGTATACTGTGCCCTTTTTAAGGTTTAGTTTACTGTGCCTCTGTCTAATAGTGACACGGGAGTAATCCCTGGGACAAACCTACGATCCCCCATCCACCTATTGAGATTCTTCTTGAAGAGATTCAGTGAGGTGCTCTGCCTCACATGAACTGGAATTCTATTCCAGAGTGAAGGGAGCCTCTGGGTTATGAACCTGTCCCTCCAGCAAGTTCTATTTATTTCTGTGCTGAGGTTCAAGTCCCTCGAGCGTGTGACTCTAAGGGATTTAGATTTACTGAGGTGGAGCATGTCCATTAATTCTGGATTTGACATAGCTTTGTATGTCAGGCATAGATCGCCTCGAAGGAGGCGGTATGCAACTGAGTAGAGCTGGAGTTTTTTTAACTGAGCAGCATATGGCATCTGTTTGAGACCCTTGATCCTCTTGGTGAAATACTTTTGGGGTCTTTCTACTTGCTGCAGGTGTCGGGTAAGGTACATCCCAAAAGGGGCATTGTATTCTATGATGGGCCTGATGAGGGATTAATAAAGGGGCACGATTACCTCTCTTGATCTAGATGTGAAACCCTTCGTGATGAGGTGGGCTATGTAGAAGGTCTTTCTAACCACTTTGGCAATGTGGTTTTCAAAGGAAAGATTGCTATCAACTTGGGTCCCCAGATCCCTAATAACTTTCTCTGTACTTAATGGGTTTTCGCCTATGTGGTAATTTGTGGGCACATTGTTTTTGCCATAGGGTATGATTATACATTTTTTGGCATTTAGCTTTAAACCATGGCACTGGCACCAGTTATCTGTCTCTGTGAGACCTTTTTGAAGGATGTTTGTGTCAGCTGGAGAGTTGATTATGGCGCCCACTTTGCAGTCATCTGCGAACTTGGTGAGCCATAGTCCTCCCACGTTTGCCTGTACCTCGTCAAAGTATATACTGAACAAGAGTGGTCCCAGGACAGAACCCTGTGGGATGCCACTTGTGACCGGTTTCAAGTCGGACATGGCTCCAGCAACTCTCACTCTGTGGATTCTGGCTTTGAGCCAGTTTGCAAACCATCTTGTGACATAGGGGTTTATATTTAAGCTGGATAGCTTATCTATGATGCCCGAGTGGGATAGTGTGTCAAATGCCTTTGCAAGGTCCAGATAGGCTGTGTGGGCTACCTTCCCTTCATCTATGGCTTTGGTGACTGTTTCGAAGAAGTCAACCAGGTTCAAAAGGCAGGATTTGCCCTTGACAAAGCCGAACTGGGTAGGATCTAGTGTCTGCAGGTCCCCAATGTCTTTGTTTATGAGCTCCATGATGATCCTCTCCATAGCCTTGCAGACTAAGCTAGTCAGGCTTATGGGGCGATAGTTTCCAGGGTCCGTAGAGGCTCCACCTTTGTGGAGTGGGACCACTGTTGCTGTACGCCATTCTGTGGGCACATATCCTGTAGTGAGGCTTAGATTGTATAGCTGTTTTATTTGAGGGATTAGTTCCTCTTGGAGTTCATGTAGGACACAACCTGGGACACCATCTGGTCCCATGGAAGCAGTGTTTTTTGCTTTGGAGAGGGCAACCTTCAACTGAGCATCTGAGATGTTTGGGAGGCAGCCCTCTGCCGGGATAGATACTTGCTCTTTTGGGGGGGGGGGTGGAGAAGTTTGCACTGAACCTGTCTGGCAGGATATTGGCGATGTCTGTGGGTTCAGTGTATTTTTTGTCATTTAGAATCAACTCAGAACAAGTCTGGGAGTTGCATCCCAGGTTTCTAACATAACTGAAAAAAGCCTTATGATTGTCTTTGGTGTCCTGTGCAATTTTTCTCTCGAAGCTTGCCTTGGAGGATTTTATGAGGGATCATAATTTTTTGCTAGTACTGATCAGAGATGCCTTCCCTATTAGGGATTTTGCTCTATCATGTAGTAGCTTCCTCCTTCTGTTGTACAGTTTATTTATGGCAGGGTCCACCAGACTGGGCGCCTGCCTTTGGATGATTGGGTCTTGGTAGCTTAGAATCCTAGGACTATCTGAACTGTGATTTGTTACAGATTTTGAAGTCACAGAACTCCACAACTGGCTTCATTTGATTGGATCCTCTGTAGCTCATCTGCTATAGCCTGCACAGCGCTGCACCCACCCATTTCTTTTATTCTAGACTCTGAGAAGCATAAAAAGCCCTGAATGGTAAGTAACAAGCTTTTCATTAAAAAAGTGAAAAAAGCTGAGCTGAGCACTCAGAGCACCTGCATTGTTGGGCTCTCTCTGTAATGGGGTACCTGTGAAACACATTCTTTTCCATATAAGAGACCTGCAAAATCTACACAACATTAGAAACCCAGGTGTGAGACTGAAATAACCTATGCCAAGCACAAATAAGCACACCTTGAGCACTAGTACATTCTGAACCAAATAACTAGGCATTTCCCTGTTCTTTAGAAGTAAGCTTTCCCTAAATGTATCCCAAACAAACCAAATTACAAGCAGTTATATTCATATCTCCCCCTCCCAGTCATTCATGGCAAAACCATGAACCAGCACTTCCCCACAAATTCTATTTCCTGTGTAACTGAGATGGGTACCTTAAGACAGTGTAAGAAATGTCTCATGATGTCTGATGATCATCTATTGCTCAAACAGCATAACACAGTATGTGAGAGAGGCATATACAGTATATAATGTCCTTGAACATCAAAATAGTTAGCAGTACACCACAATCCATACCTCACCATGGCCACCACAATACACATAATCCATCATATGCTGAGGTTCTAAAGATTAACTTGCCTAAACCTCAAATACCCATAACATGCAATTTAGGTGACAGTCATACTCAATAAGTTAAGCCTACCTTCTCAAATAGCAAAAGGAATCCTAAAGTCTGAGATGCCTAATCCTATAAGACAGGCATCTACACAACCAAAAATTCTAGTAATAGGTGACTCAGCTGTAAGATATATGGATATAGCTCTTACCAGGCTGATCAAAGAAAGTGCGATGGTTAGATGGTTTTCTGGTGCCGGGATCCATCAGGTCACACACACACACACACACACACACACACACACACACACACACACACACACACACACACACTCTAGTCCTTAAACAAGTATGAGTATGACTCTGTCATAGTACGTGTGGGTGTCAATGAGTTGAGCTGCACCTCCCTGGACTATATGAAGAGAGACATGATGGAGCTCTCAGACTATGTGTCCCAGGCAAATAAAAGCCTAGAGATGAGCAGTATTCTACCTTCTACAAGGATTATGCCACAAATTGTGCAACATAGTAACTGGCTTTAATAATTGGCTTAGATTCTGGTGTCTTTCAAAGAGGGTCCAATATTTGTCAGCCTTGGAAGATATGAATGGCACACCATATTACTTTGCCAAGGATGGCCTTCATGTGTTTCTTCAAGGGGTTTGATTATGGGCATAGACATTGCCCATCAATAGTGTCTTTTTTAGGCAATGCCAACCTGTTAAACCTTTCAACATAATGAAGCAAGCAAGGGAAAATATGAAGGTGTAACTGATCAATGCTAGGAGCCTAAACAAGAAGTATCACTTCCAATAAGCCCTTCCCACTCTGGAGGATGTAGATTTCTTTGGAGTAACTGAGACATGGTTTAAAACAGAGAAGAACACTCTGGCTGTGAAGGGGTAAAATGCCTTCCACACATTTAGACCAGTTAGAGAGCAGCAGGAGGAAAAAGGTGGAGGTGTCTCAATCTTCATCTAAAAGAGACTCGCATCAAGGCTGGTAAAGCAACATGATATACTAGAGCTTCTTCATGTCAGAATTACCATTAGAAACATCCTCTACCATATATTAGATAGCTATAGAACTCCCTTTATAACCCAAGAAAGCTACACCTACCTACAGAAAATGGAATCTGTCAGTATTAAATCCAATCCCATATTCCTAGGTGATCTAAACTATCTAACTATACACTGAGAAACATATACAACCACTAATGCATATGCACAGAGATTCCTGGACTTTGTCAATACAGGTGCCCAGGGACAATTAGAATGCTCACTATCCAATAAGGGGACACAATTTTGGCGCTTGTCCTTATTAATATATGGGCACCTTGCACCATCCCTTACATATGACCATCATTTGTTAGGTTTGACCATAAATCCATTTTGAAATAAAATAGAAGCCAGGCACCTCTTCTACCCAATATAGCCTTAGAAATTTCTCTAAGACAAACTACCTACTACAAAGTGATATACTGTCAAGCTTTAAATCCTCACCAATCTGAATTAACTCTACTGAATATGGGAAATGTATACCACCACACTATACCAGCATGTAAACAGGTGCTTAAATGCATCTATATCATGTAGTAACAAGCAAACCCTATAGTGGAACCATAATATCAACAAGCTCTACAATAAAAGGAAGACAATTTTGACTAAAAGTAAAATGAGTAAATCCCAGAATGATAGAACCCTTGTCTCTGAAATAAATAAACAACTCATCAGCTTAATAAAATCCACTAAATTCAAGTTTGAGGCTAAACAGCTACCCACACCAAAGACAATCACAGGCAAGTGGAGAATACCTACGGTAATTCCCCTGTATAAGGGAGGACCTTCCACAGACCTAGACAATTATATGTCCAGAAGTTTGACGAGCCTCATATCAATGACATGGAAGAACTTATCATGAACTTAATCAATAAGGAAATAAGGAACCGCCAAACACTGGACCCATCTCACTTTGGATTTGTCAAGGCAGATTATGCTTAGTCACCCTTGCGGACATTTTTGAGAATGTCACATAAGGAATGCATGAAGGTAAAACAGTACACACCATCTACCTCAACCTGGCCAAAGCTTTCAACAGAATCCCCCACTCAGGCATAGTAGAAAAACTAAACAAACTAGAAATAAACCCCTACATTAACCACTTGATTGCTAACTAGATCACATATAGGATTCAGGAGATCAAAACAGGGAAGGTTATCTCCATGAAGAGGCTAGTCACTAGTGGATTCCTTCAGGATTCGGTACTGGGACCTCTCCTGTTTGGCATCTACTTCTCAGAAGTAAAAATAAATACAACAAACTGTAGTTGACTAACTTTGCAGATGACTGCATGCTCAGAGAAATCACTGAATCCCCAAATAGCTTGTTTATCCACCATGAAGGTTTGTCTCAAACAAATAACAGGTACCAGAATCATGGAGTGAAACTAAATGCCAAAAATGCATTTTTATATCCTTTGGGAAGTCACTTACCCTGGAAAACAATCACATTGACTATACACCCTTAAGAATTAAACCAGTTGTTTGGGATTTGGGCATTTATGTGGACAGTGGTGTAACTTTTGACCAACATGTGTCCACTGTCATAAGAAAGTCCTTCTATATTGTGCATCTTATAAAGAAAGAAATTGCATCGAGATCTAGAGATGTCATTGTCTCTTTTTTCTTGACCCTCATTAGGCCAGTCATTGAGTATAATGCCCCCTTTGGCAATTATCTGTACAGACACATGCAGCAACTGAAACACCCTCAGAGATACCTACCTAAAAGAATACGAGGCCTAAACAATATAACCTGTATGGACTTACTGAAAGCCTACAAGGCCTGGTCTTACTGAAAGCCCTGTCACTATGCTAAGTACCTTATAGAATGTTAAGAAGTTATCTGTTTCTGGTATACAATGCATCTTCTGACCCGATATTGATAGATCTGCTGCACATCAGCAAATCAAATAGCATCAGAAATATTCAGTCTAGAGATGTTTTGGAGGGAGCAGTATACCTCACAGAGGATACCACTGCAACTACCCATTTATGTAAAACAAAACTCATCACTGTCCAAATTAAAGTGTGGTTTTGATCTGTGAATTGGTAATAAAAAAAAAATTACCAAAATAGTCTGATGGAGCTGTATCTTGGAGATTAGCAGATAAATTCAACTCCAACAAACACAAACCAAAGCTCCAAAGCACCAGAAATGTTTTAATAAAAATAAAAGTAGAACACAGGCCTGTGATCTACTTTTATCTTTATTAAAATATTTCTGGAGCTTTGGAGTCTCAATTTGTGTTGGTTTAATAGAAAATGTATCTTAGGACTATACCCTGTGCTGCTAATGAACAGAAGCAGGTCCTAAATGCTTTATTCCATGAATGTGTCCCCTTGAATCATTTAAGTTATGATCCCATTTATTCTCTCTACTGGTAAAAATATAATTGTTGACCTCGAGATGTGTAAGACCAATCTAACACCAAATAGGATAAGTTAACTCAAGTACTCAAAGGGGAAATTGCTTAGAATTAAAATGTCCTGGAATGGCAAGTAGCCTACTATTTACCTATGAACATATATTGACTTTAAGGAGGGGTTAGACAAAGAAATGAAAGAATAGACTTGGTGTAATAGGAAGATAAAAAATGGGATAATGACATTAAAATATTATACGATAAATTACATATAGCTAAATTAAAATTTCAGAGAGGTGATAAAGATAATATTAAAGAAATTAAAAACATATCAGGAGATTTTAATGCATAAAACTTGAAATTACATTAGAAAAATGTTAACATTCATATGCTATGATGCCAAAAGGTTTACATAGATTAATAATAGACTGAAATTTATCAGTAAAACAAATCAACTTGAAACTATATGAAATCTCCATTTATTTTAAAAATCTTTAGATATAGAGGAGATGTTAGAAATATTCATTAAGTATATGTATATAGATAGATAGATATAGATATATATGAAAAGTTAAATCAAACTGAAAGTGGAGAAGTAGAAATGAATTTATTAGATACATTTTAATAAATAATATTACTATTAAAGTTCATGTATTACAGAGAAAGTTGTGTATTGCACAGTTTGCACAAAATGCCCCTGGTTTTACATAGGTAAAATGGAGCATAAATTGAAGAGTAGAATTTATGAATATGTAAGGGACATAAGGAATATAGAAGAGACCATTGCTCTAGCCAGACATAATATAGAATATCTTGACCACATGTTTAAATTTATAATATTAGTAGTAATTGCACCGGATGTAAGGGGTGGTCCATGGGCACTCATATTAGAAAAGCAAGGAGCCTTATGGCAATTAAGAATGAATGCCCTACAATGGCCAGGGTTAAATGACTGTTTTTCACTTGCATGTTTTTGAAAATTAAAAGCATTGGAGAGATGAATTATAAAGTGTTTCACATACATGAAGTTTGAATTTTATGTATTTATTTATTATTATATTCTATATTTTAGCATTTAGGTTTTGACATTTGTATTTTTAAGGATGTTTTAATCAGATATGTAAGGGAAGGAGGTGCATCTTATGACTGTTTGTTATTTAAACAAAATTGATTTTAGCAATTAATTCATTCTGAAAAAGTTCCTGATTGAGCAGGAACAAAAGCTTGTGCTATATTGTGTGGATCCATTTTCTTGGAATAAATAACTCGTGCAATACCTTTACTGTGGTACTACTTAATATTTGGACTAATATCAGCTGATTTTCCAGCTCTGTTTGCGTTGATTTCTTATTTGGTTTCTTTGAGCTCTTTTTTTGATAACTTTCTCTGAAAATTGGATCGTTGATATTCCAATAAATTAATAAAAACTAACACACAAAACAGGGTTATCTTCTCTCCCCTTGTTATCTGCTTTAGTAATCAAACCATTCACTAGTTTTGCTAGAAGAAATAATACAATAGACAGTTATACATTTAGTGAAATAAATCAGTTTAAGATGCAATCATTTGCAGACGACATATTGTCAGTAATATTTACATGATTTTTATTTTATTTTACAAGTTTATTTTTACAATTTGATAGAGTAAGTGAGCTGGTCTACTGACCCTTTTCAGTCATGATATGGGTACAGTAATATAGGGAATTAACAGTATATTAACAAATATGTATGCATTTCATGTTGGTGTTTAACATTAACAAGTACAGATAGTGGCAGTATATTAGCAAGCACAAATGCATTGCAAGCAGAACATTAGTATGTATTAGTTGGTGTTTCTAATACAATACAATACAGACATTTATTCACTTAAGAACTCCATTAACAGTCATTAGTGTACCGTTTTTGGTAGCCTTGGACTTATAAACAAGTTAAGTTCACAACCAAGATTTGTGTTTAAGAAAAACAAAAATTTTAAAATTATTTTGGAATCTAGGAAAGTTTGTGAAAGGTTACCTATGAAAGGATGGGGTATGAAAAGATATAGGTTCATAGTTTAGTACTAAGCTAACTGCCCTTGCGAGCCATTTTAAGCCTAGCCAATTATCCCTTGTGAGACTCAAACCCTGCACCTTGTGTTTGTAAGGCAAACATCTTAGCCATTAAGCCACCCTCCCAACCCCCATATGGAGTATGTTTCTCTATAAGCACTCTGTGGTATGTAAGGATTTAAAAAAAATGAATTTGCTATTTTAGAAAAAGCCGATTATCCAGAAAGAGGTCATAACTGGGAAACATTAGTTGAAAAAAGGGAATATCTTTGGCAAACATTGTTGAATGCCACTGCTCCTCCAGGCATTAATGACTATATATCTGTTAAGTTATCTGTTAAGTCTGTAAAGACTCCCTATGCTGTGGAATAAAATCCCGGTATATGTGAGGCAGAGCACCTCGCTGGCCTTGTTCAAGAGAAATCTTGATCAATGGATGGGAGATCGCAGATATACCCCAGGGATTACCTCAGTGTCACTGCTCGACAGAGGCACAGCAAAATAATGGGTATAGTTCCCCATACTAAAGGGGTGGCGTAAGCCACAAAACTATGGGCTAGGCTTGTAAATGCCCTCGGGCAGATAGCCTAGTATGAACCTATGAACCTATGAACCTAAGCTTATACTGAAAATAAGTGCTAAATGTATATTCACATCCTTCTGAGAGAAGATTTTTAGTATTAAGGATTTCAAAAAAACTAAATTTGTCATTTTAGAAAAAGTCGATTATCCAGAAAGGGGTCGTGACTGGGAAACATTAGTGGAAAAAAGGGAATATTTTTCACAAACATTGTTGAATGCCAATGCCCCTAGGTCTTAATGACTATATATATCTATTAAACCTATACTTAAAATAATGTCTGATACTTTGAAATGAAAAGAATATGTATAGTCACATCTTTCTGAGAGCAAGTTTTTAGTATTGTCATAAGTTTTCTCAATAATTCATTTTAGCGGGTTTTCCAAGTTTTTTCCAGTTTTCTAATGTTTTTTTTTTCAAAATTCCACTGTAGCCCAGTTAAGAATTTACCAAGGCTGTTTTAACTGTTAATTATTTACTTAAATACATACTATGTGTATAAAAATCTTAATATTCTTTCACATTTCATTTACCAGAATTGCTATTTAGTTTTCATGAAATGTGTTTTATAAGATTCTTTAACAGTTATTATTCTTTATTTTTTATTTATATTTTATAGGGTATCCCTTTAAGAAGTTTTGTTTATTTTAAAGTGGTGCCTTTTTGATAATAAAAGGAAGGAAATAAGTATTTTGTTTCTGAAGAAATCTGTCTTATATGCAATGGAAGCACTAAAATTGTCAATAAAGGATCTGTTTGTGGATTCCAATGCAGCGATTTTTATTTTTTATTAGCGTTTTTGTTATGCTGTTTATACATTGCTCATAGTATAAGTTTATCAGTTGTTTCTGTTTTAAAGTGATCTGGAATGTCATAAATGGACTTATTCAATGGTGTAGGAGCTAGTTTTGCAAATACTAACCACGGTACACCTGAGGATCTAACAGATTTGATCCAGTGCATTGAACAACTTAAGGACCAAGAGGATTTACTTGCAGCAACTTCCAATTTTGGATTGGCAACAGCAAAAAAAGAAATTACTAGCAGACCAGGTGATAACATTGAAAGAGGCTTGACTCATGGGGCAGCCTCCGGTGAGGGAACATCCGTGGCAGTTCTAGTTCATAACAATTCCCATTCAGTATCAAGAAATGCAGGCACAGGTCCTATTGTTCATAATAATTATGACATACATGATTTCTTCACTTTTAAATATTCGTTTGAATATTAAGTGGGATATAGAAAGAAACTGGAATGACAGGTCACAGAGTAACAATGATTTTACTTTTGAAGCTAGGCTGAACAAATTTGAGAAACTTATGACTAAGTATAAATAGTACAGATGGACAATTCATTAATGAAATACTGTATTTTTAACAAGCATGTCCCAAAGAGGTTGTGCATTTGGAAATATCTAAATGAAGTTATGTATAGGTCTATTTTCTACTCAGAATTAGTGAAATTTTTCAACTGAATGGGAATGGAATTTATGGATATTATTGTGAGAGACAATCTGAGGAGGTTAAATTCCATGGAGGACAAGATCCAGAATTTGGACATGGAATTGATGAAAGATCTTTTGTTTGAAGATCATTTAGAGAACTTCCAGTGAATTTTAAGGAATGTTTCTGAACAAGAATCATACTCCTATTCTAGAAAGCAGAAAAAGATTTTAAGGGATATCAGCAACTATAAGAATAAAAAAGTTTATCTGAACCCTCCCTAAGGGAAAGTCCACAATGGTACTGGTAACTGTGATGAGGTATATGAGAATGGAATTGCCAAAGAAGATTTGGGCCATAATGGTGATGACAATATTCATCGTTGATCCAAAAGGATACAGGAAAGGATGGAAAAACTAGCTAACAACACCTCTAATTCCCATAATAGTTACTACAGGCAGACTTTTCGGAGAACCAACCATCGGAACAAGTGGCATCATAAGTAATTCCATTGGAGTTTCCTGACAATTTGGAGGAAGGTATTGTTAATGGTTTTGTTCACAGTTTTGAAGGATGTAAGATATAAAATTTTTCTCCAGTCAACATCACCCTTGTTTTCAACATCACCTTGTTTCAAAAAGGTTTTAAATACATGCCTTCCAGTCAACCAGATTTGGTGGATGTGCTAACTGAATTAAAACCTTTTATTAGGAAGTTAAATTTAAAATGTTACCTCCTAATAAAGTCAACCTGCGTGCTTTATGTTTACAGAGAACCAGGACTTTTAATCTGCAATTATTACCCAGTATTCATTTATTTGAACAATTATGTGAAAAGAGTGTTAGGGAGTGGTGTCTAAAAATCAAGAGACCAACATTTTACAATCTTACCTTTAAAGAGAGGGAGCTTCTGCAGACATTGGCTCAAGACACCAGTATATGTATCATGAAACTTGACAAGAGTGGAGGAGTTGTTATAATAGATAAACATCTTTACTCCTACAAAATGTTGGATTATTTACACAATGGGAATTTTTCATTGAGGTTTCACGTAACAAGGTGAATATTGCCTATCATGGCATTGACTTAATTTTGAAGGATATATTTGTGACTTTTGATTTGCCTACAACTATCAGAGAATTTCTAACTGTCCATAAACCTAGAATTCCCAGGATCTTTGGTATTCCAAAGATCCATAAATCTGTATGTGATTATCCATTGCAACCCATTGTGGCACCTGCTTGGTCTAAGACTGAACCATAGGCAAAATTTGTGGACATTAAGCTCAAATTGTTTCTGTTAGACAAAACATATGTGCTGAAAGATTCATGACATTTTCTTGAAATCATTTCTAAGACTCTGTTTATGGCATAAGAACATTAAATATCTCTTTTCTGTGAAACCCCATGATGAGGGATTAGATTGGTTCCATCAATCCATGATCAAGGGTACCAATTTGGATAACAAAGAGATTAGCTTGATTCTCCAATGCATGGAAGTAGTATCAACAAACAACTTTGTATATTATGAAGGAGAATATTACAAACACAGAGGTGTGGCAATGGGGGCAGCTTCAGCCCCCCCTTTTCACCAGCATGGTTATGTGGTTTTGGGAAACTTTGTCCTTAATTCTTCCTTTTTCCTCCATGCCTGTACTTTACTTGAGATACCTGGACATTGTTTTTATTCTGTGGAAGAGTGGCACAGACAAGTTAAAGTCTTTTATGAAATTTTTAAACCATTCTACAGGCTTTCTTGAATTTACATATCAATCAGATATCATGTCTATCAATTTTCTTTATATAACTTTATATAAACATTTGAATGATCTGAAATGCAAATCTAATATTTACAGGAAGAACACTTTCTCAAACGCATATTTGCATTTCATCAGTCAGCATCCAATGTGGCAGAAAAGAAATTTGGTAAAGGGCCAATTAATAAAGTTGAGTAAATTAGTATCTGATGAAGTGGTGTTTGAAGTTGAAGCAAAAAACTTTGTAAATTGTTTAGGAATAGGGGATATCCACAAAATAGGTTGGACAACATCACTGGATCATGTACTACAACACAGGAACCTTAGATATGGTTCCTTACTGCCACTGAACACACCCATGATGGGTGATAGCAGTCCAGGTAACTAATAATGCCATGACGATCAGTGATCCATCACAGGTGCTTGTCCTACAGTACAGTACAGACATTTATTCACTTACAAACTCCATTAACAGCCATTGGTGTACCATTTTTGGTAGCCTTGGACTTATCAACAAGTTAGGTTCATAACCAAGATATGTGTTCAAGTACAACAAAGATTTTAAAATTATCTTGGAATCAAGGAAAAATTGTAAAAGGTTATCTATGAAAGGTTGGGGTATGAAAAGATGTGAAACATGTAAACAATGCAGATACATCTTGGAAGGTAGTAGTTTCTCCCGCTATGGTTTTCTCAACTTGATTTCTCTTAAAGGAAGGTTCAATTGTAATACAAAATGGGTTGTTTACATTAGTTTTTGTTTTTGTCCAGCATTTTACACTGGCAAGACCAACGGCCCCTTGTGAACAAAAATACACCAGCATAATTAGGCTATCAATAGAAATAAATTCTTGCAATGCTCTATATAAACACCCTGTGTTTAAGCAAATTTCAAAAAAAAATTGAATTTGCCATTTTAGGAAAAAGTCAATTATCCAGAAAGGGATGGTGACTGGGAAACTTTAGTGGAAAAAAGGGAATATCTTTGGCAAACATTATTAAATGCCACTGTTCCCCCAGGCCTTAATGACTATATATCTGTTAAGCTTATACTGAAAATAAGTGCTGAATGTATATTCACATCCTTCTGAGAGAAGATTTTTAGTATTATCATATGTTTTCTCAATAAGTCATCTCAGCAGGTTTTCCAAGTTTTTTCCCTTTTTTTCCAATTTACCAAGGCTGTTTTAATTATTTATTCACTTAAATATATACTCCTTATGTATATAAAAATCATAATATTCTTTCACATTTTATTTACCAGAATTGTTAATTGTTTTTTTTTTTTTTTTATAAAACATGTTTTATAAGATTCTTTAACAAAGTTATTATTCTTTATTTTTTATTTATATTTTATAGGGTATCCCTTTAAAAAGTTTTGTTTATTTTAAAGTGGCACCTTTTTTGTAATAAAAGGAAGAAAGTAGTTTAGCATTGTGTTTCCAAAGAAGTTCCTCTTATATGGAATAAAAGCACTAAAATTGTCAATAAAAGATCTGTTCATGGAATCCGGTGCAGTGTTTTTTATTTTGTATTATCAGTTACTAATATTTATATGATTTTTATTTTATTTTACAAGTTTATTTTTACAATTTGATAACAGAGTAAGTAAACACTGGTCTATTGACTCTTTTTAGTCATGACCTGGGTACAATAATGCAGGGAGTTAACAGTATATTGACAAATACATATGCATTGCATGTTGGTATTTAACATTAACAAGTACAGATAGTGACAGTATATTAGCAAGCACATATGCATTGCAAGCAGAACATTAGTATAATGTATTTAATAATAGACATACAAAAAGTACAAAAATTGCAGAATTTTATAGTAGTGCAGTGTCATAAGGAGCAATAAATTGGAATTGTCTGAAGCAAATTAAAATTGAAAATAAATATATATACAATGAGAACTGGAATTGAACTATAGCATTTAGTTTTAAGTCAATTAGCTAGTGTCATGAAACCAAGTGCACTTTGATTCATTTTACAGAAACAACTGTTTTCTGTAATCCTAGTCTTTCTGATATTTTTTTTTTTTTGTTTCATTTGCAGTGAGTTGCACATAGCTGGTCCAATTCTATAGAAGTTTTTTTCTCCAATAGCAAGTTGAAATCTAGGTATGAGAAGAATTGTTGATGATTCTTATCTTTTTCTAAGGGAGTAGCTTAGTTCCCTGATTTGAAGTGATTTCTTGAGTGGTGAACAATAACTTTGGTTTTCAATTTTAAATATCAGCGTACTTAGTAAAAATGGGGCTCTATTTATAATTTGGTGTGCTTTTTCAATATAGGTTGCAATGGTTACAATTTAGATCATCCAGTAAGGCAAAACTTAATATTTTATTTTCAGCTATTTGTATTTTTGAGTACTGTGGGCTGAATGGAGGATGATTATAGGGATTAATTATTCTATTTTGAGAATCCTAACATTTTTAAATAATGACAGAGAAAAAGCTTGCTTTACAGTGGTGGTTCCTGTGTTGTGAATTACATATTAACATCTGTCTACAAAACAATTTTATACTGGCTAGATAATTCCCATGAAGCTCAACAGAAAATGATAAATAACATTATATGTGATCAATACTAGTTAAAATCTAGTTCTTTTTCTTTAGCGTTATTAGATAATACAGTTTTGTGGCTATTCAACCTATTTCTTTTTCTTAGAGACACTATGCAATAACATGTTGTAGATATTCTATATTATTTTTAGATAAGTCTAATAAGACAATAAAAGCAAATTATATTCATCTGGTATGCAAAACTTTAAAGATACCATTTATAAACATGACTCATTAAACATATACTGTACTCATCCCTCATTAGACCCATTATAGAATACAACGCCCCATTTGGTATGTACCTCTCAAGACATCTGCAACAACTGGAAAGGCCGCAGAAATACCTCACTAAAAGAATCACAGGCCTAAAGTAGATGCCCTATGCTGACCACCTTAAAAAACTCCAGCTATACTCTGTGGCATATCGTCTATTCAGAGGTGATCTCTGCTTAACATACAAGGCTATATCACACCCAAAGCTGTTGGACATGCTACACTTAAAGAAATCCCAATCCCTCAGAGCCACACACTCCAGGGATCTAAACCTTGTCATCACAATAAACAAAACATGCTGGAGGGATAAGTTCCTGACCCAGACACTCCTTAGACTCTGGAATAGACTGCCCATACATGTCAAGCAGAGTGCATCTTTGGCCCTCTTCAAAAGGAACCTTGACGATTGGATGGGAGAAAGGAAATTCACCCCGGGGATCACATCAGTCACCCTGCTAGACCCATGGGTCCAGGACAGTAAATAGTGTGGGAAGAAATAGCCAGGGAATTGTTATGGCTAGGCTTGTATAGGCCCTAGGGCCAATAGCCTAGTACCAACCTATGAACCTATATTTCTCAGTCTTTCCACTTGCTTATACACTAGGGTTTATAGCTAGTTCTAATTTTGTAAAAATGAAAAAGCTAAAGGTAAGTAATCTCACTTTCTGCTTTAATTATTTAAATGGAAATAGTATTTTATCAATAGATGGAATAATGAATAACTTTGAATTAGAATATACAGAGTAGATTTTAGTACACAATATAAGGCAATAAATTGTAGGTAAATATATTTAATGTCACATGCAGATAAAAGTAAATTACCAGAAATTCTGGATTGTTTTTCATTAACAATTATTGATGGTGGTAGTGCAAAATTGTCTTCATGTAAAGTGTACAAATTTATTTTGGAGATTGAAAACAAATAATGACAAATATGGGAATGTTATAACTTAAATTAACATAAATAAAATTAATAATGAAAATTATATTAGACTTAATTTTAAAGTTAGTAGGCTTAATGACTTCTAATAATTTTTGAAGAATTTTTACATGAAAATATGTTCATAGAACATACATAATAGCCAATAAAATTAATACAATTTATAAAACTAAGGAATTAGTAAGCCGGAGGTGTAAAAATATTAATGTCTGATTGAAAGCATGTTTTTTATGATTGTGAGAAAATTAATCAGTTTTAGGAAGATTACTAATTTTTTACAACTTTATGAACAAACAGATATATCATTTTAGAATCTTTAATGATTGATTCTCCAATCCTTGGATGCATCACAATACCACAATATCCTCCATGATGGGGACTTTTAGCTACTACAAGGGAAACTAAAAAAAGAGTTTACAGGTATAGCCACCATTGTATGCGGTCAGTGAGAATCATCTCTATCAGATCTAACTCAAGAAAACTAGAGTTTACATACTGAATCAAATTAAAATTGTTATAAAAATACAGCAAATGTGAATGTTAGCTAATAATAAAATGGAAAACAAAGTAATACATAAAACAATTTATACCTGGGGCTTCATTAAAGTACCTGGCACTAGCCATATGGCTTATACAAAAAAAGGCTGTGCTCCCATGATGTGCTAATTTGCAATTCAGAGACTTATTAGCTGTGATGTGGCATGACATCATTATCAGCTAATTTGCTTGTGTCTGAGTTGCATTTACTACTTCATTTACATCATGGCAGTAAACTGTTGCTCACATAGGAAGTGGAGTTCTCCCCACTCACTGTCCCACACACACACACAATTACACAGATCATGAACATACACACACACTCACACACACACACACACACACACACACACACACACACACACACACACATGCACACACACACACACACACGCATGCACATGCATGCACACACATGCACACACACACACACACACACACACACACACACACACACACACACACACACACACACACACACACACACACACACACACTGTAGTTGTTGTACCTGCTCCTAACCTGTCTACCCTCCCAAGGTTCACCAATTTCCCAATCTCTGTGCTGATGTCTGTGACATTAAGGTAATGGCATTTTAAATGTATATCTTGTCTAGTGTTTCCCCTCATCCATGATTTCCATACTGATGTCTGTGCCATTAAGGCAATGAAGTTTTAAATGCATGAATTGAGTCTAGTGCCTCTACTCACCTCCATTTCTTATATCACTGTCATGGTTGACAGTTGAACATGACCATTTGTCTGTGTTCAATACACAGGTTTGTGGGGATAAGCATGCTGATTTACATGGCTGAGAGATTTCTTGAATTGCTTAATTTGCAGATACCTTTCTAGAGCTGGTTATAAGGGAGGGAGTACATGGCTAATTAGCATATGTCTCACCTCAGACTGCCTCAGTAGCATTCAGCATGGCCGTGGGGCCTAAACTACATGGTCGTGCATGTTTTCATGCTCAAGTACTATGAGACATTGTTTTAGGGTGGTTGCTGAATAACAAAAATATACCACAATGTATATGTGGAGGTGTACACATTGTGGTACCATCATGATACTAAGCCACAGAGTGATTCAAAAACATTTAAATTGTAAATAATTGTAAATTGTTTGTTGTATTTATGATTCTGAGTTTTTTGGGAACAAATAAATAAAAAAAAATACATGCTTGACGAGTATTTGAAAAAGTTCACCATGTGATTAATCATTTTCATAATGGTTGTATATCTTTTTTAAAGGTGGAATAACTTTATGTATCTCAATAAATCACTTAGTGAATGTTATAAGTAATCAGGGACATGTTATTAATGAGTCATTAAACTCTTTTAGCACTTATCATAGGATATACCAGAGTTCTCTAATAAAAGTACAAGACTTGATTTTGCAAGTCTTGCTACTTGAAAAATAAACCAAAATGTAATTCTATGTTGTCACATATTAAAAAGAATAAAGATAATTGATCTGAATTTGTAAAGGGATTTAGGAATATTAACTGGGTGGGTTTGGGTTTGGTAAAATTGGAAATGAAGTACCCTGGAAAAGGTAATGGATTTGCGTAGAATAGGTGAGTGATGTGTAAAGGGATTAGAGGATCAAAAAGTCTTAATGATGTAGGGATTGTTAGAGAGGTTGAAGTGTTGAAGTAAGATTGATGAAGTATGGATTAGTATGGGAGGAAGTTTGAATAAGTGGTATGAGTCTTCATGAAGAAGAAAAGATGAAAGATGTTGATAAGTGTCATGTTATGAGATGGGAAGATGATAGATGGGGAGATTAGGGTACATGTTGCTTGAATTTCTAAGGGGACTGAGAATGCAATTCTAAACTGAGGGAATTGAAGTGAAGAGTTGTGGTATATGCAGTCTGGTAAATTTATCAAAGCTAAGCAAGCTGAATTGGCTGTTAACAAACTGAGGAGAGTGGAGAATGTTTTGGTTATCTCTATAATTGGCACAAAACATGCTGCAAAAAGTAGATGTGGAGAAGAGGCTATATATTTGAGGAGGTGGATGTGGCTAGGGAATTGGGGACAGGAGAAGAATGAAGCAGGTCATATCCACCAAACAGGTAGTAGCCAACTAATCTGTGTATGTGCAAAACAGTGAAGAAGGCTTGGTAGATAAGTAAATACAATACAAAAGGATAACAAAAGGATAACATTTCAAAAATACACAGAAACCTTTAACATTCCCATGTGGTTGATACCACTATCTGATAGAATCATAAGGAGTAAAAATCATGTAAGTAAGCTAAAAACCCATACTTTGCAGAGTTGATTTGTATTTTTTATAGAAGCAAAGACAAGGATAAGACATAGCCAGCACCAAGTAAAATTAAGGGATACCATTGCACTGACCAGATCCTTATGGTAACAAATAAATGAAAAAAGGAAATATACAATTATGCAAAAAAAGAATTAGTTAAATGAGCACACACATACTGAAGGCATATGCTTGTCATATGAAACAAGCCTCAAACCTGTTTTGTATGTTGGCACAGACTGCTGACAGGCAGAGGGCTCTCAGAAAATATGAAAATGCTTCTTGCAGTCCCACTGAAAGTAAAGAAAGAACAGCTCTGTGTAGGCCACTAGTCAGATAGGTCTCCTTGCCAAAGATTGCGTGGGGACTAAGAGAACCTCTAGGAGAGCAATATGTCAGGGATGTGAAAGTTAAAATACATATCAAACTGCAAATAGGAAGTATTTCTGATATAGATATATATATATATATATATATATATATATATATATATATATATATATATATATATATATGCGTGTGTGTGTGTGTGTGTGTGTGTGTGTGTGTGTGTGTGTGTGTGTGTGTGGCCCACTTCTTGTGCTATTTATGTTTTGTCTTCCAGCTAAAACATCACAAACCCAATATTTACAGGAAAAAATGTTAGAATACTGATTTGTATGTTAAAAATTAAAGTCTGAAAATCATATAAAAATATAATGGAACTGCTTTGGTTGCAATGCATTATTCTGTTTTTTCAGAGTTATTCATATGTTTCATTAGAAATGAATAAAACATTTTATTCATATGTTTTCTCATTTACAGAATCAGTAGTAGACATTTATCATATGCAAGTAAACTAATCTGTTATGACAGCACTGAGGCATTAAAGAAAGAAAATTGACAAACAAAAAGGTCATGCTTTACCAAAATCACAAAGGAAAGTATTGTTTCAGGTGATAAGCTCCAACGTGCAAACCTCCTTTCCCAAACCAGATCTCTAAATATTCAAACAATAACATTTCTCATCCTTGGGGACTGTGAAAAACGTCAACAATCTTAAAATAGTATTGCTTAATTTTGACTATTTAAGTCACTTACTCTCATTCTAAACAATGTCACATCAATCAAACACATTTATCCTCATTTCATTAAAAATGCCTGCTCATAGGTTGTACAACCATAGAATGATATAACAATATATGTTAAATAACTTTTCTGCCTATAGTAATTTGCTCTCCTTGTCTATTTTAAAATTACACATATTTATTTGTCAAGTGATGGGTGAGTTGCATTTTACAAAATGTAAAAGAAAAGGATTTACTGAAACATCACTGCAGTAAATATTTCAAGGTGAATTTGTGCATCTGGATTATCACAGCAGCAACTAAATGTCCTAGGGTCTGATCAGTTATTAATAAAAGTGTTATCTTAATATATTTGTTGTCCTCAAATGTTTGCAAGTAGTAGAAATAGGACTTATGGTGCATAACATATTATAGAATTGTAGCTGCCAAAGTGCATTGTGAGGAGAATAAAAGCCGATTTGAAAATTCCAGCAATTGAGAGCTAAGGCTTTGAAATTAAGGTGTTAGCACATACTCTAGTCCAAGGGCTGGAGCATAATATAGTTGATCAGCCCCAGTCTGTGGCTATGCCACCAACGGATCTTGCCATGTGGACAGATGCCATGGTGAAACTTAAAAATGCTACTACAGCTCTGCATATATTCACTAAGCAGTGAAATCCAGCCAGTCCAAAACATCAGTCAAAATGTATGCCCTCAACATCAGTGCTCTTGTAGCAAAAACTAAGCATCGAGCAGAACTTCTGTTAAAACAGAATATTACATTGTTCAAAAAACTCAATTTGCATGTATTCTGCATTCAGCAAGAACTAGAGTGCAACAGTATATGTGCATTTGTACAGTGGATATGGAAATTTTCAGAGTACCAAAAGCCCTTCCAAATGTGTGATTTAGGAGCTCATTTGGCCTTCAAATAGCCAACATGCTTGACAAAGAATTGTGATTATATTCATTTTTTTCCTTAAAGAACCAAGATTTCATTCAGGCTTTGAGTTAGATGAAAAGTAATATCCACCATAACAGGAGCCAAACAAGAACATTTCTTTGTATTGTACCTCATCTAACACCTTTCTCCCCACTTGTTCAGCTTTTTCAAATCCTTTGGTAGACACTTCCTCCTGTCCTTCACTGCTACTCATAGCTTTATCATATCAAAAAAGGATAATCTTGTCTTCTCTTCCCTCAGATGTATCTGACTACTTCTTTTTAAAAAAACAGACTGTCACTGTTTGTATACATGTATGGGTAATGCTATAAATGGGGATGCTTTATTTGCTGACTATATATATAAATGGAATATCTTAAGCTGATCTACAACAAGATGATAGGGATTTTTTCATAATATGCAGTCTTTGAGATTATTAAATCCTTTTTATTTTCTCCCATCTACATACTTATCATCAGTCCCTCCCAGTAACTAGTCTTCCATCACCTTTTGGGTGAGAATGGATCACAGAACTTTTGTCCATGCCACCAATTAAGTTTTTCTAGATGGCCCTAACCACTCCTCCCTTTTGTTGAACTGGAGACCCCCAACATTGTAACATAATTCTAAGTTGTTTTCATGGTGAATGTTCCCAGACACATGCTACTGACAACTACCTTCACCATGCCATTTTGTTTGGTATTTTTGTGGCGGTTTACATGGTAAGTATTGCTACATACATGTCATGGAGGGTTACTTTCACCATACTGTTTTTATTGGTATTTTAGTGATGGAGATTGTGAGTACTTGTACACACATGTGCCATGGAGAACTTCCTTCACTATACCATTCTTATTGGTATTTTACTGGTGGACTAACCAAAAATGGGTGATAGAAACAAACAGACCTGTGGGATAATACTTAAATAGTGTCTTACCTGGTTGTGCCTAGTGAATTTTGTTATATGCACTTAAAAGGGAATATTTCTGTTTTATTTATTATTTTTGTAGGAATACATCAGGAGAAAGCAGTTTGCAGAGGTTATATTTTTGGTTGCAAAAGTTTTGAGAAAGGGGATACAGTACCAGTGAGGAAGGCGGTTTGCATCATATATAAAGGTACACATAAGGTTTTGGGAATAGGTCATGTCCCAGTATTACATCTGGTGTATATTGTGGAGTCCATCTGGGTGCCATATAAGTCCTTTTTTTCTTATTTGTTAGAGACACAGGCTGCTGGAGAGTGCTAAAACATGGTAAGAATTTACATTTGCAAAATGTAACCTATACCCATAATAAGGTCCTTCAGTAGACATCTTGCATCCTTGCTATATATGACCAGTCTAAACTCTATGTGTTCTGGAAGTCTAGTTGAAGGACTGAGCACATACATAGTTACACTGTTCTGTTTGAAAACATGCTTATTCTGTGCAACCTTTTGGGTGTACCAATTAAACGTTTCGTACAGAAAGTCATGGGAGATCTTAGCAATGCCAAACCAACCAGAAGTATCCTTCTAGGTGTAAGGAGGCTGTGCAATCCAGCCTGTCCCACATCTCAGAAGGTTTTATCAAGTTAACAATGTTAGCTAGGTACTCAATATTTTGATCTCATACTTCGCCTCATAAGATCAGGTGTTTTGTTCGGTATATGTTGAATCTTATCAGTAATTCTTGAGACATGCATTCACTTGGAGTAGGTATAGGTTTCTCATATCTGATAATGAATAGTTTATTGCTCTTATTTCCAGAATATACACTATAATAAACAGACTATATCTTTGCCTCACCAAGCTGATTTTAGCCTGTCTGCTGGTATTAGGCTGAGTCCCATACCAGATTGTTTTACATCACTTGAGGACAAAAGTATTTCTACCTATCCTGAAGTAGGCCTTAATTAATACTCTTCGTAGAAAATGCGTGATTAAATTCAGATTATCTGGACAATTACTGGCCAATCTCAAACATTTGATTTGTAAGTAAAATCCTTGAGAATGCAGTTTCTGCACAGCTGAAGCATTACTTCGGGCATAATGGCATTAATGATCCATTACAGTCTAGTTTTAGATGAGATGTAGTAGCAGATCTATGGGATCACTGTCATTATTCAGTTCTGGCCCACTCAGTATCTCTTTGGCATTTTATATGGTGACCATGCCATCTTAATGGATCAGTTGGAAAATTACAATGGCATTATGGATATAGTTTTACGTGTATTTGCTTCCTACTTCTCAATATATAGAGTATTTTCAGGGGTTAATTCCTCCACTGCTATTTGCACCTCAGTGATTCACAAGACTCTAGACACAGTTTCTTTTTGTTCTTCATGTGTATGCTGCCTTTGGTTGATGTTATTTAGATGAGAGTCTCATTATGCCATTGGTATAGTGACCAAGCATCTCATTCCTCTTGCTCATCTCTTTACCAAGGTACATGACACACGGCCTTCTATCTGGATTACAGTGATGCTCTGTACCTGGGGCTCCGAGATTTTAAATATGATTGCTTATAGCTGGTGCAGATCTCTACATGTTGATTGCTTACTGGGATATCCAAATGCAAACACATTATACCAGTTCTTTTCACATTGCTCTGTCTTCTTATCAAGCAGTGTATCATCTGTAAAATTTTGATCATAGTGTACTTACCACCACATGACCTGGGTCCCTATTATTTTCAGGAATTGCTGGTCTATTTTTGTCTGTCCATTGCTATGCTTTCAGCCTCATAGATGTCACTGGTGGATTCAGGGGCTCAGTTGGAATATTCTGGTATTTTTGATTTTTGCCTGTCATAAGCCATGCCTCTAGAATTTACTACTTGGTCAGCAGATGAAGTGTCAACATTTGGAAACTGTAAGTATTTCCCTCAAAAGTATTTTTTTCAAGTGTATCTATGATCAATTTATCATTCTGTTTTTTTTCTTTTCCATTTGTTTTACTGTATAAACTTTCTAGTTTACTCTTAGTCTTTCCATGTTGTTTTATGCTTTATCTTATAGGTTCATAGGTTCATAGGTAGGTACTAGGCTATCGGCCCTGGGGCCTATACAAGCCCAGCCAAAAAGGTACCCTGGCTTTTGCCACCCAAGAAAATTATTTTCCTGTGCCCCTGTCGAGCAGAGCCACAGAGGTGATCCCCGGGGTGAATTTCCTATTTTTCATCCAATCATCAAGATTTTTCTTGAACAGTGCTAATGAGGAGCTTTGTTTGATATAGATAGGTAGTTTATTCCAGAGTATGAGAAGTCTCTGGGACAGGAATCTATCCCTCCGGCATGTTCTGTTTATTGTGGTGACAAGGTTTAGGTCCCTAGAGTGTGTAGCTTGGAGGGATTGGGATTTCTTTAAGTGGAGCATGTCCAACAGCCCTGGGTTTGACATAGCTTTGTATGTTAGGCAGAGATCACCTCTGAGTAGGCGATATGCGACAGAGTAAAGCTGGAGTTTTTTGAGACGGTCAGCGTAGGGCATCTGTTTGAGGCCTGTAATCCTCTTTGTGAGGTATTTCTGCAGCCTTTCCAGTTGTTGGAGATGTCTTGTGAGGTACATACCAAAAGGGCTGTTGTACTCTATAATGGGTCTAATGAGTGATGAGTAGAGGGGAACAATTACCTCTTTTTTTCTTGATGAGAAACCTTTAGTGATGAGGTGTGCCATGTAGAAGGATTTCCTGACTACTGTGGCAATGTGATTATCAAAGGAGAGACTACTGTCCACCTGTGTCCCAAGGTCTCTTATCACACTTTCGGTATTAAGTAGACTACCGCCTATGTGGTAGTTCATGGGTACAGAGTTTTTACCAAAGGGGATTACTACTTGGTCAGCTGATGAAGTGTCAACATTTGGAAACTGTAAGTATTTCCCTGAAAAGTTTTTATATATTTAATCTTTATAATAGTATTTGCTTGGTTGAAGTACTTTAATAGGCATGATGTTCACAATGAACCAGGATGAAATGCTGCAGACACACGCAGAAGAGGTCATCTTTTTTGAGAAGCATAATGAAGATATGGGGCATGTTTCAGATTTTAAAAGTACACGAACAGCTCTCTAAAACCAGAGTAAAAGCAGACGCACTCTGAATATTGTCTTTTTGTGGAAAAATGTTGGATCCCTTCATGTCTATAGTTTTTCAACGTTCTTTGAGTCTACTGTTTTTAATATCTCTTGTTGTACTAGTCTAGATTTTCAAAACTAAAACAAAGTATTGGATAAAGTAGACAAGTACTGAAAAAGGAAGGAAGGTTCTTTTGATTAAAGATATAAAAATGTTTTAATGGTACCTTTCTATTTACATGAGTGTGGTATAAAATCATAGAATCATAGAACATACAAGGCTATTGGGCCATGAGGCCATTTATACCTTGTCAGTACGCACCATTAGATCCCACCTCCTTTTTGAAGGAATGATAGGCCAGTCATAACAGCAGGTGAATTTATGAATACTCAGATAGTCTATCACATTGCTTTATCTGGAAAAAGTTTGTTCCAAAGAAGGGGCAGTCATTGCTGGACAAATCTGCCTCATATGATTTCATTATTGAAGTAGTTTCGGTAGTTTCTAGTACTAGTCTTCACTGGACTGATTTGCAGAGAAGTAAGAATCCTTAGACTGCCACATCCTTAATGACCTGTATATATGTATTTTAAACACTGATCTGGACATGCAGGTTCTGGTTATTTTATTTCTGATGAAGCTGAATCTTCCTTAGTACGACTGGTTCAGAAGTGTGCACACTGTTGCCTGATGCTGGGAAGATATGCATTTGGGCATACCTCATTATAGAGGATGTTGTATTCTTTACATGCTGTTCTTTGGTACAATATTAAAATTAGGTCCAGTGTATTTCATGTGTACTAATTTAACTCACTGATAAAGATTTCAAATAACTTATTCAAAATGCAGGATTTTTATTAAAATTAAACTTTGCTTCAAAAATAATCAACTGGCTTCACAATCTGTACTATCTTAATAATCATTTTTTATATCCATTTATTCACTTTGCATTTTCTTTTCTATATCTCTATCTCTACAAATGCTGAACTATTCCTATATTTCCTTTATTACCTCCTCTTCATCCTAATTTATTTTATATAAATCTTCTCATATTTGAAGCCAGATTTTGTAAATATCCCTCCTCCTTACATAACCCATAAACTGTATTCTCTTCTGTAATGACTGACAGATTATGTACCCAGAGTCTCTCCTCTAATTTCTTTCAAATGCCTTCCCTTTTACTACAGTCTAAAGAGGAGCTGCCACATTTCATTTTTTCTCCCATTTTTGGTCAACAACATAGTCTCTCCTCACTAATGTCATACTGCATATCACTTTTTACATGTAACTTTTTTGTGACTCAGTTTTGACCCAAAATTCCATAACTTGTTGTCTGTTGGCAGCCATCCTATCCACTGGCAGTTGTACTCAAAGTGTTTTATTAAGTATTATTTGAACTGTGGCCTGAACATGAAGCACTTTTCATGATCAGTTAAATCAGGAGGAGGTAAATGCCATAGTTTTGGAGCAAGTATGTTGAAACAATGATTAGTACAGTGCTATTTTAAGGGAAGCTGATATCATTAAAAAACCATGACTGCCAGCACAATAACTGAAATTACAGCTAGCTAAGGATCTTTAAGTGTGAGAGAGAAAATATGAGTCTAATAATAAAGAAAAATAAAGTATAAGACAAACATGAGGTGCACAGGAAGATGGTGCAGTTGAAATGTAAACATTGTGTACTAGGTATGACTAGAAAAATGGAAGGAAGAAATGGTCAATGTTTGGTCAGTATTTACAGGTTGTGGTAGAAAGAATCATTTTCAAAGGTGTGTGAAAGAAAAAAACATACATTTCAATTAATTTGTATGTTATTGGTAAAGGCATGAAAACAAGCTATTAGGTACTATTAAAAGAAGTTGATTCTGTAAGATCAAAGACTAAATAGGCAGTGCAGCAATATATTAAGACTGCTAACATGACAACCTCAGTGGTAATAAAGTGCTGGAAATGCAGAGTAGTACATATTGTGGTATATTGTTAAAAACTTTTACAACATTTGGTGCTAAAAAACAATGAAAGAAAAGCAGTATGCATATTACTGTGTAAAGTGGGATGTCAAGTAAAGCCACAAACTGCTGGCATGTAAATATAAATATAGGAAGTATGGATCCTCTTTTGAATAATAACACAGGATACAGAATTTCCTTTGCTTGAAATTTCAAGTCATTTGGCTTGTGAGAAGCTGGGTTTGGTAAAACATTGATAGTGTGCAAGGAAAAATTAAATCTGAGGAAGAACAGCTGTGGAGTCACAGAGACATCTTGAATGCTGTACGGAACAATAGCATGGCTGTGGAGTCACAGAGGCATCTTGAATGCTGTATGGAATAATAGCATGGATATTTTGTATGACTGTAAATGTATTTAAAGGCTTGGATAGCTGCCAGAAAGATCCTATATAAATTAGTCTAAAAGGTACACTAGTAAAAATTGTTCCACTTGACATATCAGTAACTCTGAAGATTAGAACGAAGTAGAAATTGAAGTGAAAGGAAATCTTAAATGTCGTTAAACACAAGTGATGCCAATAAAACGTTTAAATATTACAGTCACTGATGTAAAGCAGGATATTATCTGTATGGTTATTGATCCATGAGAACTGAATAAAGTGATTAAAAGGGAACATTACCCAGTGCTTCTGATTTCGGAAGTGAGGTTGTTTATGTCAAATGTAAAGTTGATTTCCTTTTTCAAATTTTCCTACCTCCAAGAAATCCTGCCCAATGACTATATTAACTGCACCCAATTGGCCTTTTCATTCCATGGGGATGGAACCTGGATATCACCAGGCTAAGCAAGAACTCCATGGCCCATTCATTCCTGCCTAGAAAGCCCTTCTTTGTTCATCCATTCCTTTAGTTGTGAGATTCTGGTAGTAGGGAGTGGGACACCTAGCTTGTATAAAAGATTGACATGTGAAGTCACAGTAGTGATGTGGTTAGGAGAGGAGGTGTGCCTACTCCTACACATACCTCCTATACTCTGACTTAGCATGGAGGTTGTCACCTGATGTAGTGCACACCAGCATGACCACTACAGTTGAGCAGCCACCACTAGGTGTCACTGGTGCCACAGGCCGAGCAATCTTCCTCCTCTGAGGGTATGAGAGCTATGCTAGTGAGTGATTCAGAGCTTCATAAGCTTAACTGTTGGAGAAAAAAGTGAATGCTCTCAAAAGATGATGGTCACCATTCACTCAAAAGGTCAATAGCAGTGCAGGTAAGTTCGGAGAAGATAACGGCTTGGGGAGGTTTCAATGTGTGCATGTATGTGGACTTGTGTGAGTGGGTCTGTAGAGATATGAATGAAGCTGAATGAGTGTGTGTGTGTGTGTGTGTGTGTGTGTGTGTTTGCATCTGTGAGTGTTGGGGAGTTCTTTAGCTATCGCAGTGTATGGGTTGCCATGGAAACACTACTGCCAGCAGGTTTGACAGTGCTAGTGTTATGTAGAGTGTGATTCAGAGATATGCTAATGAGGCAATAATGAGATGCTTCTCGTTGCAGCCATAGATGTCTCTGAATCACATTTTAACACCATCATGGAAACTGGCCTACCTGCAGTACAGACTTAGTGATCATTCTAAATCTTAGGGTATTTTAGCTTAAATAAAACACATTTTAGAAAGTATTTAACAATAAAAGTTAAATAAAAACATTCTTCTATAGTACTCATGCAAAGTTACAGAAACTACCAACAATAAAAAAGTACACTCCAGATCCCAAAGAAGTAACCTCACCATTAAAACATACATGTAAGCAAACCAAAATACTGAAAATTAAAGCCAAAAACCTACAAATAAATCCCACCCAGATACTGAAGCACCTATTCACCCAAAAAATTAATAGAAATGCAGACCTGACAGATAAAATTCTGTGGGAAAAACTGCTGGCTATGTTGTTCAAAAGCATAGTGCCCTGAAGTGGAAAACTATCATGCACACTATGTTGGGTATGCCAATGGAAATTTCAGTGACTCATAGACATCATTCATATTTGTCTATAGCAATGTGCAATACATATTCCAGTTTCCTGAATGGTACATAGACACTCATAGTAAATCACTGTGCACTATGTACCTCTGTGCTCAGGATGGGGAGGCATTGTGTAGCATCTCAGAGCTGCAGAATACAGCTATGGAAGGCAGCTTCATCTTGGAAAGGTATACTATACCTTGTTATATAGCTATTTGTACCATAAACAAACAAACAGTCTCTAGTTATAATAATAGTAAGAAATGGGACATAACCCCCATGTGGGGTGTTAGGGCTCTGCCACCCATTTACAGTCTTTTCCTTCCCTGATATTCTTTCTTCACTGAAAGTTATTTGCGTTGTCTGTCTGTAATTGCCATTGTCTGTAGAAACTTTTGCTGTTTCTGCTTTCACAGAACTGACATATCATCTTGTAAAACAGTGGTTGTAAAACAGTCATGCAAGTGCGAATCAATTAACTGTTAACTGTGCCTTATGTCATGCTTTCTGACAAAATAATTCAGTCTTAAAACACTTAGGTTGATGTCATGCAAGTAATAATACTGACATCTCAAGCTCAGAAGACTCTTACACCTTTTATCTATGTCAGCACTGAGCACAGAGAAAGATCATTTGCTATCCCAGAGTAGAGTTATCTAACCCTATTAGCTTCTAATGTTCTTCTGTGACCTATTACTCTGTTAATATAGCTTTATCAGACTTTTTCATTGTACATTTTGCCTCAGGACAAGCTTTTAGGTAGGTGGACATTTTTTTTATTTAGTAAAATAAGGATAACCATGACCACAACTGTTTTGGCACATTCCATAGAATGTCTAATACAAGTGAAATATAATGACAGTCTCATATATACTCTGCTATCGTTTCATGGTACTTAACACACGTCAGTCCTCTTCTATCACAGTGGCTTGTACAGATTCCACAAATATGCTGCATCCCTTTTGCTAGCTTACTCTAACATCTCAGTTGTTCATAATTAAAGAGAGTGCGGGAGGTCTTCCCATATAAGGCAGGAGTGGAGGGTATAAAGTCTTTCATAGGAAAATTATTATAATTGCTGTTATTATTATTATTATTATTATTATTAGAATTATTATCATAGTTTTTTATTATGCATTTGCGTAAATGCCCTTGTAGATATCATACTCCCTTGCATTTGTGAGCTTTGCTGTATGGGTCCTTGACAGATTAATAAGTATCATTGTAGAGGGCCTACTTATGTATACAGAATGTTTTCACACTGTCATTTGGAACATCTGATAAGTACCCAGCCATACATCAGGATTTAGTATAAATCCCCAAATAACTTTAGCCAGTCCATATTAACTATCTACCCCATACTGACTATTTATCCCATTCCTCCCACAAAATCAAATGTCCCTTTCTCTGAGTAGCAAAAAAAAAAAAAATACTTTATACTCTACTGCCTTAACTAATCACATTTAGTTATCTGTTAATCTTACAGGAAATGTCCTCCCTCCTTTACACACTAATGCACACATTAGGCAAAAAATCTGGGGGAAGCAAAAAAAAAAAAAAAGATGAAAAACACTTATTCATGCTGTACCAACTATATCCCAAAATAGCATTGATATTTGAGAGTTGAATTACTGTATAAGGAATCACTTCATAGCAAAAGCAGTTTAACTCTGCACCAGTTCTCTCATTCATGCATAATTCCTCTGTCTATCTTCCTAAGGCTGACCTATTCCAGCCTGTGATATCAGTGCCTGTACTGCTTTGTGTATGTCAAAAGTATTTCAACCTATATCCACAGATCCTATTACATAAAATAATTGAGGAATTAAGAGTTAAACTTTCTCAGTTTTCTGATATTTGCAGGTAACCGATCCCATTAGCTGTCTGACAGAGTGCCCAGGGTGTACGTGCTGTTCTCTTATGATTTTAAACAAGAAATAAATAAATTAATTGATTAATTCATTAATTAATAATTACTCAAATGTTGTACAGCAGAAGTACATGTATATGGGAATGTGACATTATCGGTCAGGGTATATGTTAAACATTGATTTCAGCACAAACTGACAAGGTATGATGCTGTATCTGACCTTAATGCAGTACACAGCCTAGAACTACTCAGAATCAGTCATGTGTGTAACCCTGTGAAGCAGATAATTCACCTTTAAGAGGAAATAACCTAGCAGTTACTTTTCTTGTTCATGTAAGTTCATGTATCACATTTAACATCTAGCCTTGCTTCCTATGTCTGAATATTCCAGTTTTCATGCCTTCTCATGTGGCTTTAGCTGCTTGTATGTGCAAGTTCTGTAAAGCATGCAATGAAGTCAAAGCAGTCTTATTCTTGTGTGCATTGTAATTGTCGGAGAGAAAGGTTTCTGATATAGCTCCAAATAAAATGTTCAGCATGTATGAGTCTGAATTTCACACTTAAAGGGGCACAGCATAAAGGCCTAAGGGATTCTCCGTCTCCCTTTGGCTCTGTCCATTATGTCTTTTGGATGCACTGCACCATGAAGCGTGTTGTGAGTCCTTTCTTCAGAGTACTTTTTGTTCAAACAATAGTTGTAATGTGCTCTAATCATAGACACTGCTGAATAGGGGGCAATGGTCTGACAGATATGGCTACATGTAAGTGTGTGTGTGTGTGCGCACGCGCATGTGCATATATGTGTGTGCGTGTGTATCTAACCCAGGTTACTTGCCCTACAGATTAAGCCAGCAATGAGTATGGGAACCGATAACTCTGAATTTTGGAAACATGAATTATTATGATTATTATTTAACCCTACTTCCCAAATAGGCCCCTGTGCTCCATGGACAAGCATCTCACCATAACAAAAATGTATAACTCCTCTGGAAAAGTCCTGTATGCTATCGCTGTTTCTAAAATTTGGAATTATTTACCTCTGCCCATTACACAGAATGATAATCACACAGGTTTAAAACTCTATTAAAACAATACCTCAATAATACTGAGATATACACATACATATGTACATACACATCTCTCTAAATGCTAATTGTCTGTAGGTAACATTTTTTTCTCAGTCAAGAAACTAAATTGTTTTCATTCTCCTTTGAATGTACGAATATCTCATTGTAAACTATATTTTTATTTTATTTCTATTATACATTTGTTTATCATATGATATACTGGTTAGAAATTACTATTTGCAGGTACTGCCCATGTGAAATAATTCACAAAGAAGAAAAAAAGTGGAACAGAGAGGCCGTAAGCTGTACTTATTAAAAACAGAAAGTAACAATATATACCAAAAACTGTACAATAGCAATTAATAGCTATAGTGACAATTGTGAGACAAATGCACATTTTACAATTTTACAATTTTACATGTATATATTTCAGGTTCACATTGTGTTGGAAATCCTGTGGGGTAATGGAGGTCTGGGGAGGTGAGGGTGGGGAGGTGCTGTTAAGAGGTCACAGTAGGTGAGAAAGAGTAAGGCTAACAGATGAGGCTAACACATTAGCTGATGTGGAATGCTATGTAGTAAGAGCAGTGTAATTTAGTGTGGAGGGATTTTTTTAAGTTAAACTCCAAACATGGGAAAGTGGGGGTTGTAATTCCTTTAGGTGGGGTAGAATTCCCATATTTTAGAAAGAAGGATGGAAAAAGAGTGGTTGGTGCAGTGTAGCCTGGTTTGTGGGGGATGGAGTTGAGGGGATATTGGGAGAATCATCTGAGGTTGTAGTGTATGTGTTTAGCATACAGCTTGACAGATAGTGGAAGAAATTAGTTAGGTCGGAGAAGTTTGAAGATGAGACAGCCTTGTAGGAGGTCTAATCTGTTTTGCAGGGTCATCCAGATTCGAGTTGGGCCAGAAGAATTCCATTGTCTCTGGTTGCCCTTGCTGATTTGGATACATAGGGTGAGGTTTTCTTGTTGGTCCAGATGACATACCTGTGGAAGCATGGAGGTGTTTAGATGAAATGGCAGTGTAGTTTTTAACTAGATTGTTTAATGAAATCTTGGAAAGTGAGAGGATGCCTGAGGAATGGAGAAAAAGTGTTTTGGTACCGACTTTTAAGAATAAGGGTGATATGCAGAGCTGTAATAACTACAGGGGGATTAAAATGATCAGTCACAGCATGAAGTTATGGGAAAGAGTAGTGGAAGCTAGGTTAAGAAGGGAGGTGATGATTAGTGATCAGCAGTATGGTTTCATGCCAGGAAAGAGCACTACAGATGCAAGGTTTGCTCTGAGAGTGTTGATGGAGAAGTACAGAGAAGGTCAAAATGAGTTGCATTGTGTCTTTGTGGATTTAGAGAAAGCATATGACAGGGTGCCTAGAGAGGAGTTGTGGTATTGTATGAGGAAATCGGGAGTGTCAGAGAAGTATGTAAGAGTGGTACAGGATATGTACGAGGGTAGTGTGACAGCGGTGAGGTCTGCAGTGGGAGTGACGGATGCATTTAAGGTGGAGGTGGGATTACATCAAGGATCAGCTCTGAGCCCTTTCTTATTTGCATTGGTGATGGACAGGTTGACAGACGAAATCAGACAGTAGTCCCTGTGGACTATGATGTTTGCAGATGACATTGTGATCTGTAGTGAGAGTAGGGAACAGGTGGAGGAGATCCTGGAGAGGTGGAGATATGCTCCAGAGAGAAGAGGAATGAAGGTCAGCAGGACTAAGACAGAATATGTGTGTGCGAATGAGAGGGAGAATAGAGGAATGGTGAGGATGCAGGGAGTAGAGGTGGCGAAGGTGGATGAGTTTAAATACTTGGGATCAACAGTTCAGAGTAATGGTGAGTGTGGAAGAGAGGTGAAGAAGAGAGTACAGGCAGGATGGAGTGGGTGGAGAAGAGTGTCAGGAGTGATTTGTGACAGACGAGTACCAGTAAGAGTGAAAGGGAAGGTCTACAAGAGGGTAGTGAGACCAGCTATGTTATATGGGCTGGAGACAGTGGCATTGACAAAAAGGCAGGAGTCAGAGCTTGACGTGGCAGAACTGAAGATGTTACAATTTGCACTGGGTGTGACGAGGATGGACAGGATTAGGAATAAGTATATTAGAGGGTCAAGCCCAGGTTGGAAGGTTTGGAGACAATGCCAGAGAGTCAAGATTACATTGGTTTGGACATGTGCTGAGGAGGGATGCAGAGTATATTGGGGAAAAGATGCTAAGGATGAAGCTGCCAGGTAACAGGAAAAGAGGAAGGCCTAAGATAAGGTTTATGGATGTGGTGAGGAGGATATGCAGGTGGTTGGTGTGACAGAGCAAGATGCAGAGGACAGGAAGAAATGGAAACAGTTGATATGCTGTGGTGACCCCTAACGGGAGCAGCTGAAAGAAGAAGAAGAAGAAGAAGAAGGGTGAGGTTTTCTTGGCCCAGAAGAGGAGAAAGTTAACCTTTGCCCTTGATCTTTCAAAATGAGTATGAAATGTTAGTGGCTGGTCTAGCTGTCTAGGCACACACCAAGGTATTTGAAGGAACTGGTTGTTTCTACTGGTATGTCACAAATGTTAGTGGAACTGAGTGACAACAGTTGCTGTATCTTTCGGCTTTTCCCGGTTAGGGGTCGCCACAGCGGAACACCGGTCCACTAATGATTGGCAGCAGGTTTTTACGTACCGAGTTGCCAGCCCTGGTGTACAACCTTCAACGAAGGTACGCCCATTCACGCATGTCTCCACACAGAAGACGCTTTAGCTGAGAATCGAACAGGACAACATCTTACTGTGAGGCGACAATGCTACCGCAGACAACAGTAATATTTTAAATTTGTTTAGGATTAAGTATTAGTTTGTGGTTGTGGTTAATAAGCCAGGAGTTGTGCTTCAATTGTAAGGTGCTTTTAGTTGGACGTAGAAATTACCAGGTCATCAGCCTTGAAGATGAGTTATAGATGTAGGAAAGCCATGAGGTTGTTGATTAATAAAAACAGAGAAGTAATGAAGAGCTAGGATAGAACCATGTGGTACCCCACTGATAAGGTGTGGTCTGTTCAACAAGAAGTCTTGGAAGCAGGTGTGATTAATGATAATATTCTGAAGGCAGAGAAGTGGGAGTTGGTGGTTGACCATGTTAAAGTTTTTTTGTGGTCAACAAATATTGTTCCAGTTAAGTTTCCTTTGCACATGTTGAGGATAAAGTCATCAGTTAGGCACCAAAATACCATCATTGTACTATGACCTATCCAGAATCCGTGCTCAGTTTAAGGTAAGGAGATGGCATTGCTGAATGTAGCTTAAGCATTGGATAGAACTGATTTTTTTTCTAGCACCTTGCCAAGAGTGGATCAAAAAGAAATATTATACAAGTGTGAGCTGCTTTGAGGTTTGGATTGTTTGTCGGGAGGGGTATAAATTGATGTTTTCCAGATATTTGGAATTATATTTCATGTCAGGCAAAATGTTAAATATGTGATAAAGAGGCAAGGTTAGAAATTGCTTGCAGTAGTAGATAAACCAAGGAAAATGTGATGTGAATCTGGGAGGGGAGTTTGTGGGCATGTCTTCAAGTATGTTAATGATTTCTTTGCATAAGATTTTTTGAAGTATAAGGGGAGGGGTGAAAGGAGCAGTCATGGGAGAGAGGAGAGGGGAGTGGAGATGTGGTTGATAGTTTCAGGAGCATGGCTAAATTCTTTGACAAAGTCTAAGCAGGCAAGAGGTCCTTCTCTAGTCTTAATTAGGTTTAACGAGGATTTGTTGTCAGAGGATTTGTGTATAGTGAGCAGAATGACCTCATACCAGAAGTGTTTGGGTTTATTTAGGAGGGAAAGTTGCTTGGTTTTGAGATAGTTTATTTTGTCCTTCTGTATGGACTGTTAAGGCAAATTCTGGAGTTTGGTAAAGGTAGCACAGCTGTAAGAGATTGTATTATTTTTCCATGACTGCTAGGCTTCAACCCTTAGCTTAAGGAGTGATTCATCCCCCTTTTTAAGATAGCTGGTTAGTCTAAAAAAGATTTTTTTCTGTGTTGAAGAATTTGTCCTGGAGATGGAGGACTATTTATGATAGGGTTGCAGCTGCTATGTTAGGGTCCTAATACTCAGTATGGTAGACCAGTTAAAGGTTGTCAGGTGGTTTTAGTGGGCACTCTCTCTCTCTCTCTCTCTCTCTCTCTATATATATATATATATATATATATGGATCTACTTCACATGACTGAAAACACAAAATACTGAATTTCATTTGACCGAGACCGCAATTCCTAATTATTGAAATACTGATAACTCATTTACTGCATCTTATTATACAGAAAGCTTACAATGCTGAATTTCAAACTACTGAATTTTAAGCCATAGACTCACTACACCGGCAGAGTAAGTAGGTCAGTATGTCGAATGTCATGCCAAGTATTAGAATTAGGTATTATTCGACATAGTGTTTCCCATGCACCTTTTACAACAGTAAGTTGAGTAACGATTTTCAGCAGTACAAACATACTTCACAACACTGAACTTCACATTTTTGCAGGGGCACCCCCTGCAAATTATATATTCCAACTCTGACATCGCATTACAGTGAGGAAAAGGATAAATTTCCCAATCCGCACTGTACCGCGATCTCTATTTATAACATCAACCACCTATCAGCAAATGCACAGTACCATTCTTTGCACCAGACACTTGCAAACATTAAGGTCAACAATACATGATTTAGCCAACTGTATTTCAATATCCCATGATCACTGAATCTTTACTCTTTGATTTTAAACTATATATATATATATATATATATATATATATATATATATATATATATATATATATATATATATATATATACACACACACACACACACATGCACACACACACACACACACACACACACACTTATCTATATATCTATATATCCATATGTGTGTGTACAGATAGACAGATAGATACACAGAGCTATATATATAGCTATACCTATCTATATGTATGTGTATATATATATATATATATATATATATATATATATATATATATATATACAGATAGAGAGATAGATAAATAGATGTAGATATAGATATCGTTATAGATATCATATATGTAGTATATATATATATATATATATATATATATATATGTATATAGGTTCATAGGTAGGTACTAGGTTATTAGCCCTAGGGCCTATATAAGCCTAGTCAAAAAGGTATCCTGGCTTTCGCCACCCAAGAAAATTATTTTCCTGTGCCCCTATCGAGCAGAGCCACAGAAGTGATCCCTGGGGTGAATTTCCTTTTTCCCAGCCAATCATCAAGATTTTTCTTGAAGAGTGCTAATGAGGAGCTCTGTTTGACATAGATATGTAGTCTGTTCCAGAATATGGGAAGTCTTTGGGACAGGAATCTATCCCTCCAGCATGTTCTGTTTATTGACAAGTTTTAGGTCCCTAGAACGTGTAGCTCGGAGGGATTGGGATTTCTTTAAGTGGAGCATGTCCAACAGCTTTAGGTTTGACATAGCTTTGTATGTTAGGCAGAGATCGCCTCTGAGTAGGCGATATGCGATGGAGTAAAGCTGAAGTTTTTTGAGAAGGTCTGTATAGGGCATCTGTTTGAGGCCAGTAATCCTCTTTGTGAGGTATTTGTGTGGCCTTTCCATTTGTAGTAGATGTCTTGTGAGGTACATACCAAAAGGGGTGCTGTACTCTATAATGGGTCTAATGAGTGATGAGTACAGGGTAACAATGACCTCTTTTTTTCTGGATGATAAACCTTTTGTGATGAGGTGAGCCATGTAGAAGGATTTCCTGACCACTGTGGCAATGAGATTATCAAAGGAGAGATTACTGTCCACCTGTGTCCCAAGGTCTCTTATCACACTTTCAGCATTAAGTAGACTACCACATATGTGGTAGTTCATGGGTACAGAGTTTTTACCAAAGGGGATGGCAATATACTTTTTAGCATTG